>NW_006159436.1:1267325-1306359 GCF_000334495.1 Tupaia belangeri chinensis | reverse complement strand
CTCTGTATTGACTGACATGCATGGCATTCCCTTTTGAAAAAGCAATGGAAGTCAATGTAAAGTTATATGTAATCCAATGTAATATAAAGAAGATTATGATGATAATAAAAAAAAAAAACAAAGGAAACTTACTATTAAAGATGGTATTGCAGCTTTCTAGAGCACCACATGGTCTAAGCCCCGACCTTCTGCTATGCTGTAGAGTCACCTGTTATTCAGATGTGGGATCTACTAGTCTCTTGTTATTGGTTATGTCAAAGCCATGCTACCATAGTAAAGAAACACAAAGCTTCAGGGGTTCAAGATTGTATGCCTCGGGACTGGATGGTGGCACTGTGGGAACACGATGCTCTGTGAGGCTGACAGAAACAAGGAATCACCTCCCAGGGGGAAATGGCTACACCACAATCCCCTCTTCTCCATTCTCCTCTTGGGATTTTGGGCACTTACACACGCACGCCTGGCAGGAGTTTTAAGCCACTGGGTCCAGGACTCGAATCATCATCAGCCATGTGGAAGGCCAGTAACATAACCATTACATCATCTGCTGGCCCCAAACTCTGTCTTTCCCTTATCCTTTAGTCTTCTATATATTTGGAGACGCACCAGTGCTATCTTATCTGGAAGTCTTCCTGTGTTGCTTTAATAGTTTGAGTATAGTATTCTGTGACTTGTCAACAGTGACATAAACTTATTCTCTCCATTTCATAGATTAAACAATTGAGAAGATAAGTGACTGACTCAAGGCCAAACGTCTCACAGCTAAAGGATCCATTTCAAGTCATCTGCAAAGTCTAGGTGTCTAGGTTCCTCTTTTTTATTTTCTTTGTTTCTCTCTTCCTTGTTTCTTTCCTTTTCTTTTTTCTTTTTTCATGTTAGAGATATTTTTCTTTAATGCTTATTTATTCCATGAGACAGAAAGAGAAAGAGACAGAGCAACAGGCACCATGACACGGACTTCATGCTGCAGCTCATTCCGAGCCTCGGCTGGTCGGATCACAGGCACATGGTTCCTGGCATGCATAGGGAGGTTCTGGAATGAGAACCCAGAACTTTCCCATACAGGTCCAGTTGCATTACTCCTGTGCCACTACCTGGCTTCTAGATTCTTTGTCTTTGACCATTCTGCTTCCACAAGGGTGTTCCTGGACTCTTAAGAAGAACAAGCTTCTTAGCCAAACTCAACCCAATACAACTTTACCTTGCCCTCTACCAGCTGCTTTCTACACCTGCTGCCTACACCCAGGATACAAGCTTGTTCCACTGAAGGCAGCACCACAGTCAGATTAAACTGATGTTGCTGGCTCTGAGGTTTCCTGGTCATTTTTACTTTCCAGGCTTCGTTGGGTCACACACTTCCTCCGTGCCTTCCATGGAAAACAAACAGCCTCACTGTAACTCAAGGCTCTTCTAAACCAGCCAGCCCTTCACAAAACGATCTCCAGCAAGCACAGCAGGTCTCTTGAAAACCAGCCCTCCACAATGTCTGAATCTCGTCTTGCACACGCTATTGAAGGGCCCTCAAATCCGACCAATACCCTCCATCATAGAGAAAATCAGCACTCTGGCCTGTTTGCTCCCCATCATTACTTTCCTCTCAGCCTCAACACTCAACCAATTACAGTCATTCCAAAGGAATACATTTTCATTTTCTGAGCCTTTTGTTTAATCTAACTGTCCTCAAATTTGGGCCAGGCAATGCTCTTTCTTTTTTTCTTCCCATTGAGCCAGACGAGAAACTGCTGTGTAATTCCCCCCATTCTCTGTCGGTAAGGTGATATTTACCATGCTGGCTGAATGAGCAGGACTAGAAATATTGATGCTATATCCCTAAGAAACCTTCCAGCTATCATAGCAGACAGTTTGCAGCTAAGAATACAAATAAGGTTAACGCTAAATCCACTCTAAGAATGAACTCTCTCTGGGACTAGCAGTTAGCTGGACTCCCATGTAGTTGACTGTGGTTCGAGTCCCGGACTCGGTGGCTTAAATACACTGGTGCATGTGTGTGCATGCCCAAGATCCTGAGAGAATGGAGGAGAAGGGATTGCGGCATGGCCATCCCCTCTGGGGGATGATTTCTTGCTTTCTATCTCTCTGTCTCTCTTTGTCTTTCTGGCTAGTGCATGCACACTATAGCACAATCCTCTCAAAAAAAAAAAAAAAAAGAAAAGAAAAGGAAAGAAAAAAAACAAGAATGAACTCTCTCTTGACTTGAAAAAAAAAATAGCATCATAATGTATTTGGTACAATTGGATGATAGTGAGTGACTCTTTAGTATCAAACTGAGAGAATGTATCCTACCAGGAAGTGTAAGCAGAATCACTGTAATTTTGTTAATGAAAGGATCATACCATGGCAATTGAACAATGAAGCTGGTTTCTCCAAGAGCCTTCCGTAGAGCACTTGTTTCACAGGACATCCTCTGAACTGTGGACCTCGGGCTGGACCTCTCACACACCACAGCGAACTCCGGAGCTCTGCCCAACTTCCTGGACCACTGATGCTGGGTTTGCACAGAGCCTGGGATGCATCAGGGACCTGCTAGCTACTCAGACAGGCCGAGGTTGCACCAGTCTAGAAAGCAAGGCTCCAGAGACTGAGACTTCATGGGGAAGTGAACCAGTGGCTGGATGCTGCCTGCTTCTGCCCTCGAGGATGCCATCCAGTTCTTGGGGTTGTCTCCCCAGGGACACTCAGATCCAGGAGGCCCTGGGCACAGGCTCTGCCTTTGTCTGTGCTGGATCTCTGTCCTTCCCTCTGGCTCCCTGCATCATCTCCCCAAGGGAAAGGTCATATGTATGCCTTGTTTCAAGCCCTGTTTTCTAGGAAACCTGAGCAAATCCTATAGGCCACAGACGTTGTCACATGGGAAGTGGCATGTACCATATATTGTTTCTGAAAAGCCATAATGCCCATCAGCTTCTGACAAGTCCTAAGGAATCCTGCACTTAAAGAAACAAGAAAACAAAGCACAACCAAACGCCCTGCTTACTGTTGAGTTTTATTATAAAATTCCTAAGTTATCGAAACCACTTGCCTATGAAAAAGAATTCTTCAATGCTTGTGCAAGAAACACACCCACCATGGGAAATGCGAATGTAGCCTCTTTGTGTTCACATTGATGATTTAGGGCTATTTCTGAGAGTTTACTTACATGAGTACTACAGCAGATTGAAAGGTTTCCCACAAGGTTGCAATTTGGGCTAACCTCTAGAAACTGAAATATAACCTTATTTAGAAAAAAAAATTATGTAATTAAGGATCTTGACAAGACAAAATCATCTTAGCCTGGTTAGGTTGGGTCGTAAGTCCAATGACAAGTGTTCTTTTAAGAGAAAGAGGAATAGAGGCCAGGCAAAGTGGTGTGGCCCTAGCACAAGCTCCACAAGGCTGGAGCCACACGGGAAGGTCCTAGGTTCGCATCCCAAGGTCTCCCTGTACACACTGCATTGTGAGTGTGTGCCTGTGATCTTTTTATTCTATTCTATTCTATTCTATTCTATTCTATTCTATTCTATTCTATTCTATTCTATTATTTATTTATTTCAAGGACAATAAGGTACAAGTACAGAGGAAAAAGTCATGTGATCATGAAGATAGAGACGAGGTTTATCCAGCTGCAAACTAAGATAGCTGGTAGCATCGAAGAGGTAAGGAAGGCTTCTCCCCTACAACTCCTGAAAGAAGTATATGCCAATATGCTGATTTTGGACTTCTTGTCTTTCAAACAGTGAGAGAATACATTTCTGGTTCTTTTTTTTCTTTTTGGAGAGGATTTTGCTATAGGGCGCATGCACTCGCCAGAAAGACAGAGAGAGACAGAGAGATAGAAAGCGAGAAATCACCCCCCCAGGGGGGATGACCATGCTGCAATCCCTTCTCCTCCATTCTCACCTCCGGATCTTGGGCATGCACGCAAACGCGCCTGGCGTGAATTTAAGCCACCGTGTCCAGGACTTGAATCGCGGTTGACTACATGGGAGTTCAGTGACATAGCCATTATGCCAACTGCTAGTCCCCATTCCAGTTCTTTGAAGTCACCTGGTGAATGGTAATTTGCTACAGCAGCTGCAGGAAACAGATACAGATGCCTGGTGCCTGATGGAAAAGACACAAGGCAGGAACTTGGCTTCTCTGTGGATACCTGAATTGGAGCTGTTTATGACCCAAGGTGCTCTCCCCAGGGGCTCCATCTCATACAGAGAGATTCTGAGAACCATATTCTGCATCAGAGCAGAACGGAAAGGAGGAGGGGGGACAGGTAAGAGGGACCCTGCATGACCAGCAGGTAGCATGGTGGTTAAGGCACTGGACACTCCGACATGGACAGCCACGTTTTGAGTCCTGGAGCTGGTGGCTTGCTTTCTCACTTGCCCTCTCTCTCGCTCTCTGTGCCTCTCTCTGGTCAAATTAAAATGAATGAATGAATAAATACAATTTTTAAAAAAGAGGGACCCTGCATCTGAGAGCCTCAGCTCTTCCCCTGAGCAGCCCCCGAATACAGTACCTACCAGCTCATGGTCCTGGTTCTTGGTTTTCCTCATTTGCAAAAAGTATCAGGTGACCGCTAGCCCTTCTCATCCTAAAGTTCTGGATCACCCACAGGAATCCTTAAATAGCAAACTCTCCCCAAGCATTTTAACTGTGTGGTTTGCTTATTTTGCCAGAGTATGAGTGTCCTCTCCGGAGAGAGAAAAGAGAAAAAACAAATAAACAAACAAACAAACAAAAACCCAACAAAACAAAACCTTCTTTTAAGGGACATGGCCACACTGCAATCTTCTTTCCTCCATTTCTCCAATCTGTTAGGATTTGGGGAATACACACATGTGCCCAGTGTGGTTTTCAAGTCACCAGGGTTTGGATTTGAACCACACTTAGCCATGTGGAGTCTAGCTCCTTTAACCATCGAGCTGTGGGGCTAACTTTACCTCGTTTTTAATACACCAAGACATGACAGGGCAGGAAGAGGGGGAACGGGGAGACAGCAAGCATCCTCTCCAATTACCTGGAACTTTGGTGGTGGTTGTTTTGTTTTTAACATTTTTGCCATAAGGCTTGTGTGCTCATCAGAGAGAGACAGAAAGAGACAGAGAGGAAAAGTGAGAAATCACCCCCCAGGGCTGATGGCCACCCTGCAATCCCTTCTCCTCCAGTCTCCTCTTGAGGTATTGGGTATGCACTCACACATGCCTGGTGTGATTTTTCAAGCCACCAGTCCAGGACTCAAATCGTAGTTGGCTATGTGGGAGTTCACAGCCTTAACTACCTGCCACCTGCTGGCCCCAGGAACATTGTTAATACTTAGAAATTTATTCAAATTTAGGCCTATCCAAGTATGAATGCCCAAGCAAAGCTATCTCCTCTACTTCTCCACTTTCAGTTAAACTTGAAAGGACTAGGGGGGCTGCAAGTGCTTTTAAAAACTGGAACAAGAGTGATTTTGTCGTACTTAGAATAATTAGACCTTGCTCATTAATTACCACCTGAAGTTTTACTTCCTCAACCTATTTCAGAAAGATTTACTTCCTTGACCTATTTCAGAAGACAAACACGGGCAGCACTCTCTGTTGCAAACCCCTTTGTAAATACCGAGTTTCTGCAAAGCTATGACTCTGTCGTCTCATTGACTTTCTTTAACTAGGTCTTTCGGAGTCCATGGAGAGGTTGGCTAACTCAAAGGGGGTCTTCAAGAAAATTCACAAAAAGTGTGTGTGATTAAAAAATTGCACATGGATTTCAAATACTTTCTTGCACCAAGATAAACTCACTTCAATTCCATTTTTTCACACACTTTTCAAAGTCTCCTCATAAAACTCGAATGCAAAATTTCCCTCATCATCACTTTTCTTTTGGAAACACAAATGTTCCGTTTCAGGGTTGCTTTTAAGACCTTTGAGCTATGACTATTTGGGGAAAGTTAATTTTTTTCATCAGTTGAATTATTTCTTAAACATTCACTAGAGTTCACCCCTATTTAAAAGTCCCATGACTGCGGCCGGCAGGTGGCATGATGGTTAAGGGTGCTGGACTCCCATATGGCCAACTGTGGTTCGAGTCCTGGACCTGGGAGCATGCTTTCTCACTTTTCCATTCACTCTCTCTCACTCTGTTTTTCTTTGGTCAAGTTAAAATAAATAAATAAATAAAGTTAAATAAAATCATTCTTAAAAAGAAAAAAAAAAAAAGAATCCCATGACTCGCCCAGCCTCAGCGGCACAGCTGATACACTGGTCTGCAGTACTGGTAGCCACAGGTCAACCGTGAGTTCAGATTCAAGGTAACCTGAAACGCCCTGGGCACAGGCGCCACATTCAAGATCCTGACTGGCTGGAAGGCTGAGGAAAGGGGATCCCAGCGTGAGGAGGTCCTCTCTCTTACGGTGGTGCCTCTCTCTTTCTCCCCGCATGCATGCATGTACTCTCTCTCATGACAAAAAATGAAAGAAACTCAGGGAAAATATGTTCCATGACAAGTCGACAGGTACTTATTTGTGCAGTCACTTTGGGGCCCTTCCCCCTGGCCTAGAGGGAAATACACAGAGTGGAGTGTGCCTGCGTGCCCTCCTGCGCCTTCCCTGCCTCTGGCAAAGCTGCCCGAAGCCTGCCTTCCTGCACGGCCAACCTGTCAGAGGCACTCTGCGCAGTTCCACAGGACGACCTCCAGGCTATCGTGAGCAACAAAGAGATTCTTGAAAAAGGGCCAGATGGAAAACACAGTGACAGCTTTGGATTCCTTCCAGGGCCCAGAAAAGAAGAACAACAGATACAGTCATTTCTTTTTTTTTTTTTTTCCACTGGGTCTTTAGGAAAGAAAAAAAAAAGTTGCTAATGTCTCTGAAATCTTTCCACAGAGCAGAAGTAAACAGACTTAGCAAAGAGCATATATCATACAGACATTTTCACGGGATCTTTGCAGGATGTTAGAATCAGGCCTGGTGCAGCGAAGGAAACCCAAGGCAAGGATCAAGGAGGCAAGAATTACAGTCCACACGCTACGGCAGCACCAAGCAGGTGCCCCCTCCTCCACTCCGAACACTAATTCTTCTCTGCAATGGGGGTGGGGGTGGGGGTTGGAGGTGACCTGCTGCTCAGACCTTCGGTGAAGACAAAATGAGATCGATAAAGACATGGTCTGCAGCGGTGGCATCTCCCACACATATGGAAAATAGTAGACCTGCCCCAGAGAGTCCTTTCCTGTAAAGGACACGTAGTCATTCTTGGATGGCTACAGAGAAAGGTGCCCTAATAGTCAACAGCTTTTTTATTTTCATTTTTTTCTTATTTGAGAAAATAGGTTAATACCAAAATTTGTCATCTTCTGAGGTAGCCAAAGATGGGTATGCCCTGTGCCCCTCCCCCAAGTATGCAGTGACCACAGATTGTTGTTGGAATACTTCTTCATTAAAGCTCCGGTGGTTATGGTCCAGGCTACGCCCAAAACTTACACTCCTTAACTTGGGTGACAGAACTGAAGGGGTAACCTTAAAATATCCTCAGTCCTCGGAGGCCTGCACATGCCACCCCTCTCCTCCCCACCCCTCATGTTCTTGGAGTCGTATGGCATGAAGTGGAGCTAGGAAGCGGGACAAACTTTCCCATAGAAATTACGCATGATTATGGGTCTGTGTTCCTGGTCGAAAACTTGGCATTGAATGGACCATTGATATGCTGCAAAAGGAAAGACTCCGCAGCAGCAAATCACTATACTTATGCAAACTAGGAATAGTATGTTCTAAATGGTAGACTGTTCAAACGAGAAGGGGCCTTAAAGATGACCCCAGATAACCTCTAATTTCAGAAAAAGAAACAGACCCAAAGTGTCTCCTCTGGTCACATAGCTGGGTCACCCAGAAGCTACAGATTCAATGCCTTTTGCTCTTACTTTGTGAATAACAGTCTACAGGTAGACTATGCTATTCCCTTGGCTATTCAAGGAGGTCACAAGCCCCATGAGACTACTTGTTTGTAAGTGAGGAAACTGCAAGTCAGAGAGTTTTTCTTTAATTGCCAGAGAGTGTGTGCGCTCATCAGAGGCAGAGAGAGATGGAGGGAGAAAGGAGCCTCCAATGGGGTGGGGGAGTGGTCATGCTGAAACCCCTTCCTTTCTATCTCTCTGTACTGCTGGGATTTGGGGCACATGAGCACACGTGCTGGTGTGTTTTTCAAGCTACTGGAGCCAGGATTGGAACTGTGGTTGGCCAGGTGGTTTCCGACTCCCTTAATTAGTAGGCTATAAGGCCAAAGCACTCAGAGTTTTTAAAGCTTGGTTGAAGTTCCATGGCTCTGAACCATCTGAGCTGAACTGACATTCATTATGGTCACTGGAATGGCCATGGACTTGTACAGCCTAGAGCTAGCCACTTACTCTTTTGTTTTGTTTTGTTTTGTTTTGTTTTGTTTTGTTTTGTTAAAAGAGATTTTTGCTATGGGGCACGTGCATTCATCTGACATCCAGAGAGAGACAGAAAGTGAGGACTCACCCCCTAGGGAGGATGGCCATGCCACAATCTCTTCTCCTCAATTTTCCTCTCGGGATTTTGGGCACACATGCACATGTGCCTGGCATGAGTTTATTTAAGCCACCGGGTCTGGGACTCAAACTGCAGTCAACTATGTGGGAGTCCAGTGGTGTAACCACTATGCCATCTGTTGGTCCCACCACTTACTCTTGACCCTTGACACTCAGAAAAATGGTCTGTGAATCAGCAACAGCAGCATTAATAGGATCTTGGTAGAAATGCAGGATCCTTCAGGCCCACTCTAAACTTGCTAAACAAGAATTTGGACTTGAATATTTTATTTTCTTTTCTAAAGTTTTTGCCAGAGAGTGTGTGCTTGCTGGAGAAAGTCGGAGGGCTGGGGGCGGTGGCAGTGGTGAGCAGTGAAAAAGCACTCCCCACATTGTATCCCTTCTCCATTCTCTTCTTGGGATTTGGGGCATACACACACACGTGCCCGGTGTTCTTCAAGCTGTCCCCCCACGACTTGAATTGTGGAGTGGCCCATATAGGATCCAACTGCCTTAACCACCGTGCCACTGTCTGGCCCTAAACATTTTCTTTAGAAGCAATCCTCTTTTTGGCTCATCTATGAAAAAGGCCAGGAAACAGGTGGGTTTTTTTTTTTAATTTTTTTTTTTTTTGACATAGGGCACCCGTACTCACCCTAGAGGTAGAGAGAGACATAGAGAGGGGAAGTGAGAAATTACTCTCCAAGAAAATGGCCATGCTATAATTCCTTCTCCTCCATCCTTCTCCTGGGATTTGGGGCACACACAAACACCTGGCATGAGTTTCAAGTCACCAGATCTAGGACTCCAACCATGGTCGGCCAAGTGGGAGTCCAGTGCCTTAACCACTGTGCCACCTATTAGCCCCAGGGAACAGGATATTTTAAACCTTCCTTTCCAGCTCTAAAATTCTTTGAATTCTCCTCTCCTTGTCTTTCTACTCTTTCAGAACCTCCCAATTCTAAAGACATATTTGAAGGGGAAAAGAGGTTACAAACGCAGCCTGGAGGTGAAGGTGAAGTGAAAGTGGAGGGCGGTGTATTTCTTTCTATTATGCGTTCTGGCTTCTGGGTGTTAGGCAGTGATCGTAATTAGCCTCAAGGTTGTCATCGAATCCAATCAAACAACTTTCCCCTTCTTTTTTGTTCGGTGCCTTTCAGAAGACCTAACAATGCGATACCTCTGCAACAGAAACAAAACGAGGATGCAAAGACATCCGGAAGTGAAATTTGCATGTTAGATAGGTAGTCCAAGCCAGCACAGTGGGAGGAAGGAAGCCTGGGCAAGGAGGACCAGCTATAGGCCTTTCTTCTCCCCATTTCCCTCCCTCTGAGACTCTCCTAGTTCTTCACAGATCTACGTGTGACATTTGGAACCAAAGATGGATGGGTCTTGCCTACTGCAGGGGCAGGTTCCTTGACCAGGCTTCGAGGAGACCTAAGTACCTGTCTCATTTCTGCTACTGGAAGAGCTGAATAGGGGGAAAGCTTAAGTGGCTGGCCCAGTCATTTTCTCTCTACAATAAAAGAACAGCTTTGTTTTCTATGTTTTAAACATTATCTTATGATTTCTTATTTACATTTAATCTGCACATCTTTACCACATACACTATGCTTTTGTTTTCTTCCCCCCCCCCCGCGATTCCCTCTCCTCCGCCCACCCCATTGCCCTTCCCCGCCCCGATTCCCTCTTCTCCACCCACCCCATTGCCCATCACTCTCCCACACTGTCACTATATCTGTGGTTGCTTGCCATGCTTTTATGCTTCCCCATCTTTCCACTTGTGCCATAGAATGCAGACATTTGGTACATATTAAGTGGGGCATATAAATGCATCTCAGATCTACCATTGACATTTTCAGTCTGGAAAGCTGGTTGTTAAAAATGATCTGGCAGCCTATCTAACTTGCCTGTGATTTATTGGTGTGCGTTTGTGGGGAGATTCTTTTTTTCTAGCCCAAGATATTGTGCTAAGGAGGAGAATGTGAGGCTCCGGGTAAGGTTTTGGAGTCGTAAGAACTGATGTTCCCATGAGCCATTCTTCTCAGTGTGTTTCCATCACCGGATGTCGAATAATCAATTAATCCCTTACACGTTGGTCCTGAACCGCCTTTCTCTGAGTCTGCTTACCAACTTCTATTCCTTTATGCAACCAGTGAAGGACATGCCTGGGAGATCCATCTGCTGACGCTGTCTCACCTGCAAAGCATGAGTTCGTACCCATGTTAAAATCACCCAAAGTAGATTTCCCTTTAGCAAACTCTGCCTGCTTCCTCTGGATTCAGCCCCATTTCTCTGAAGCTAAACAACATTAAATCCCATGTCTTGAATCTTAACCTCAACCTGTGCTCACAGAGAAGCTTGGAGCTTTTCACGTGCATCAGGCTAAATTATAGTTTTCCGTTCTCATAAACATAGAAGTTTTAGGAGTCTAACATTGACTTTGAAAGTGACAGAGAGCTATACAGAGCTTTTGTTTGCCAAACACTTGCAAATCATTTTCCCTCCACAAAAGCCTTTAAAACGTCAGCATCCTGAATATCTCTGTCCATGGGGCTGCTTGCTTCACGGTAATTTACTGCCCAGGAGCCATCAGCCCCTGGACCCAGGGAAGATTGCAAATGTTTATGGGACTCTCGCAAAAGTTTTCTGGAAAGATCTGGGGGAAGCAAAGACCTTTTCACTTCCTTCTATGGAAATGAAACATTTTTGTGAAGGTATTTTTATTTTAAGTGAGTTCAACAAGTAAATACTGAGTCAGGACCAATGACGTTCATCCAAATGAAGTAGAAACTGAATGAAGGAAAGCCTTTGGTGTAATAACGTTCTGGTTTCTCTCTCTCTTTTTTTTTTGTACATGTATGTATTTATATCTTCCATGAGTGAGAAAGAAAGAGAAAGGCAGAGAGAGAGAGAGAGAGAGAGATGACGTTCCCAAAGGGTCCGAATACCATAATGCACCCCTAGCCTCAGCCAGCCCCAGGTCATGGACGCGCAAGCTCCCAGTGTACTCAGAGAGATTTCTGGACATGAACCTGGAACCCTTCCATACGGGTCAGTCCCACAGAGCATCACATTTTCCCTCTGCGCTACCGTCTGACTCCTACTCTTTTCTTTTTTGGAGGAGTGGGTACATCAAAAACAGGCGTTTGGCTTCTCTTTGAGAACCGGTTCTGTGTGTAAGTTACATGGTCTAACACCTGACCCATCAGTGCAGGCCATGGTGTGGACCTTGCTCCTGTATGGTTACCATGTGGAGGAGATAATCAGTTATCCTCTTGTTCTGCTATTAATCAAGAATTTAGGAAGATCAGACTTGGCTGTAAAGACTATTTAATCGATTATCAAGGGAGAAGTAGAATCTCTTTTACTCTGAAATGGGTCAAAGACATTGTTTTACTCTGAAAATGGGTGAAAGACACAACTGATTGGGTTGAGAAGTCAAAGCAGCATGATGGCCAGAGGTACACCCCACTTTTCCCCAAACACATTACATATACCTAACGATAGTCTCGAAAGCAGATGAAAGAAAGCAGCACATCATTTTTCCTCCAGAAAGTGCAATTTAACCCAGACCCACAGTCTATCCGTGTAGTGTTTTAATTAAAGCACACTTCAAGAGCATATTCCATGAGGGAATTTCCTCCCTCCCAGTAACCACACTCTTGGCACCAAGCAGGATGTAAGGAGAATTACCAAGTCAGTAAGAAAACTTACCTTCTCACTCTGAAGTTGCTTTCCCAGCACTTAGTGTCTTACTCTACAGATGAAAAAAAACAAAAATGGTCTTCAAGAGTGGAAAACTTTTGTAGAGTTTTGTGTAACAATGCTGAAACAAAAGAATGGACACTGTGGACATAACTAGATTTTATTTTGCTTTTATGAGGCCATTTCAATAAGTTAGAGGAAAACAAAATCAAAATGAGCTTATTTGATGCAAAAAATTTTTGGAATCTGTGCAGTTTTTTTTTTTCAATAATCTCCCATGAAATTTTTGAAGACCCCTTGCATACAGAATTTGTTAAAAAAAAAATTTAAAAAAACTAATTAAAAAAAATTTGCAGGTAAAAATGATGAAGAACATTAAGACTTTCCAAAATAGATAGATATTCATATAAAATCCAGCCTCTTAGCCGCATTTCATTCTTTTAACACTTTGTTTATGTTATCCTCTTCCTTGCAATTTTCACATACAGGTCAAACATTTGTATATAACTCGTGTCCCAAAGGATCCCAAACAGCTCTAAGATATCATCTAGTCAGTTTCATTTCTAGAAATCTAAATAAACTCATTTATTTTAAGGCCAGTGAATTGACAATAACATAAAATAAATGGCTTGTTTTTCCGCCACATGGATGAGCAGAGATGCATGCGTGAACACACCAGCACATACACACTGACATGCACACAGTCTCATTAGTCAAGATTCATCATGCTAAAACAAAACATAAGAACTTACTCAGTGACTTGGAAGTTTTACCTGAAATTGGGAGAGAAAGAAAAAAAGCCATCAGGTCTTAAATGTCAGGACCAGCCAAAAGAAGGGCGGCTGTGACTAAGCATTGTTATCTTCCTCTGTGCATGCGTTCAGAAGGTCACCCCTAGCTCCCCATGTCTGTCTCCCATTTTTATTTATCTACTTTCCTTCTTAGACATACAAACATCTTAAATCTAGAATGTCTAAAGTTGGATTTACCCAAAACAAATTTGCTTTTTTTCCCCCCATTTTCCCCACCTCAGGAAATGACAGCTTCATCTTTCTGGTTGTTCAAACCCAAATCCTTTCCTCCAGGACTCCTTTTTCTCTCAGTTCCCTCTCATAATACAGTATCAATTACTTTTGCCTCCATTTTTGGAAGATGTCTAGAATCTGGCTATTTCGCAACACGTCTTCTACTTCCATAATTTCTCACCAAGATTACTTCAGCGTCCTTCTAGTGTTCTTTCTGATTCTACCCTTTGCTGCTTCCGTGTGTGTGTGTGTGTGTGTGTGTGTGTGTGTGTGTGTGTGATTTCATTATGTTTTCTTTAATTCAGCCAGCAGAGTGCTCTTAAGAACTAAATTGGACTTCTCTCTCCTCTGGCCAAAATCTGCCATGGGTTCCTGTCCTCTCAGAATAAAACTCAAAGTTTCCAACATATCTTCTAGAAGACTGACTGAGCTGACCTGTGCTACTTCTCTTCCTAATATCTGTAACCCTGCCCCTCACTCGTTTAGCTCAAGGCGTTCAGGCTAACGCCTCACAATATCAGTGCTCACTCCTCCTGCATAGTGTCCATTGGACTTCAGAGCTTTGCTCAAATGTCAATCTCATACCACTAAAATAATAATAATAAATACAGTATTTAGGTCGATTTAGCCATTCCTCAATGCACACATATGTACACACATTATGTTGTACACCATAAATACAGGTAAGAAGATTTCTAAAGGTTTGTGGGAAAAGGAATGAAAGCATTCGTTTATTTTGGTGCAAAAACACATTGAAATCCATGCATAGCTTCTCCGTAATACACATTTCCACAAACTTTTTGAAGATTCCACATAGATGTCTCTTTCCTCTCCATTGTATTTGAAGTAGCCTTCTCTTTCTGTCGACTTACCCTCCTTTACTTCCCTTTACACTCACTACCACCCGATATGATATTTATCGCCTCCACTAGAAAGTAAGATCCGTGAGAATGGTTTTGTTCTCGTCATTGCTGTGTATCAAGAGCTTTGAAGTGCAATAGATGGCCAATAAATATGCATTGCCTGAATAAACTCATTTTTAAAAAGAATGCTTACAGCATCATATAACTCCTGAATCAGATTCAACCATGATTTGGCCATCAAACATTTTCCAGCATTTTCTTTGGGCCGCAATATCAGCTGCAAAACAAAAAGCTGAGAAACTGAGCAGAAATCGGCTCATACAAAATAAAGTTGATAAACGTTAAAAAAAAATTCTTCAGGGACTAGCAGATGGCAGAATGGTTATGTCGCTGGACTCCCATGTAGTTGACCATTGTTCGAATCCCGAAACCTGTGGCTTAAAACACACGCCAGACATGTGTGCGTGCATGCCTAAAATCCTAAGAGGAGAATGGAGGAGAAGGGATTGCCCGTGGCCAGCCTTCGGGGGTGGGGGTGGGGTGGGGGGAGGAGGCAGGAAGCAGGTGACTTTTTGCTTTCTGTCTCTCTGTCTCTCTCTCTCTCTCTCTCTCTCCAGCGAATACGCTCACCCTGTACCAAAAGACTCTCTGGAAAAAAAAAAAAAGAAAGAAAGAAAAAATTTCTTCGAACATTCTGTGTTGGTAGTTTGGCCCATACCTTAGATACAAAGGAAAGAATCAGTAAGATACATGTCCGCCGATTACAGATGCAAAGTCAACTGGACACCTACACGTTGACTAAATGAACTGAGGATGGAAGCAGACATTTTTCAAGAAAACTCACATGTGACATTTTGATGGCCGGCAGAGAGCTCTGAGACGTTATAAATTTACTATGTTTTACTAAGGATAGATGCAATCTGTCTTCTTGGCCCTCAAAAGAAAGAAAACACCTTTACACAGGAAAAACATAATAAATTTTATTTGCAAATTAGTATATCTAACCATGGTTCTGAGACTCTCTTCAAAATGTTTCAGATGTAAGAGTTATTTTTAAAGATTTTTGTTATTTACTTTCGCAGATCATGAGAGCAGTGATGCCCTGATGCTGAGGTTGGGAAGAGGTGGCTGTGATTTATCTGTGCTGCGCTGAATGTTGTTTTACACATGTGGAGTGTGGCCTGGTGGGAGAGACTGGGGACCGTGAACTGACAGATGGACTATGTAGCCTTGGAACCAGACATCCAGCGTCTCCAGTGAGGATGAAGTCTGTATCTCTTAATTTGGACTCTACATACCTCTCTGCTACTATAATCTAACCATAGGGCCATCTCTCTAATGTTATTACTTGGTTAAAAAATAGTTCACCATTGGGGCCAGCGGGCGGCATAGTGGTTAAGACATAGACTCCCACGTGGCCAATAGCGGTTCAAGTCTCAAACCTGGGACCTTGAAACTCACTCCAGGTGCGTGTGCATCTGTACCCAAAATCCCAAGAGGAGAATGGAGGAGAAGGGACTGCAACGTGGTCGTCTTCCCTGGGATTACTTTCTGTCTCTTTCTCTGGCGAGTGTATGCACCCTATAGCAAAAATCTATTTAAAAAAAAAGAAGAAATAGCTCATAATTATTTCTCTATAAGTGTAGTTAAACTTATTTTCATACATTTACTGTCATTTAGGCTCCTTACTTGTTCTTGGACTCAGCCTTTGAGCTTTCTCCCTCTTCTGCCAGAACTCACTTTCCCCAGATCTTCACTCAACTGTTTCTCCACGTTTTTCCCACCTCCCAGTTTAAATGTCGCCCCCTCACAAAGACTTCAGCTGACAATCCAAGGTAACAGCCCTCCTATCTTGTTCACATTCTTGACATTACCCAGTTTTATTTCCTTCTAAAAACGTACCACTCTCTGAAATTATCATGCGTGTTATTTGTAGATGGTTGATTCTTGCTTTCCTCCTCCTTATGAGCAGAGATCGCTATGAGCAGAGGCTGTGTCTTTGTTGTTTATTTATTTATTTTTTTTGGAGAGATTTTCGCTATAGGGCGCGTGCGCTCGCCAGACAGACAGAGAGAGACACAGAGACAGAAAGCGAGAAATCACCCCCCAGGGGGGATGGTCACGCCGCAATCCCTTCTCCTCCATTCTCCTCTCGGAATCTTGGGCACGCACGCACACGCGCCCGGCGTGAGTTTTAAGCCACCGGGTCTGGGACGCGAACCACGGTCGACTATGTGGGAGTCCAGCGACACAGCCATTGCAGAAATCGCTATGAGCAGAGGCTGTGTCTTTGTTGCTAACATCTACATCATCATTACTGGAGCTGGCCAGGCACACAGCACTGGTCAAATATATGTGAAGCTTACCGTGGGGGACTGCTTTCCAGCCCCATCCTCCTCCTACAGTCTCCAGAGGGAAGCCACTGTAACTGATTCAGAGCTCATCATCTCCAAATTCTTCTCCAAAGTACTCATATTGTACATCTCCACTAACAGGGAATTACCATTTCCATTTTGCCATATACTTCCAACAGTTGGTGTGGCCAGAGATATTAAGCCTCGTTATGGACAGATGTGAAATGTTACCTTCCTGGAATGTCAACATGCATTCCTCTCATGACTAGTGATGCTTAACTTTTTTCTTATGTTTGCTAGTTGCTTTGGTGTTTTATTATTGTCAAACACTAATTATCTATAAGCTATGTGGTTGTAAGTAGCTTTTCCAAGAATGTAACTTTTCCACCTTTGTTTTTGATAGCTTTTATTGTACAACACTTTAAGGCATGCTCAATTTCCTTTAGGGTAGGTGCTTGCAATTGCCTAAAATATACTTTCATATCCCTGAAATCATAATAATATTCTCCAAAATGTATAATGAATGTCACGCTTTCAATATTGAATCTTTAATCCATAATCTTCACATATGGTGGGGGGCAGGGGTTCTAATATTTTACCTTCCTGTGACCGAAGATTGGGATTGGATCTTCTCTTTCATTCACTGTGAAAACAAAATTTATTTCTGTAACCTCTACCCTCATGGAACTTACAGTCATTTGGAGAAGAGAAGTAATAAATAAGAAAATGTATAAATAGTATAGTATAAGTAGTAATAGTGAAGTTTATATAGGGCTTACCTGTAAAAGGCAGTAAGCTCTTATTTAACTAATTAAATAAAATTATCGGAATTTCCCTATGAAGTAGGAGCAATTCATATCCTCATTCAGCACATCAAAAAGTTAAAGCACGAAGAACTCAGTAACTTTCTCCAAACTGCATAGCCTGTATGGGACTGCTGGGATTTCGAGCCAGGCAGTTTGCCTCCCGAACCTATGCTTTTAACCCTGACGTTACATTGCTTCTCATCTATAATGTCCTCGAAGCTGTGACTGAAGGTCATGCAGGGGTAAGGTGAGGGGGTTTTCTTAGTTGAGGATCAGTGAGGAAGTTTCTCAGAAGGCAACATTTAGGCTAAGACCTTACATTAGTCGGGGTCTCAAGAGAGACAGAATAAATCAGAAATGATAGATCGATAGATAGATAGATATAGATAGTTTTTAATATATAATAGCTAGATGATAGATAGATAGATAGATAGATAGATAGATAGATAGATAGATAGATAGATAGATAGATGATAGATATAGATAGATAGATAGATAGATGAAAGGTACATATCTGAATATATAGATGACAGTTTTAAATAGATAATAGATGATAGATATAGATAGATATCTGAATAGATAGATGATAGATAGGTAGATGATAGATGTAGATATATATAGATAGATAGATAGATAAACATCTGAACATATAGATGATAGATAGACAGAAGACAGAGGAGCATTCCTGTAGCACAGTGGTTAAGCACTATGTGTAGAGAGCCAGATTCCATATGGCAACTGCAGTTTGAATCCCTGCCCTAGTTATTTGAAAAACACACTGAGCATGTGCCCATGCATGTACAAAATCCTTGTAGGAAGGAGAAATGTAGAGAAAAGTATTGTGGCATGGCCACACCCCATTAGAGTAGTCTCTCTCTCTTCTCTCTCTCTCTTTCCCCAGAAGGTGGTGAGCACACATACCTTCTGGCAATGAAGAAAATATAGTAGGTAGATAGATAGATAGATAGATAGATAGATAGATAGATAGATAGATGATAGATAGATAGATAGATATAGATAGATATACAGATAGATAGAAATAGATAGATAGATAGATAGATAGATATAGATAGATAGATGATAGATAGATAGATAGATAGATAGATAGATAGATAGATAGATAGATAGATGATAGATGGACAAGAGGGAAGTTTTTCAAGGATGTGGCTAGTGCAATTACATAGGCTGAGAAGTCCCACAACAGGCTGTTTGCAAGTTGGAGCCCCTGGGCTACAGTAGTGTGGCTCAGTCCAACTCTGAAGACCTCAGAACCAGGATGCCAAGGATATACCTCTCAGCCTTGATGCTGAAGGCTTGAGAACTCAGGGCACTGCTGATGTAAGTCCTGGAGTCCAAAAGTTGGCAAGCCCAAAGTTCTGATGTCCAAGAGCATGAGAAGATGAGTGAGTCACAGCTTCAGGAGAGAGAGAGACCAGTTCACCTTTCCTGTTTTTGTCCCGCCTGGTCCCCCAGGGGATTGGAGGGTTCGGTCCCCATTGAGGAAGGGTCTCCCCCATTCAGTCTACTCTCTCTCAGACCACTGTCCCCTGGAAATACCATCACAGAAAGACCAGAAATAATGCTAATTTACCAGGTTATTAGGTATTTCTTAATATAGTCAAGTTGTTACTTAAAACCGACCACAATAGACCTCAAGAATGACAAGAAAACAACTTCTTCTTGCCCCAGAAAGGGGCTAGTTTTGATTTTCTCGATCTTCTCTGGCTCAGAGAACACAGAAGACATGAAGGAATGTTCCTACCATTTAGGGTGAACTGAGTAATGACTAGAACAAATTTCTCATTGGTCACAAAATGCATCCCTCTACCCCTCAACAAAAAAAGGGAAAATCCCAACTGTGTACTCATATCACATCTGTGTGCCATGGTGTGAGCAGCAGCTGGCACTCATGTGCCACTTACACAGTGGTCTAGTCCTCAAACACAAAGGTTCTTCTCTCCATGGAGAATGTCTGTCCTTAGGAAACAGCGTTCTGTGCTCTCTGGAATGGTTTCTTCTCTTATCCCTTTCTGCCATCTGTGCTCCTGGCAAGACAGAGACGCCTTTGTGAAGCCCCTGATGGAACTTACAAAGTACACAGAACGATCTGAACCAACGCTGAACATATCCATCTAAGGCACCTTAAAAAGCATTATCTGCTTCCCCCAAGGACACCAAGTAAGTACGTTGTTCTTAAATTGCCCAGGGAGTGAGAAGTGGTGAAAAGAGATTTCTCCATGGGTTATGGAAGACTCATATTTTCTGGAAAGATCTTTGAGTGTTGGGCTGAGTTAGTCCCCCTCATCCACAGGGCATTAGAGAAATAAGCTCATACATCCGTTAGTCCCCCTTGTCCACAGGGCATTAGAGAAATAAGCTCATACATGGTGGCAGGCTTGTGGTAGACACTCAGAAACGTGAGGCTCATTCTCCCATTCCAGTCATACACTCCCATTCTGCAATCCCACTCTCCCATCCCAGCTTATTCTTTCTATATCTTGCTGAGTTACAGACCATACCTTGTGGCCTGTGAACCCCCAAACATGCCCAAACATGTACCTGACAATATCATAGCCCCCATTTGAAACCGTCTGTGTGGTGAGTTACATATCATGCCTATACTGTTTGCATTCCTGGAAGGCTGGAGATCCAGACAGGATCCTGTCTGCACTTAGAAGGTCGTAAACTGAGCTAAGTGAAGGGACCAGTCTTTGCTGCATAGTTTGGTGTTGGAAGCACTGGTGCTCATGGACCATTGAAGGCAACCTGGCACAAGTCCCATCCATCTAGCTCCATCCACTGTGTTGCTCCATTATAGCAGTAAGACGTTCCAGAATTAGAATATGCTATTCATTGAGCCAATGCTGAGCTTCATGATCTGTGCCATCTTCATATTTTATGTAGAAACCAGTGAAGAGAAAATGTGAGATGAGACATATTACCTTGTACACTGGGTTTAAAAATATGCTCTGGTTTTATATGGCGCTGTATGACCCACTGGAAAGCGTACTCTCGAACTCTTATTTCATCACAGTTCCCTTTGACAATAATTTGATATATAGTGTCTTGACCTTCAAAACTTCCAAAGTATCATCTTTGATTGTCAATGTGCTGGGGAAAGAAAAAAAAAAGGTGGAAGAGAAAAGAGAAGAGGAGAGGATAATATGGGAGGGAGGAAGGAAGGGGAAGAAAAGAAGGTGAATGAAATGGGAAAGAAAGAAGAGAGGAGGGAGACAAGGAGAGGAGAAGAGGAGAAGAGAGAAAAGGAGAGGAGACAGGAGAGGCTCGCACTGGAAAGATGAATTTGTTTTCATGGGTAAACAGTTACCTCTCGACTCACAAAGCATGAAGTGCTGGGAAATTGATGGTGTTCACAGAAATACTCAGGGTGTTTGCAACTCAAAGCATCGCTTCTGTATTTATTTATCACCCCCCAAAAATGTCTGCTGTATCCATTTGACCACAGTGCAGGCTAGGAGCGAGTATGTCAGCTGATGGAGTCTGTCCTGAGGGCACCAAGTGGCATGTGGTTGGATGACTCTCTTTGGACTCTGCTCTATTGAGCAGCTATTTAGTTTCCCATCTTCAGATGATTTCCTGTGACCTGAAGAATATTTATAGTCATGTTTTGAGAAGCCAGTGTCAGTGAGGACTGCCTCGGCATTAGATGTAGGCTGATGTGATTCAGGCTCGCCAAGTCTCTAGGTACATCATGTGGATAATGTGAAATAATGCACTTTAGATATTTTCTAGGGAGTATAATGTCGAGCTGACATATGCCTAATAATTACTGACAAGCCCAATGGAAAGAAATAGTAACCAAAATTATTTGAAGAATTATTGTTAATATTGTTAATTTGTTCTTCTAGGTGTTCCAAACTATTCTCCTGCCTCAAGAAAAATAAAAGAGAATCCAAGTACAATAATTTTCATTTATTGGAGTCCTGAAAAATAGTTTTTTTTAAATGAAATTATACTTTGAAAATTCTAATAGTCTAAAGAAAGGGTATTAGAAAAGACCTTAAGTAACTCTAACATAAAAAAAGGACATTGTTGAGGGCACTAAGCACTATGTCATGTCTACCAGGATTCCAGGAAGAATTAGTTGTTTTGCTTCAGTAACAAGACTAATCGGAGCTTTTCATCTTAGATACATTGTCGATGTATAAATGACAAGTTTAGGGCCATATCTTCAATGTAATCAAAACAGATTTAAGTGTGTGTGTGTGTAATATATATATTGCCATAAGGCACCTTTGTTTTCCAGAGACAGAAAGTGGGAACTCACCCCCCAGCAAGGATGACTGCAGTTCAATCCCTTCTCCTGCATTCTCCTGTTGGAATTTTGAGCATACATATACACATGCCTGGCATGATTTTCAAGCCACCAGGTCTGGGATCTGAACCATGGTCAGCCACGTGGAAATCTAGCACCTTAACCACCACAGCACCTCCTATCTCGACATCTTTAAAAAGCCTTATCCCTTCATTCATTGTTTTCCATTCCTAATGCATCATTGTTCTTTAACACCAAGGATATTTATCACGGTATCTTATATTATGCAAGTTGTCATAATCAACTAACTCATTTCTGAAACTAGGTTGAATATAAATAAATAACCTCTTAAGGTCTAAACCTAGGTGAACATAAAATTCTAAATGTCTTTGAGGTCTCAGTGCCAAAAATATATATGGGGTATAAAAAAACAGTAAGATGCCTCACCTCCTCCTGAGCTGTACCTTTCCAAATCTTAAGGAGAAAAGAGAGCCATTTCCATTCTGTTACATCGAAGCAAACACCTTGCCCTATGCCTACAGCTTCCATCTCTATTTGCTTGACCTTCGGTGTGTAATTATTTGGGATTTCTGGTTGCACCCTTTGAATCACTCAGGTAACGTCAAGAACATAGTGTTAGGTTGTATGTTTGAAGAATTCTGCCTTAAAGATGTCCAGGGATATACTGAGGGAGGAGAAGACATTACAATAGAATGTGTTTCCTAAACTCTTTCTTTTTCAATGTGTCTTACCCCACTTTATTTTTCTCCTTTCACCATATCTATACTTGAAGTCCTATCTTGACTATACATGCTGTTATATGCTATTGCTATGGTTTGGATGTGTCTCCCAAAGTCTATGCTTTGGAAACTTAATTCCCAATGCAATGGTGTTGAGAAATGGAAACTTTAAGAGATAATTAGGCCTGGAGAGATTGAGTTCATTATTAGAGGAAAGGATTTGTTGGCCAAGTGAGTTCAACTTCCTCTTGTTCTCTTATAATTTCCTCCCTTCTGCCTTCTGCCGTAGGATGATGGAGCACAAAGGCACTCCCCAGGCCTCCCAGCCTCTCAGTCTTAGACTTCCCAGCCTTCTGAACTGTAAGAAGTCAATATTCTCCATAAATTATCCAGTCTCAGGTTTTCTGTTACAGCAGCACAAATGAACTAAGGAACCAATTTAGTCATTTCTGGAACTAGGTGGAATGCAAATTACTAAATACTTTCTAGATATGAAAGTTCGGTGACCTCCAAGTTGTAAATATCTGTGATGCCACCAACCTTCACGTGGACCTTTTGGAGTTACTGCATGTGTGGTAGGCAGAATGAGCCCTTCTCTCCAAAGACACCACATCCTGGCCCCAAGAAGAGGTGGATATGTTACATGTTTTACCTTACATGGCAAAGATATGAGACTTTGCAGATGTGACTAAGGTTATGAACCCTGAGATGGGGAAATTATCCTGAATGATCAGAATGAGCCCAATGCAACCAGAAGAGTACCTATAAGAAGGAGGCAAGATAGAGTCAGAGGAGATTTAGTGATGGAAATAGATTAAAAGTCAGAGAGAGATTTAAAGATACTTTACTGCTGGTTTTGAGGATGAAGGAAGGGGTCATAAAGCCAGTGAATGCAAGTAGCCTCCACAAGTTGGAAAAGGCAAGGAAAATAGAGCCTCTGGAAGAAGCACAATCCTACCTACTTCTTCCTTAAAGACTGTAAAATCATGCATTTGTGCTGTTGTAAGCCAGAAGTCTATGGCCATTTGTTCCAACAGCTACAGGAAACTAATAAAACAGTCTTTGAGAATTCTGGATCACCACCATTGTGCTTGAATGTTTTTTCTTTTTCTTTTTAAAGTTTATTTATTTGTTTCTTCTGATAGAGAGAGAGAGAGAGAGGCATCCCCAACAGGATCTTCATGCCACGATCCCCCCCAAGCATCAGCCAGCCAGGAAAGTTGGAAAAGGCAAGGAAAATAGAGCCTCTGGAAGAAGCACAATCCTACCTACTTCTTCCTTAAAGACTGTAAAATCATGCATTTGTGCTGTTGTAAGCCAGAAGTCTATGGCCATTTGTTCCAACAGCTACAGGAAACTAATAAAACAGTCTTTGAGAATTCTGGATCACCACCATTGTGCTTGAATGTTTTTTCTTTTTCTTTTTAAAGTTTATTTATTTGTTTCTTCTGATATATATAGAGAGAGGCATCCCCAACAGGATCTTCATGCCACGATCCCCCCCAAGCATCAGCCAGCCAGGACCACAGGCACATGCGCAGATGCATGATGTTCGCAAGCCGCCTCAGGATATAAACACAGGATCTTCCAATATGGTTTCAACATCATGAAACACTGCATTAACCACTGCATCGTCATGCCGGCCTGTGCTCATATATTTTCTCTTGTTTTCTTTCACCTCAGAGACCCTGGTATCATTCATTTCGTAGCCTTAAGATTGCTCCTGAGGTGTGGATGATACTATATCATCCCACCCAGGGCTGTCCAGATTTGAATGTCATGTGTTATTTTGGCATGGATGTATCATAGTTGTTCTGCCTTCACACATTGCCTAGATAGAAATGGCCCTTCGTTTTCATATCTTTAACTAGACAGAGTCTCTTCAAGCACTGGTGAGTCCCCACACCTGGAGTTGCCCACTTTCCAGTCCACCTGCTTCCAATGCTTTAGGATCCAGTTCCATTGATAGAAGTTTTTGTAATGTTGGGAATGTTCTATCTGTACATCCAATATAGTAGCCACTAGCCGTACATGAGTATTGAATGACGAGGAACCAAATAACTTAATTTTATTTCATCGTAACTAATTTAAAGCATATTTTAAATAGCCACATGTGGCTAGCTGTTACCACATCATGCAGCACAATTGGATTTTCATTAAATACATATTTTAATTATTAATTGGAAGTCACTGGAAATGTAATATTTAAGCCCAAACTGTTCAATTTTTTTCAATTATTGCTTTAAAATAAAAGGCTCTCATAAAAACATATATCTAAAAACCAAGAACACTTGTCCATGGAATAGGTTTCAATTTCATAAAAGAATGATCAGTGTTTAGGGGCCAGCAGGTGGTGTGCTGATTAAGGCATTGGACTCCCACAGAGCTGACTGTGGTTTGAGCTCTGGACCTGGAGGCTTGAGAATCACAATGGGAGGGACCAGCAGATGGCATAATGGTTATGTCACTGGACTCCCACATAGTCAACCACAGTTCAAGTTCTGGACCCAGCAGCTTAAAACTCATGCCAGGTACATGTATGTGCATGCCCAAGATCCCAAAAGGAGAATGGAGGAAAAGGGATTATAGTATGGCCATCCCCACGAGGGGGAGGAAAGGGGGATTTCTTGCTTTCTGTCTCTGTCTCTCCAGTGAGAGACACCCTATAGCAAAAATATCTCTCTCTCTAAAAAAAAAAAAGAGAGAGAGAGAATAAAAATGGGAATGTGTGAATACATGCCCAAAATCCCAGGAGAATGGAGAAGGGATTGTGACATGGCCATCTCTTCTGGGTGCTGATTTCTCACTTTCCCTCTCTCTGTCTCTCTCTGGAAATGCATACACCCTATGGCAAAAATTTAAAAATTTAAAAAAGAGAATGATCAGCACATTAAGGAAATCTCCCAAACCTTTAAACTTCTGTGCATGGTGCCATTAACTTCAGGAACTCATAAAAAGGAAACGTCCTTAATTAAAAGAGTGGGGTTTTTATTCATGACTCTAGGGACATTTAAATGGCTGGAGAATAAACAAGGCACATTTGTAGTTCAATGTGCAGGTGTGTCCTTAGTTCACTCAGCTCTTACCTCTCCCAGTTTATACTGATGCTCAGTCCTGGGAGAACCTGGGCCTGTGCAGAAGTATGAAAGAAAATGGTTGCTCGTGTATTTTTACTGATAGTTGTATCCCCGTGACATTTTCTGTGATCAATCTTCCACAAAATGTCTGTGGATGTGAAAGCCCATGTCCAAAGGAGTAATAGGACATTAGTAACTACCAGACACTCCCTGGCTGCATTAACTGGAGGAAATACAGCAGGAGCTTTGCTAGGGGGAAGCAGGGTTTCAGACTTAGCTCAGGCTGCAGACTAGACAGCGTCAGGTGAGCTGAGTGACACTTAATGGAATCTGATATAGGTCCTGTGACAAAAGCCAGATGGTTCCGTGGAGAATGCTGCTCCAGCTTCCTGTTTCTCTCCTGGCTTCTGCTGGTTGATTTGAACCAAAACTCTAAGTGGAAAGAGGCATCCAAATGCTCATTTTCAGGCTTGCACTGTGGCATAGCCATAAAGCTCTGTGCAGTGTTGGATCTATATGGAAAATCAATCTGTACCCGCCAGGAGTGTGTGCCCATGGTCCTGGCTGCCGGAAAGGCTATGCGTGTGGTGTTGGTGGAGGGAGAGTGGTATAAGACCCTGTTGAGGGTCTCTCTCTCTCTCACTCTCTCTCTCTCTGCCTCTTACATTCATGAAAGAAAGGAAGAAACTCTTAAGGAGATGCTAAATGTAGAAAGCATTTGCTCTCTTTCGTGTTTACGTAAACAGCTCTATGTTAGCTTTGCAAGTGTGTTATAATCCAGGAAGAGGGGTGTCGTGAGCATCACAGGGCGGCCCTGTCAATCAGGGATGGAGCAGCCCGTCAATCAGGAATGGTGCTGGTTCAACCCAGAGACAGGGTCCAATGGTCCAGTGACTTTTGTCTTCTTCTGGAGAAGCACTAGGCTTCCTCATTTGGGCAATTCCCTAACTAGTGACAAGTTTCACTAGTGTCATTCAAGTATTCACTTTCACTTTGAAATAAACCAAAAAATAACAAAAGAAATTTAGCTGAAATTTCTCTATATATAATGGATACCCTATGTGTTCAGAAAACAGTACATCCAATCTTAGGATGAAATGCACTCAAGCCTAGTGCATCCAGTAATTCGTAGGCTCACAAGTGCTCTCTACAGATTTCAAACTGCTGCAGGGCTTAGCCACAGATCAATGAATCGGTCACATGCTAGCTATTAGGAGTTTGTGGGATATTCCGAATGAGCACGGAATGTATGAGAAGTCATTCATGTCCCCTAAAAGGTAGGGGGATTTGGGAGACACACTCTCTTAATATTCCTTCCTGAAAGGTATATATTTCTTTCCTCGTATATTTACTCTCTTCACTACCGGAAGTTAATGATTGATGCCTTAATGTCACACACCCTCCATTTGGAATGGTAAATGCTGCCACAAAACATGTGACTCAGATGCAAAGTCCTCTCTTTTGAGATTTTAGGAATCATGCATTGAATTAGAACTCTGAGTTCAAAACCTGTTTAAGGGACCAGTAGTTAGCATAATGGCTATGTCGCTGGACTCCCATGTAGTCAACCACAGTTGTGCGTGTGTGCCCAGGATCCTGAGAAGAGAATGGAGGAGAAGGGATAGCGGCGTGGCCATCCCCCTTGGGGGGTGATTTCTCGCTTTCTGTCTCTCTGTCTCTCTGTCTGTCTGGCGATCACACATGCCCTATGGCAAAAACCTCTCCAAAAAAAGAGAAAAAAAAAAAACCTGTTTAAAAAATGCAGTATTTAGGGAACAACAGTTAGCGTAATGGCTATGTTGCTGGTCTCCCATGTAGTCGACCACAGCTCGAGTCCCAGACCTGGTGGCTTAAACTCACACTGGGCGCATGTGTATGCATGCCCAAGATTTCGAGAGGAGAATGGAGGAGAAGGGATTGCAGTGTGGCCTAACCCCTTGGGGGGTGATTTCTCACTTTCTGTCTCCCTGTCTCTGTCTTTCTGGAGAGCGCATGCACCCTATAGCCAAAACCTCTCCAAAAAAAATTACAGTATTTAACTATATGTGGAGATATTTTTCTAAGTGCAAACTATCCTTAATAGTTTACATTTGCTTACTATGTACAATGAGTCATTTAAAAAGTTGAAAAACATGTAGCATTAGAAAGCTATGTGTGGATTTCATTTTTTTCCCCTTGCACTGCAATAAATTTGTACTTTCATTCCAATTTCCCACACATTTTTTTTGAAGCTCCCTCATAATTATTTGGTTTATCATACTTCAAAACAGCACCAAATGTTTCTTCATTTCTTACCTGGCTGACTAGGCCCGCCTCACTCAAAGTCTCTCAGTGTTTACAGAAAAAAGAAAAAGACCCATGTATGGGAAAAAATTAGACAGCGCAAATCTGAAAGACTGCAGACGCCCAAGTGTGCCGGAGGTCTGGGGGTGCTGTGCTGCACGGGGAGGGTCCACCTCGTGCAGTGAGCAGAGAAGGCGTCATATTAGGTTTCCTAGGCACAGCTGATATGCAATACTGCGCTCCTTCCCTCTAGTTGACACGGTTGTGGGACTTTAATCACATCAGGAAAAAAGAAGTCTAGGAGAGAAAAGAGAGGAGCCAAACTGAGAAAGAAACCAAAAGCCTGTCGCCAGGCAAGAAGAACAGTCAAGTTGCAAAAATCATTTTTAAAAAATGATTTTTTTTTTGCTCAAATTTTACTCTTGCTTTTTAAGAGCAGCCAGGAAAAATGAAGTTATTGGTACATTTGAATTTTCCTCTCTGCTGTCATTTCGATTTAATTATTACTCAGACATCTGTAATGGAAAAAAACCAGGGGCTTAAAGCAGGCTTTCCAGCTAGGATCTTTCCAAATTTGTCCCTGGATAGATGACAGAAACTGAACAAGTGACCACGGCTCTCAGAGGTTTGTTTCCTTTATTCAAAACAAGGAGAATCTAATATCTACGTTTGAGTGCTGATGGGAAGATGTAATCAAGTATCGAATGTGACACTAAGTCAATGCTTAGCGTGTTGGCTGGGTCCAAATTTAACTGCCACAGTTTAAAAACTGACAGTAAGAGAGGGTCCTGCTATCTGGAGAGACTTACTTTTTTATTTTTTTAATTTTTTGGAGAGGTTTTTGCTATAGGGCACGTGTGCTTACCAGAAAGAGACAGAGAGATAGAAAGTGAGAAATCACCCCCCAGGGGGGGATGGCCCCGTTGCAATCCCTTCTCCTCCATTCTCCTCTAAGGATCTTGGGCATGCATGCACACATGCCTGGCGTGAGTTTAAGCCACCAGGTCCAGGACTCAAACCACGGCTGAGTACATGGGAGTCCAGTGACATAGCCATTATGCTAACTGCTGGTCCCAACCTGCAGAGTCTTACAGTTTCCACTTGAACTGTTTCATCTTGGAGTTCAGGTTCTCATTGGTGGCAAGCTCGTTGGATGTGAGGAGAAAAGTTACTCCATGACGTCACATCAAGGCACTGAGTTTGTCATGAACCTATTGTCCATTAGCACAAAATGCAGAACGCGATACAGTAGGAGGTCCTCCAGATGCTGTTTTGCAAGCATTTGAGATTCTTCTTCTTTCCATCTTCTATCCTAGGTGGAAATACCTGCAAAAATCTTCTTCAGATAGGTAATTTATCTTAACCAATGTGGAATTGAAAACCTGCTGACCTTTGAGTTTGGGGCAGAGGTGAGAGCAGGAGACCACCCAAATTAGAAGAGATGAAGTTATGGCATTGCATGTTAACAACTAGACTCACTTATCTGATTCTCATGTACTATAAAGGGAACTCCAGCAAAAGACTTGACATAACACGACCTTAATTTTGACCAAGCTCAGCAGAAGTCTGTACTTAGAGCTATTTCATAAAATTATTTTTTGTTTTGTTTTTCAGACAGTAGACTCATTTGTATTCTTTTTTTTTCTTTTTGAGAGATTTTTGCTACAGGGCACGTGCGTTCACCAGAAAGACAGAGAGAAACAGAGAGATGGAAAGTGAGTAATCACCCCCCAGGGGGAATGGCCACGCCACAATCCCTTCTCCTCCATTCTCCTCTTGGGATCTTGGGCACGCACGCACACGTGTCTGGTGTGAGTTTAAGCCACCGGGTCCGGGACTCTAACTGTGGTCGACTACATGGGAGTTCAGCGACATAGCCCTTATGCTAACTGCTGGTTCCGTGTATTCTTTTTTTATTATTTCTTTTAAAATTTTTTTTTTACATTATGTACTTGCCAGAGAGACAGAAAGAGAGAGAAAGTACCATATAAGGGGGTAATCACACCACAATCCTTTCTCCTCCATTTCTACATCTTGTTAGAATTTGGAGCATGCATGTATATGCACCTGGCGTGATTTTCAAGCCACACTGTTGGGCATGTGGTATTCAGCTCCCTTACCCATGGGTAAGCCCAAGTAGACTCTTTTCCAATTAGATTTATAAACACAGACCCACTGCAATTCGACTTACGCTACAATTGTCTGGACTTCCAGAACCTAGCAAACATAGAGAAGCTTCTTCCAGGGCATAGAAAACTGTAGTTTGGCTTGGATAGTCTGTTCAAGGGAATGATGTGCTAATGACCCTGAACTCAGCTTCCAGCTTCGAGGCCTGCATTAGGATCTCTTAGAGCTCTGTTTTTAGAAAAGCAGCAGACCCTCTTTAACCAAAGGGTGGGGAAGAAGCCCCTTTCCCCACCATGCATGTGTCCTCCCCCGTTCCAATAATACATTTTGTCAGCAGGAGCCATGCCAGGCTAGAATTTTGACACTGGCCAAACTCAGTGGCTCATTCCCCACCAACAGCATTTCCCAGTGGACGGGGTTTTCTCATCAATCATGCATTGCCCATCTTGGGTTTCTTGGTTCAGCTGTTATGTGGCCATCCTAAGGCTGGAGGTTCCAGGAGTCAGTATCAATCATGAGACATGTCACTCTCAGGGCTAGACTTGCCTTGAGGGTGACAGTTTGTGTCTGCCCGTGGTTATGCTTTTTCCCTGCAGAAATCTCAGGTTAGACAGAAAAAAAAAAAAAAAAAAAAAAGCCAGCTTCTGCTTGATGTTTAATAGTGTGGTCACTATGAGGGATCCTGTAAAACCCCCCGTCCCCTGCTGTTATGTGGGTGTTTCGTAACCATAAAATCAGCCATCTCTGCCACGGCACATGCACTGGCTCTCACGTCTAAGACAATCTACAAGGGTTCTAATGTACTGCTCACCTATCTCCTTACCCGGCTCCCACACAATTATCCCTGGAGACTACTGAACCCTCAGTCGTTCCAATGTGCTATAGTATCATTTAGCCATGAGCTGGTTTCGAATCTCACCGTGGCGAATGCAGCCGGCCAAGGTGGCACCTACAGAATAGCTGGCCTCGGTTGTCAGGCTCTGTGGAGAGTTTCAATCCCCATGTTTGCTTTAGTGCTAGACGTTGCCTCAGCTGTGAGGTGTGCGGGCTGTAAATTAGCATCGGAAACAGCACAGCTGTATTCTGGCTGCTAAGTTTCTAGCCCAGGCCAGCCAGTCATTGTGACTTCTGAGTGTCCTGTCTGGGGCCACTAGTTGTTGAATTTAATTCCACAAGGGTGAACAAATGTGAATGTCGTCTGAATTAGCCTGTGGAAGGGAACTGCTGAGATTGCAACTATCTTTGGGGGTTTTCTCAGAAGCAGACACCACGGTGACGATTCGTATGTAAGTTATTTATTTGCAAGGTGACCCTAAGAAGCACTGTAAAGGGAGTGAGGAAGGACAACAACCAGAAGAACATATGTTATCAGGCTGTGGGCAGCTGGAGCTTGCATGACATCCCTAGGGAAAACTGGGAGAGTCAATATGACATTATCCTACCTTACTGGCAAGGGAGCTGGGGTATTCACCCACCAGTCTTCCTCAGTCATGTGTGGAGGGATGCTTCCAGAAGTTGTTAACTGTCCGATACCTATGGCCTACAGTGCCTGCAAAAAGAGCGAGCCCCTAGGCAAAGAAATACAGGTGCCGGCAGGTGGCAATCTGACCAGTGTATAAAAATGGTAAGGTCAAATGAATAGAGCACAGCATTGACATTACGTGCTCTACTAAATCCACAACCCTGGCACCAGAGCAAGTATCAGGGGAAGCGGAAAGGCCTGCTAATCTCACACCTAAATGGGATCTGGGAGAGAGTCTCATTCAACCCCCTTAGCTCCTACAGAAGGACTTCACGTCAGTATCATCCAACTTCCACCTGACTCTGCGAAGTGCTAGAGGACTCCATGGGGAGATGGTTACTCTGTCCATTACTGTCTACATTTCAATCAAATAGCCATTTATTTTCGTGTTTATCAACATCTCCCGAGTGGTGGGTACAGCGCGAAGAACTGCGCATCGCAGTGAACACACCATCACTGTCGCCCTCCTGGCTGCATGTGGAAGAGATGAACAGACGAGCAGAGGCTAGATTCTCATTCAGCATTTCCCAAGGGAGCCCCCACTGCACCAGGCACATGCACTAGAGAAGAGGGGGCTTAAGGACGGCAAGACAGAGCAGGTTTCATAGGAGTGAGGGCTGACCACAACTTGCTGAGTAGAAGAAGAAAGGAGTGAGGTGTACTCAGCATGAGGTCGACAGCCTTGGACTTCAAGAACTATTTATGCTCAGGGCCAGCTGGTGGCACCATGGAAATGCAATGTTCTGCAATGATGGACCCGCACGCAAAGGTCTCAGGTTCACGTCCTGAGGTCTCCCTGTGCATACTGGGTGCACGTGTATGTACTTGTGATTAAGGCTGGGAGTGGATAGTGCTGTGAGATCTTACCGATGGTCTCTGTCTCTCTCTCTCTTTTTTAAACAAATGAATAAACTTTTATAAAGACTGTATACAAAAATAGAAATACACCTACCAAATGAATGCTTTATTAGCATTTTAAGCCAAATAAAGACCTTGAATGAGATTAAGAGAAATTTTTATTTTCTTTACTTTTGAAGTACAGGCCTTTTCTGGGGCCGACCAGTGGTGTGGTGGTTAGGGCTGCTGGACTCCCACACGGCTGACTAAGGTTCAAGTCCTGGACCTGGCGGCTTGCTTTCTCTCATTCCCTCTCGCTCTCTCTCACTCTGTCCCTCTCTGGTCAAATTAAAATAAATAAAGTTAAATAAGATAGTTATATATAAAAAAAGAAAGTATAGACCTTTTTAAAGGGATTATCAGCATTTCTTCTTCTATCCAGTTTCCCCACGCTCTGTCAATTTCTTACCCTAGCAGCTGCAAATATGAGTTCATTCTAAAATATAAATTTTCACCTTTCTCTGCAGATATTTTAAGTGTATTAAGTGAAAACATATAGATTTTATGCAAATTGATACGATAAAAAGTCATGTCACATGCAAATTGATTCTATAAAAAGTCATTCAAGTCCACCACCCATTGGTCCAGTAGCCTGCGATGAAATAATCCTGATCATGGTACTTACTGCACGGGGCCCCCAGCACATGTGGACAAACAGAGAAGTCCACAAGCTGGGCGTGATATCAGCGACCTTCGAAGCAAAGTGATCGAGAAGATGGGTTAGCCAGATATAGGCATGGCTGCAGTTTACATTTGCGTGTGTGCACACATGTGCTGTGTTCATCGTTTACCCTGAAGAAATGAATAGATAGAACCAGCACCATTCCTTAAAATATGAAGCCTACAGTCAATCATTTTCTGTCATTTTGGAGAGAGAGCAAGAAAAAGGAGCCCAGGGAACCAGCAGTTAGCGTAATGGCTATGTTGCTGGACTCCCACTAAAAAAAATAAAAAAGAAGAAGAAAGAAAGAAAAAAAGGAGCCCAGTTCCCATGTGGCGTGAAAGTCAGACACTGGCTGTCTATGGGTCTAACAGATTTTAGAGGTGTTTTGCTTAGCTAATACCATGTTCATCCACATAGAGTCGTTCTTTTGTTGTTATTTGGTTTTATTTTTTTTTTCCTATTTATTTAAGTCTTTGCTATAGGGCACATGCACTTGCCACAGAGAAACAAAGAGAGAGAAAGTGAGAAATCAACCCCCCATGGGGGGAAGGCATGCCACAATCCCTTCTCCTTCTCCTCTCAGCATTTTGTGCATGCAAAATGACTTGATTTTCAAGCTGCTGGGTCCAGGACTCAAAGCACAGTCAACCTTGAGGGAGTCCAGCACTTTAATCACCATGCCACCTGCTGGCCCCTTATCGACATTGAGTTTTGAACCTGCATTTAGTTGCTATTTTTTAAATACAAAGATGGCATAAATCAAAAATCTAGGTTTTCAAATTTTCTTATACTATCAAAATGTCTAGCAATTCTGAACCTGCATTTCACATTGTGACATTTAGTTAAAGCTAGCAGCTGTCAATGACGTACACTTTCCACTAGGTCATGCACAGCACCCCCTCCTCTCACTGTGAAAGGTTAGTTATTGCCTATGATTTCATTTCTTCTGGTTATTTTTCCATTTACATTATTACCTGGCCCCTATAAACCTCAAAGATGGCTGGAAAGGAATAAAGTATAAGGAGAAAGGCATAGGTATTTAAATTTTATCTTAAATGTTAGTGTTTCCCAAGATCACTAGAAAACCGGAAGATGATTCAGAACAAAACGCTCTCTGTAATAAAATAATTGTAAAATTCCCACTGTGTTCTCTACCCTAGAATAATTGTGAAATTCCCACATGCACAGAATAACAAAGTCTCTGGAAGCCTCATAATATATACTTCTCTGGCTTTGGTTAGACACCAGGGAGCCACGGGAGGTTTTACATAGCAGAGGAACTTCCCCCGAGGTGTGCACTGGCAAGTTAAATGGCTGACAGTGCAGTTTCTTTAAAAATAAGGGTTGAGGCCAGCAGATGGCATAATGGTTACATTGCTGGACTCCCACATGGCCAGCTGCAGTCCGTGTCCTGGACCCAGAGGCTTGAAACACACACCAGGCATGTGGGCGCGTGTGCCCAAAATCCTGAGAGGAGAATAGAGGAGAAGAGAGTGTAGTGTGGCCATCCCCCCGGGGGGTGATTTCTTGCTTTCTGTCTCTCTGTCTCTCTCTGGTGAGCACACACACCCTATAGCAAAAATCTTTCTAAAAATAAATTAATAAAATAAAAGAAAAATAACAGTTAATATAAAACAGATATCCCCATATTTTTCCTTTCCTTTTAGTCTTACATGAGTGTTCTGCACTAAGCATTTCTCCTAGTTCCAGAATTCGACTTTGATGCTGGTGAGTTAACTTACATCCCTCATGCTTCAGTTTCCTTCTCTATAAATGGACAATAGCAATATGTTCCCGTTCAAGTAAGTGGGAAGATTAAATGAGACAACATGTGATAAGTAAATATTGGTCTATCTTATTCTTATCATATTCTCTTTGTACCACTCTTATTATCTGTAGATTCATAAATTTCCTTATACACATACACAGAAACATGCATTTGCTGTGCAGTTAAACGTATTATGCAAAGAATCCTGCTTGCCTTACCCACCCAGTCCAAACTTTATATCCTCTGGAATGCATTGGCAGGGCGCCTCAGTTGAAATATTAACTATACTGTTGTGCGTTATATAGTTTTGTCTTTCTCCAAAAGACCATCTAAGAAAAGAAGAGGAAGAAAAAAGGAAGGAGAGAAAAAAAGGACAAACAAACCTCGTTCTTCTAGAGAACAGTAGTGAAAGTAGGCCAGTGTGGCAACTTAACGGTGGTCACAAACAACAGAAGCTCCTTTGCCAACGAGGAGAACAGAGAATTGGCTCAGTCATTTCCCAGAAAGAAGAATTGCTAGGTCAACCGCAAAATTAGAAGTTTATAACCAAGAATTCAGTCAAAAGAGCCAGCATTCTCCCATGAGTCCAAGGGGTTGTCTCCTACATTTATGTTCAAACTTATTTTCTATTTTCAACTTGTTCTAGTCACGCTATGGCAAACATTTTGCTATGTGCCCTCCTTTACGTGGTTTGATTCTCTTTCTCTGAGGTCAACTGGGGCCAACGCAGTAAATGTTACTATAAAGACCATCACCCAGGGTGGGATGCTTGGTATGTAAGCATTGACGAGCTACTCCAAGGTGTAAGGGAGCAACCTAAAGAATCTCAGGAGGCAGGTCCCCAAGTTGGAGAGGAATACATGTAACATTTCCAAATTATTAGGCTAAATGCATCAGGTATCAGGCTACAGATAAGGAAACAATAATCCACGCAAAGCAGACATGCCCCCTGCACAGGGAATGTGATGCTTTAGAGAAGAAGGCAGGCAAATTCCACAGCTATGGTCAGTGTTCAGGGGAAAAGGTCCATGGTGCCCTGAGAGCATGGAATAGGGACTCTGGCCCCATCCCAGAGATCAGACAGGATATTTCTGGGGAAGTAAAGACTGGATGATGACCAAGAGTTAACCCAGTCAAAGAGAGATGGAAGTGAAATTTCAGGCTCTATTTTTACCAACCTCATGGCAATAGTATCAGGAATACTAAAGACCTGAAAAAAAAAATGCAGTGTAGTTAAAGTTTACAGAAAAGATCTAAACTGAAGCACAAGAAGAAAACAATGGGAAAAAAAAAAAAAACAGAGAAAAGAGATAGGAAAAAGGCAATTCAATGTTATAGCATAACTACAACCTGAGTCCTAGAAGAAGAGTGATGTTGAGAAAAAAGCAATACTGGAAGAAATAAAACCCAAAAATATTCCAAAGTGGGTGGAAGACTTCAACACACAGACGATATATTCAGCGAGTCCCCCAAATGATAAAAAGATCGAAAAATTGTGATGCACCCATACAATGGAGCTCCATTTGATAGGAAAAAAAGGGTAAAAAAATCTCTGCTATATGCAAAAGGTAGAAGATTCTCAAAAGCATTATGCTAAAGAAGTTACTCATACAAGGCCACACAGTATGTGATGCCATTTAAATGACATTCTGCAAGACAGCACTCTAGTGATATAAATCAGATCCATAGTTGCAAGATCAATGATGGTAGGAAACTGACTAGACGGTGGCAGGAGAGAAATTTCTGGGCTGGTGAACACTCAGATACATCAATAGCATGACTAAAAAGGGCTGCAAAACAATATTGCCAGTAGGATAAAGATGACAGTGATATTAATAGAAAGAGCTAGGAAAATATCTATAATCAATCATCAAGAGTTAGCCAGGGACCAGCAGTTGGGGTGGTGGCTATGTCGCTGGACTCCCATGTGGTCAACTGCGGTTTGAATCCCAGACCCAGTGGCTTAAACTCATGCTGGGTGCATGTGTGTGCATGCCCAAGATCTCGAGAGGAGAATGGAGGAGAAGGGATTGTGGCGTGGCCATCCCCCGAGGGGTGATTTCTCGCTTTCTGTCTCTCTGCCTCTCTGTCTTTCTGGTGAGTGCACACGCCCTATAGCAAAAACATTCCCCCACCAAAACAACAACAACAAAAAGTTAACCACTATTTTTTTTGGAGAGTTTTTTTGTGTGTTTGTTTGTTGTTGTTGTTGTTTTGCTATAGGGCATGTGTGCTTGCCAGAAAGACAGAGAGACAGAAAGCACGAAATCACCCTCCACCCCACCCCCCAGGGGAGATGGTCACACTGCAATCCCTTCTCCTCCATTCTCCTCTCAGGATCTTGGGCACGCACATACACGTGCCAGGTGTGAATTTTAAGCCACCGGGTCCGGGACATGAACCGCGGTCGACTACGTGGGAGTCCAGCGACATAGCCATTACACTAACTGCTGGTTCCCACCACTATTTTTTTTTAAAGAGAGATTTTTGCTATAGGGCACATGAACTTGCCATAGAGACAGAGAGAGTCAGAGACACAGAAAGTGAGAAATCATCCCCCTAGGGGGGAATTGGCATGCCACAATCCCTTCTTCTCCATTCTCCTCTCAGGATCCTGGACATGTATGCGTAACACTCTCACCGTGAGTTTTAAGTCACCGGGTCCAGAATTCAAACCACAGTCAACTATTTGGGAGTCCAGCAACATAACCATTATGCCACCTACTGGTCCCATTAACCACAATTTCATTTTTGTGTGCTTCTAATTTTGTTGTTTATACTTTTTTTAGTACTAAGTTTCCCGCAATGAGAATGTAATTATAGTTAGAAAAAGCTTATTTTTGAAAACAGCTAATATTATTCACATTAATTCTAAAACATAATAAGATATTTCCCAATAAGTTTATAATTTCTTTTCTAATTTTAAATGTTCTCTTTTAATAAAAGGATGTTTTCCTTTTATGATGTTTTCCTTTTATTATCTTTCAAATTCGATCTTATTAATTACACACACACACACACCCAGAAAACTACACCTTGTATTTGAAAGTCTCTATGTCTATGGAAATCATTATGGATGTGCAGAATTCTTGGCTAAATTATTTACTCACACCTCCTAACCCCCAAAATAAAGTGAATCTCCAGCATGGTGTTCACACTGTTCCCTTACATTTACCTGCCAAAAAATTTTTTTGAGAGGTTTTTGCTATAGGGCACGTGTGCACATCAGGAAGACAAAGAGAGACAGAGAGACAGAAAGTAAGAAATTACCCCCCAGGGGAGATGGCCACGCCGCAATCCCTTCTCCTCCATTCTCTTCTCGGGATTCTTGGGCATGCATGCACACGCACCTGGAGTGAGTTTAAGCCACCGGGTTCAGGACTCGAACCACAGTTGACTACATGGGAGTTCATCAACATAGCCATTATGCTAACTGCTGGTCCCCCTACAAATTTTTTTTTTTGAGAAGTTTTTGCTATAGGGCGCATGCACTCGCCAGAAAGACAGAGAGACAGAAAGCAAGAAATCACCCCCCAGGGGGGATGGCCATGCCGCAATCCTTTCTCCTCCATTCTCCTCTCGGGATCTTGGGCATGCACGCACACGCACCCGGCATGAGTTTAAGTCACTGGGTCCAGGACTCGAACAGTGGTCACCTACATGGGAGTCCAGAGACATAGCCATTACACTAACTGCTGGTCCCCCTGCAAAAATTTTCAAGTGAAGGTGCGAAGGGAGCTGGCAGGACTCCATGTCACAGACCTTGCTACTTGGGCTGCACCCTCTCCCAAACAGCAGTAATTTCAGTAATTTCTGCAGCCTCGTGTTTGGTCTGACAGGAGGATGAGCCTGTGGCTCAACAAGGCCACATATGACAGTCCAACTACTGGGAAAAGGACCCTCTTGAGTGTGGCTTAACACCGTTCCCTGCTGACTTATGTACACACACTTTCACACACACCTTGTCTCACCCTTTTAATCAAATTAATTTGCTACATCTCAGCAAAGGAAAAGGGAAAAAAGGCCTAAAACCACTAATTATCCACAACTAGGTAAAAATGCAAAGCCCCACGTCTGCTAGATCTGGATGGATGAAGTTTGTAAACCACTAACACCTCATTTTCCCCTATTGTATAATGAATTTTTAATTACATAAGAAATAAGTGAAGCAAGAGCTAAGTGAATTCATTCTCCTCTTAAATACAGGATGTTTACTTAAAAGTACCTTTCTACCTCCTTCCCCAAATTATTTCAACCCTCTGAACTCTTCCCCAGTTTGAGGTTGGGAGGGTTAGGCTTTCAGTCTCTGAATCTCTTGTCTCACTCTGTTCCACTAGCTCATTCTCTCTCTCTCTCTCTCTCTCTCTCTCTCTCTCTCTCTCTCTCGCTATATAAAAAGAACCATAGCGC
>NW_006159436.1:1242111-1267301 GCF_000334495.1 Tupaia belangeri chinensis | reverse complement strand
TATCTCACTCTCTCTCTCTCTCTCTCTCTCTCTCTCTCTCTCTCTCTCGATATATCACAGGAAACATAGCACGCCTTTTTGAATGTTCTTCTCTTTTTCTTTTGTCCTTTCTTTCTCTCCCTCTTCCCTTTCTTTACTTATAAATAGTTTCATATTGCAGTTACCATTCCTCACCTTTATCCTAGGCTGGTTCAACTAGATCTCATTTATTTATTTGAATGGTTGTATACAGTTCCATTATACAAATATAGTGCATTTTATTTATCTCTGACCCAGTAGGTAGACATGCCGGTCATTCTATCGCTTCGCCGTAGCGAATAATGCCTCCCTGTACAGAATCAGATCTAATAACGCCTGTCCACTCATTGCCATGGTAACTGCACCCAGATGTCCGAGCAGACAACCATGTCATGCAGTGCCTGGGTCTCCGTTCTCCCTTGATCTGGAGCTGGATGCCACGGGGCTTTGGGGACGCTGAGGCTGCATTACGGCCACTGACGGTGTAGACACGCCAACTGGAGAAGCAGAGCCATTTCTGTCACTACGATGGTTCTTCTGTTCCCTGCCAGGTCAAATCATGACTTGGGCTCATTTTCAGATTCAAGTGCAGAATGTCACTATGTCCCCTAAAACTTAAAATCTCACCCAAAGTGTTTAGTATTTAGCATTCCCTCCACCTGGCCCCCTGGTTGAGGAAGACTGCAGGGAGTCTGCGAGGCCTGAAAGGGGCTGCCAGGCCTCAGCAACCACACCGTGTTTTTGCTGGAGATAGGAGTGAGGTTTCAAGAAATAAGATGGCAGGAGGTTGTGTCTGACACGGGTTTCTTTCACACTTGCTACCTTCCACCCCGTGAATACAATCCCGGCCCTGTTCCCTGGCCCCATGGCCCTCTCAGAGCCATGAAGTCATCCCAGCTGTGACTGCAGCCTGGCCCAGAACCCAGGGAACAAGCTGGCCGGCAGCCCATCCCCCGCAGCCGGAAATGTCCTCTCCCTGAAAAGCAGAGGCTGCCAGGGGAAAATGTGAAGTGAGAGAGCAAGGACGAGAGACAGACTCACACCCAAGGACAGACCAGCGCGCTGCCTGGAAACCAGCATTTTACCTCAGGGTCTCCAGCGCAGAGCCTGCAAGACTCAAGCCATGTTCCACGTGGGACATGAACCAAGGGTGGCCTCCGATGTGTCACCTCGGCATAGAGCAGAGCCACTCCATAAACCCACCAGGAGGCCTTGGTCAGAGTTTGGGAGCTGGGGACTCTCCAGAGAGAGAGGATCAGGCAGGAGGCCTGGCCCCCTGCTCAGCCCATGCCAGTGGAAAAAGCAACGTAAGTGCGAAATCCCCAGAGTCCAAGTCATGGACCCGGGGCTTTACAGTCTGTTTCCTGAGTTATTCCTGCAACACGCTGGCAACGTTCTCCATTAGTGCCACAGCAAGCAGAGGGGAATGCGAACGCCCCAGGGCTTCCCAGGAGCGCAGGGGCTTCTCATGCATGCAGGTGGCAGCCCACAGCAGGGCAGGCTCTGGCGATGAAGTAGCACCTCCTGGTCTCCCACGGCCGGCCTCCTCTTTATCTTGTCTGGGGCAGTCCTCTGCAGGGGTCTGGGGCCGCTTTTAAACTGAGACCCTCATCCATCTTCCATTCTCCCTCCCCTGAACCCACAATGCATTCAGTGGCACCAGAAATGCTGTGTGTTGAGAAGCAGCAAAGATCCTCATAGCCTAGGGGGCCCAGAGGTTTCTTTGTCCTGGGGAGGAGGCTCCATTTTAATGGCGTCCAGGAGAGGTGGTCTGAGGGAATGACGAGACTGAGACCCAATGGAGAGAAGAAGATTGCAGGGACGGTAGATATCATAGAGGGAGCATTCCTAGGAGCTGGGTTTGGAGAGTCAGCGTTTCCCCCTGGGAGAAATCCTTATTGATACTGTATCCTGTGAGTGTCCTCTCTCTCTGTCACCAGCTTCCAACCATCACCGTCGTCACGCCCTCTCAAACTTCTGAGAAACTAAAGCAGTGGGTGGCATGGTGGTTACGACAGCTGGATCCCACGTGGCTGACTGAGCAGTGTGAGTCCCAGACCTAGTGACTTGAAAAGCACGGCCAGCACATGCGTGTGCGTACCCAAAATCCAGAGAGGAGCATGGAGGAGAAGGGATTGCGGCCGGGCTATCCTGCCCCCACTCCCGCAGAGGTGCTTCGTCACTTTCTCACCATCTCTTTCTCTCTGTCTCTCTCCAGCAAGTGCATGCACCCTACGGCCAATTAAAACAAATACCTCTGAGAAACAGGATGAAGACCCCCAGTCTGTCAGAATCTCTGCCCTGGAATCCTTTTGAAACTAAGGGTTGTGACTGAGGGAGACTTTGAGAATGGGGGTGGGGAGCAGGGGTGGTGGTTACTCTCTGAATGGCTTTGCCCCTCCCTCCCAAATACATATGTTGAATCTTAACCCTCCCAGGTGATGGCATGCAGTGGGATTAGTGTCCTTACAGTGAGGTCTTAAGGTGCTTGCCTGTCCCCTCCTCCAGGTGAGGACACTGAGAAGTCACCACCTAGGGGACTGCGGGTTCTCACCAGATCCCAAGTCTGCAGGTGCCCTGACCTCGGCGCCTCAGCCCGGAAGTTGTGGGAAAAAGCCCTGTTGCTGATAACCCCCTAGTCCTGGTCCTCTGTGAGAGCTGCCTGAGCTGCCTGGGGCAAGGGCTTTCCTTCCCTGTCTCTGGGGTCTCAGCCCCACTCCCACCAGTGCTCCCTACCTTCCTAGTGTACGTGGAACCTACGGCCCCCTTGAGTCCCTCTACGGCTCTCTAGCACTGTGATTTCATAAGAAAAAACAAGAGAAGGAAAGACCGTGGAGAAGCAGCACTGAAGCCATCTGCTCTGGAGCGGATAATGGAGCCCCAGGGAGAGGAAAGAGGCTGGCGTGGGATGAAGATGCTACTGAGAAAACTACCCCTGGGCTGCGGTGGGTCAGAGCAGCTGAGCGACTTACACTGCAGTCTCCCCTTTCCCCTCCTGCCCCCTCACCAGGACCGTGGTGCTCACTGTGCTGAGGGTGAAGGTACAGTTGTTCTTTGGGCAACATCAGAAAGAAGAATATAGAAATTCCTGGGAGGCGGCCGAGATGGGTACGAGAGATCTTTATGAACGAATGCTTGCTTAAATTGTTTTAAAATAAAGTGAAAAATGTGCAGTGTTGGTGTTCCCAATGGAGGGTTCTTCTCTTTTTTCAGGTTTTTACCACAGGGCATGTGCACTCACCGGAGAGATAGTGAGAGGAAAAGTGAGGAATCAGCTCTCCGGGAGGACAGCCACCCCACAATCCTTTCTCCTCCATTCTTCTCCTGGGATTTTGGGCACGTACACACATGTGCCCGGTGTGAATTCCAAGCCATCGAATCTGGTCGGCCACATGGTTGGCCATGTGGGAGTCCAACTCCTCACCCACTACAGTACTTGCTGGCCGCAAAAGGAGCATTCTTGACGAAGAATCATCAAAGCACCACAAACACCGTGTGGTCATGGTGTGCAAAGTGATAAGCAAAGAATAGCTTCACACTGTGCATAATTCTTGAATAAATAATGATAAATATGCGTTATTAAAAATTACTTAACCTCACCTGAAAAATGTGAGTTCAATGAGTGTGACAGGGTGGAAAATATATGTTATTTTAAAATATATGCAGAAGTTTCAAAGTTGCACCTAAATAAACTCATACCTTACTTCTATTTTTCATTTAACTATTTTTTTTTAATTTATAGAGAGTGTATGCACTGGCCAGAGACAGAGAAAGAGAGAAAGTACCCCTGATGGAGCATGGTCCCACCACGATCCTTTTTTTCTCCATTCCTCCATCTTGTCATGATTTGGGACATGCACACACATGTGCCTGGCATGCTTTTCAAGTCACTGGGGCTGGGATATGAACCAAGGTTTCTCCTGTGGGATCCAGCTTTCTATGCACAGTGCTTACCCACTGCATTATGGGTCTGGCATTCTAAGAACATTTGAAGTCTTCTCATATAACCACATACTGGCTACTCAGGTGTTGATATAATCTATTGTCAAAATGGGAAACAATGGGCACACGAAACCATCTAGAATGCCAGGCCCCTAGCTGCGACTAAACTCCCCAGAGATGGCATCAGCTTGTCAGCGCTGTCATTTGTCATTTTCAGCAGTCAGCAGTGAACCATGAAAGGCAAGAATGAAAGATGAACAAGAACACTGCTGCATTTTCAAAAATTAGCTTCACGGCTCAGACACAACAAAGCAACACAGTAAGCCACGCTTCCTCTCATTCTCTTCCACACATGACAGACAAGTGGATTCCATAGGAAGGACAACCCCACCTCCAGGGACAATGCTCCCTGTCACCTGGCCCTTCTCTAAAAGGAAAGCATCATCTTCATCTCTATGTTTTGCTTTTGAAACCATGTCACAGAAGTTTTATTGGATCCTAAACTTTACCTAAAAACCTAAAGAGAATCGGCATCGTCATCATGTGATCACAGTGATCACTGATTCCAGGCATTGTTAGAACCAACTCTATTTTTAAGATCTTTTTCTTTTTGGCAGAGGGCGTGTGCACTTGCCATAGACAGACAGAGAGGGACAATTAGAGGGCACGTGAGAAATCACCACCCCCAGGGGCGATGGCCACACTGCAATCCCTTCTCCTCCACTCTCCTGGGATCTTGGGCACGCACGCACACAATGCCCAGTGGGGTTTTCAAGCTTGCAGTAGAACCCTACTCTTAAACTCAACAGTCATGGCCTAGATATTATATTCATCTGACCCTCAAGAAAAATCCTAGCACAAGAAAGTACATCCTGTCTTTCTGATGAAATTATGAGTTCCTTGAAGACAGAGAATACATTCTAAACTTCCCTCTCTCTCTGATGTGAAGCTGATGTCTCAAGGTAGGAACTCAAAATAGTAGTTCTCTTCACCTCTTTTTTTTTTTTTTGGAGAGGTTTCTGCTATAGGGCATGTGCGCTCACCAGACAGACAGAGAGAGACAGAGAGATAGAAAGCGAGAAATCACCCCCCAGAGGGGATGGCCACACCACAATCCCTTCTCCTCCATTCACCTCTCGGGATCTTGGGCATGCACGCACACATGCCCGGCACAAGTTTTAAGCCACCGGGTCCGGGACTCAAACTGCGGTCGACTATGTGAGAGTCCAGTGACATAGCCATTACGCTAACTGCTGGTCCCTCTTCACCTCTTTTAAAATGTTGATTCATCCTGAGGACCAGGAGATGGGGTAGTGGTTACATTACTGAATTCTCACATGGCTAACTGTAGTATTAGTTGCAGACCCAGCGGCTTGAAACTCACTCTGGGTTCATGTGTGTGTGCGCCCAAAATCCTAAGAGGAGAATGGAGGAGAAGAGGCATGGCTATCTTCCCTGGGGGATGAGTTCTTGCTTTTTGTCTTTCTGTCTTGCTCTGTCTCTTTGGCGAGTGCACACGCCCTATAGCAAAAATCTCTCTCTAAAACAACAACAACAAAAAATGTTGATTCACCCAACTTCCGCATAGATTCTACTTAAAGAAAATGCTTCCTGTGACCTCCTCAGAGCTGTGGTGATTCAGGTAGTGGAAGGAAGCCTGAGTGCGGGAGGGGAAAGTTAGAGGTGAGAAAGAGCCTGGAGTGCATCGGGCCCTCTGAGCTTTGCTCTTGAGCATCTGCATCCTTCAGGAGCTAGCCTGGGAGCATGCTCCTTGTGTCTGGTGGGTTTCAGAATCTGGTGACCATATAAAGGCAGGTTGAGCGCCCATCAGCCATGTATTCTGCCTGGCACCAGTGCACATTCACAAAGGTACCAAGCAAAACGGACACTTTCTATGTCTAGCCTAAGATTTACTCACTCACTGCCTCAGGTCCTCCTGAAGAATACTGCATTGAGTTTTTCAGGAAGTAGCATATAAGAATGCAAGAATTTTCAACTCATCTTTTATCTTCAAAACAATGTTTCAGGGCCAGCAGGTGGAATGATGGTTAAAACACTAGACTCCCACATAGTTGACCATGGTTTGAGTCTCAGACCTGGTGGCTTGAAAATCACACCAGGTGTGTATGTGTGAGTCCGTGCTCAAAATCCCAGGAAGAGAATGGAGGAGAAGGGATGGTGGCATGGTCATCCCCCTGAAGGGTGACTTCTCACTTTCCTTCTCACTGTCACTCTCCACACACACCTTATGACAAAATCCTAAAAAAATATAAAATGAAATAAAAATTTTAAAGACTCTTAGGGGAGCTAGGACAAAGATAATAGAAAAAAGAGTAGCCAAGGCTTAATATCATGAATTGGTGTACACAATATTATATTTGAACTAACTGAAAAAGGGCCAATTGTTTCTCTATAGAATATAGAACATCATTTGTATTTAGTTGTTACAGTATTTATCTATTTCATGAGTAAGACAGAGAGATGGCACTCCCCACAGGGTTCTGACACCACAATCCAAGCTTAGTCTCAGATGGCCCCAGACTTTGGACATGTGTGTACCCAGAATACACAGGGTGGTCTCCGGCTGTGAACCTGGAACCTTCCCACATGGATCAGCCTTGCAGAGCATCTTATTTTACACCTGTGTCACTTCCTAGCCCCAGAACACAAATTTTAATGCCTCCTACAAGACAAGTGGGAAATGAACCATGGCTTTCTCTCAAGCTGGGTATAGGTGAGTGACCTAAGAATGTGTATATTCAGAGCTTTATAGTCTAAGGCAGATTTCGAGAAGCCTTGCTTTAGGTCCTCACAATCTAGAGCCTTCCTTAGCCACTGAGGGGTAATGAGCAAATATCAAGGGCATTGTCTTTTGTTGTCTGGGAACTAACCTTTGGCCTCTGCCACATCAGGCTGGGGTTCATGAAGTTCCCAGTATGCATCAGGGGCAGTAGAAACAGTAGGATGCTCTGTCTGGCTTCTTGCTCCAGCAGACAGGACCCGGCCGTTTTTTGCCTTATTTAGAAATAGACTTGTTTTATTATGACACTGACTGTTTGTTAGCACAGAGAGAGACAGAGAGGCTCACAATGTTTGAGTCCCTTATCTCGCATTGTTTATGTTCTTAAAATAATTTAATTGGTTTGATAAACAAAAGCATTTCAATTCATAAACAAAGAGAGCTCAGAAAAATCAAATGTTCCAACAGGCAAAAAAGAATAGAAAAGTTAAATCATTCCCAGTCTTTCCCTCACCCTCGGTTCTGCACAACCCTGCGACCCCTGTCTTTAAGAGCCCACGGGTCTTCTAGGAAAAGCGTTCGTTTTCCCATTTTGTTAAGATGTTGGTAGGACCTTGGCAGCTTTCTAGATGGATCAATATGTGAACTGGTTTGGAATGCCTTGGTTATGTCTTAAATGGCTTTCTAAAAAGATAAAGGGAAATAAGAGCCAAATGCATCATTCATAATTTACAAAGTAGTTTTAAATATGTGGATTTATTCCATTTTTAAAGCAGGAGGAATTGAAAACTTAAAGGCTAAAGGACAATTTCTGAAAGAGCAAGAGGAATAAAGGGCTTAGATACTCTGGGTTTACACAGCCAGCAAGTGACTGAGTACATCATCTTAATCTTATGTTCTATGTTAGTAATGTTTCTGATCTTTTACTATCATATATATTTTTTTTCTATAGGGCATGCACACTTGCCAGACAGAGACAGTCAGAGAGAGAAAGAGTGAGAATCACCTCACCCCCTTCCCAGGGGGGGATGACCATACCACAATCCTCCCTCCTCCACTTCCTATCAGCCTTTTGGGTATACATACTTGATTTTCAAGCCACTGGGTTCAGGTCTTGAACTGTGCAGCTGGCCATGTGAGATCCAGTGCCTTAACCTCTGTGCCACCTGTTGGCCCTATTATAAACTTTTTAACCCACAAATGACCAGGAATGTTGTAAAAATATTTATACTGATTACCTTCAGAGTGCACTGTAATCTCCGCACTTTGATAACATAAATTTAATGTATAAATTATGAGTATAAATATATACCAATGAAATATAAATTATCGTGGGGACAAGTGAGTTGCTATAAGTACTTATGTTTGTTTGTACAGTTAATAGTAGCTAATGTGGTATAAAGACTAATTCCACACTAGTTCCATAGTAAGAAAGGCATGTGGGTCATCTCTTAAACCTTTATAAGCCCATGATGTAGAGAAATTGTTCCTTCTATTGTATAGATGAGGAAAAAGAGGTTTGGAGTTTTCCTAGTGAGCATAGTGAGGAAGTGGTAGACCCAGCCTTGAACCAAACCTTTCTGATGACCCGAAAACTACCTGTTAACTCCACACCGTCTATGGGATGGTGAAGAGGTAGTATGGAGATATGATTGGCTGTATTGTCAGTACAGCAACGAGTATGAGGAAAACAAATGATTGGCCATTGTTTTGTTCTGAGCCTCCTGAGTGGTTCCAACCTGAGGAGCATAGCATCTTAGGGATGTGTACCACCATATCATGCTTTGCTGTGGTCTTTGACATGTCTCAAATTTTTCCTTATAAACCCTCCTTACCCATCTATCAATTATAGTTTAGCCAGATAAGCACACTCACTAAGAAGTAATACATGTATTATGTATGTATATGTGTGTATTAGTGTATTATATACATGTTTTTGCATGTACATATGCACCCATCTACTTAGGCGTGTCTCTGTGTATGTTTGTCTTTGTTACAGAAATTTTTACCTTGCAAAATTGTGGGTGCTGGCTAAGCAATCTGTAAGGCCCTTATCCACAAGAGCAGACAATAGGGAGGCAAGGATAAGCTTGAACCCACAACTGTGAGCTGGGGTCCATGAGGACAGACTGAAACTCATACTTGAGTGAATGACTGAAATTAATTCTTAATAGCTCTGACATAGAGAGTGAAGGTGTCCTGGGACCAGCAGATGGCATCGTGGTTACATCACTGGACTCCTACATGGCTAACTGTGGTTTGAATCTTGGGCCCAGTGGTTTGAAACTCACACTAGGCATGTGTGCTTTCGTGCCCAAGATCCCAGAAGGAGAATGGAAGGGAAGGGATTATGGTGTGGTCATCCCCACTTGGGATGACTTCTTACTTTCCCTCTCACTGTCTGTCTGTCTCTCCAGCCAGTGCACGTGCCCTATGGCAAAAACCTCTTCAAGAAAAAAGAGATAATGAAGGTGTCCTGCCGGAAGAGTTGGTGCTCCCATTGCAAAGCTGGCTCAGGAATCAGGCTGAAGCTGAATGCAGGGCAAGGAGGAGAAGTTGTCGGCCTGACAGCTGCCCTCAACCCCAAGGAGCCAGTGACCGTATGTGCTGCCACTTCACTTCTGCTCTCCAAATTGTCCACAACAGACCCTCTTATGTTTCACTCTAACCCAAAACAGGCAGGAGAGAGAATTCTGGAAAATGTAGCTCTGACTGAGCAGGTCAATATTATGAAGCCACCACACCTACCATATCCTGTTTCCCTTACATTAAAAGAACTGCCATCTTCTATGTAGAACATGATCCCGGGCAGCAGAGAAGACACAGCGCTGTCTCACAGGGAGCACACCATCATGTCAACAGGCCTCGAGAGCCCTTCTCTGTGCGGGCATTGCATACCAAACATACAAAGATGGATGGAGCATGGTTCCTGCCTTCAAGAGCTTAACCATCTAGGGATATGAGGGGAAAGAGAAACATAAATGGATAATATCAACACAAGTCTCATATTGTGACCACCCAGTGTGTACAATAGGAGCCCACACAAGTGGCTCAGCCCATCCAAGCTGGGATTTCAGGGGACCTTTCTGGGGGATATGGCATTTAAGCAATCTTAAAGAATGAAGTAGGGATTGGCTAAGAAAAGATAGGTTCATAGGGATTTTAAGGCAGGTAGGGTGAAAAAATAACCAATAAGATCCATGGCACAAGTGATATGGAGAGATTTACAAGCAATAATTGTGGGAGGCTAGGGGAGGAAGAGATGTTGGAGAACTTAGTGTTGAAAACCTTAGAAAGCCTATGTATGGTATTCTAGGCAGCTTAGACATCATGTTCTAGCAATTGGTGAGCTATGCAAGAGCTATGTACATAGTCATTGAGGTAGTCTCCAAGATAACCATTTCATTGGTTTCTCTCCATACATGCGTGTTACTCATCACATTGAAAGGTAGGATCTAATCCTCACTCTCCCTTCTTCTTGAATTTAGACTAAGCAACTACTTCACTAAAGGGAGATAACTGAAGCAACACTCCAAAGGTAGTCTTAGGGAGTCTTGTAGAAGGAAGTCCTTTTTTTAAAAAAAATTATTTAATTTAATTAATTAATTTATTTAAATTTGACCAGAGACAGACAGACAGAGAAAATGAGAAAGCAAGTTACCAGGTCCAGGCCTCGAACTGTGGTTGGCCATGTGGGAGTGCCCAGCACCTTAACCACCATGCCACCTGCTGGTCCCATGGAAGGAAGTCTTTTTCTTTTTTTTTTTTTAAAGAATTATTTTATTGAACTTTATTTTATTTATTTATTTATTTTAATTTGACCAGAGAAGGACAGAATGAGAGAGAGAGAGAAAGAGGGGAAGTGAGAAAGCAAGCCAGTGGGTCCAGGACTCGAACCACAGTCAGCCATGTGGGAGTCCAGTGCTCTTAGCCACCATGCCAACTGCTGGCCCCCCATGGAAGGAAGTCTTAAGAAGTCTTGGAAGTCTTGTGGCCACTGGGGAGGTCTCTTGAAATACTCTTAAAACATGACAACTCTTGGAAGCATGTCTTCATTCATGTTGAAAGAATGATGAACTGCTGAGAAATCCACTAAGGAGAGAAAGAACTATTAGAGAGGTGAGGGCAAGAGAGACCCTACCAAAAGAAACAAAGAAGCAAAAATTGTTGAGAGTTTTGAAAAAGAGGGAGGCATTGGGGGACTGGAATATTCTCACTTGAACTGGCATGAACATGTTGTTGAGCACCTTGATGGAGAATTTTCAATAAAGCGATGTGAGTTATACAAAGCTGAGGTGGGATATGAGGCTGAAGGAAGAAATGAGGACTTAAAGATTGTTATTGCAAGAAACTTGCTAACGGTAAAGAGGAAATGGTAGTAGTCAGAGGAGAATAGCAGGGTGAAGGAAGTTTTTTGTTCTTCTTGCTGTTGCTAACATGTTGCTTTTGTTTGTTAAAGAGGATGAGTTGTTGGGGCCAGTGGTGGGGTGGTGGTTGAGATGCTGGACTACCACATGGCTGACTGCAGTTCAAGTCCCAGACCTGGAGGCTTTAAAATCATCCCGGGGGTGTGTGCATGCATATTCCAAATCCCAAGAAGAGAATGGAGAAGGGATTAGAGCATGACCATCCCTCCCTGGGGAGAGGGGAAGTGATTACTCACTTTCTCTTGCTCTCTTTCTCTCAGTCTTTCTCTAGTAGGTTCTTAAGCCTGTGGTAAAAGCCTGGAAGTTGGCAGAAAAGAAAAGAAAAAGAAAAGAGGACGAGTTATGAGTATGAGAGAAAAGAACCTAGACACAGAGAAAAGCAGGAATTTTTTCAGGAAGGTTTTTCAGGGGAAGCCTATGACTGAGAACAGAATTAAGTCCTACAGGAGTAGACTTCAAGCATTGGCAGGCAGGCAAGTGTTTGAGATACAGCTGGCTTGAGGAGGGGACCCTTTCCCTGGCTGGCAGCCTTGAGGGAGTATAATTTAGAAGCAGGTATTTGAAGAGGCATTATAACGGGAAATTTGACCACTCAGTGGGGGAGGAAACTTTGCTTATTATGAGGTGGTTATGAAAGTATTTCCTTCTTACAAATGTAAGTGGCCCTGCGTCTGAGCATTGATGCTGGCCCTTAGGAGGCAGACGCCTCCGACTCACCTTGGGAGGAGAGCTGTGGAGTAAGGAGAGAACTGGGCAAAGTATAAATCTGTGTACAAAGACCTGGGCAGAATGCTGAGAGGCCCGTGTGTAAAACAGGCAAAAGACAGCACAGCAAATGGATTAAAGGTCATAATGACTGAACACTAGCCTGAAATACCATCTAGATTTCAGATTGGCCTCAGGGTAGCACCCTAATGGACAGACCAGAATAACACTATGAAGGCTTTGGAAAGGAAATTGACATTTGAGCCGTTGGCCACAAAGTGGACTGGAACATGCATTCTGAACCTACACAGGTTGACTGTCTGCTAAAATCTGATTTAAATAAGAGCCAGGGTAATATAACATAATATTTAAAACGTCTAGGATACAATCCAAAATCTCATCACACTGAGAACCATGAAAATCTCAACTTGAAGGAGCAAAGGCAATTGTCAACTTTGAGATGACACAGATGTTGAAATTAGCCAGCAAGAATCATAAAGCAGCTTATATATAATACTCTAATTTTAAAGTAATGTTGGATGTTTGAAACAAGTGAAAAAGTAGAAAATCACAGCAAAGAAGTAAAAAATATAAGAAGGAAGCAAATGTAAGTTTTAAAACTGAAAATAAAATAAAAATGTTTTAAAGGTCACTAGATGAACTTAATAGCAGAAATGCATAAGGAAAGACTAAAACTCAACAGAAAAACGACACAAAGAATTTATGGATAATGAAATACAAATCACTTTTACACATATAAAAAGATGTGCAACTTGCTTATAATAAGAAAAATCAAAATTAAAACTACATTGAAATACCGGTTTTCACAAGTCCACATGGCAAAACCTAAAGTGTGAATATATTCTATGAGAACGTGGAAAATTCTCATAGATTGCTTCTGGACAACTAGAACAATTTTGTCACCTGTCTAAAACTCCACATGCCATTTGTCTCTATAATTCTACTTTTACAAACTTGGAACCAGCAGTTGGCATAATTACTACGTTGCTGGACTCTCATGTAGTCAACCGAGTTTCGAATCCCAGACCTGGTGGCTTAAACTCACACCAGACGCATGTATGTGCATGCCTAAGATCCTGAGAGGAAAATGGAGGAGAAGGTACTGCAGTGTGGCCATCCCCCCGGGGGGTGATTTCTCTCTTCCATCAGAAAACTGGGGGGCCCCCCCCCAAAAAAAAAAAATTTCAAAAAAAAAAAAAAAAAAAAAAAAAACAGAAACAGAAACTTATCAGCACAGCAGTAGCACAATATTCTGCAATGATGAAAGCCATATGGAAGATGGGAGTTCAGTTCCTGGGCCCACCTGAACACATCTGGCATATATGTGCTTCCCTGCGATTCTGAATAGCTGGAAAAGGCTGGTGGTGGGGGTCTGAGACTCCCTTAAAGGTACTTGTCTTTCTCTCTGTCTCTCATAAATTAATTAATTGAATAGATTTACTTTTAAAAAATAGGAGATACCTCTTTTTAAAAAATGTAAAGCAAGAAATTTCTGTGAGACCCTATTTAGGGTGCTCTGTCTGTCCATCTCTCGTGAAATAAATAGATAAGTAAACTTACTTTAACAAAAAATAGAATTCTCCTTTCAAAAAGAAAATTACTCATCTAGAAAATTCACATATGGGTACTATTTCTGGCACTATTTTGGTAATCATGAAAGACTAGAAATGATTTATGATCTATCAAGAAGCCACTGGCTAAATTAGCTCTTACCATCCCTGCAATGAAAAGTTACATAACTGTAAAAGAGAAAAGAAATGGAGCCCTCCCTGTAACTTGGTTCCATGTAGCAAATAAAAGGAGAGACGATGGCCTACATTTGCACGTGTCTGGATTTGCAGCAAGAAACTGAATGGCCAGGTAACAAGAAGTGGAGGAATGAGGCCCTGGGAGAAGAGTCAGAGGTGGGAGGGACGTAGACTGTGGGCTTATTAGTACGTTCTGGTTGATGAACCAAGTGCACATATTGCCTAACCAAAATAAAAACCAAAAAGAAACTCTCAATTAATAACAGAAATAGTCCTTTGTGTCCAATCCCAAGACTTTATCATAGTGTTCCTTTTACATCCTGTTGACACTAGCCAGTCTAAAGGAACTTGACTTACTATTGAGCCAGAATTAGCTGGCTTGACATCAGTGGGGACATTGCTTCATCTCAGGCCATCGTGGACACCTTCCTTGACCCCCAGAGGAAGGCTAGCTGGATATCACCAGAAACACAGGTAAGGATGAAAGCATTCTGCGGCAAGTCCTTTTCTTGGCTTGGGCTGCTGGAGGCTTGACTCCTTTCCCTGCCCACCCACCCCTTCTCCCCAACACCTACTGCCTTCTGCCCATCTCCCAGAGTCCCCTTGCATGTTTCAAGAAACTTTTTCTCTTTCTGGAAAGACCGTCAGGCCGATAGCTAGTCCCCCAGAAACTGGTTCTCCCTTCCTGTGTATTTTCTCTAGAAACTGGGCAGAACGAACTTTTCCGTCTGGTCCAGGAACAAAAACAGCAGAATCTCACATGAGACCTTGAGCACCTGGGCACCTGCCACCTGAGAAGTGCTTCGGTTTCTGACTCTGGAATTCGGTTTGTGTTTTGTGGGGTGCTCAGGCGCCAGGGGAAGGATAGGGTTTGAGGATAGGGAATCCTCTCCGGACCCCGACACGGAGTAGATGTCTGTGAAGACCATCACTCCCCATAAGAGTATCAAGTTGCTTTTCTAAAATCACAAGCCGTCACGGGAGAACTTCGCTTCCTTCCTGTTTGATCTGTGCTGACTTTCCCACGCGGGCACATGTGGGCCGGGGCCCAGCTGCTGCCGCCTGTCACCGGCCGATGCACACGGACAGCTGTTCAGGCGCTGCCTTCATTCTCTCTTCGTTCCTAGCATTCTGGGTTTAGCCCAGCTCTTAAATTCAGGTGATATTCCCTAATTGGAACCTCTCTAAAACAAAACAAAAAAAAAACCCACAGGGATAATGCAAAAAGGCAGGCCCTTGCAGAGCTGGGTTTCAGTCATTTAAAATGAAATCAATCTCACTTCTCCCCTTTTCCCTCAGTGTTCTGAAATAATATTTGAAGTTCTGTTTGGTCTCTTTGGAGAACTGCCAATGACTTTGAGCATGTAGCGAAGCTGTATTTCAAGGGACGATTATACTCAGGATTTTTGAAAAGTGATTCTCACTTAGGAATAATATACTCTATGAATTTAATAATCTGTCATACTCCTTCTCTCCCTATTTTTCCCCCCTCAAGGAAATAAGAGTGCAGTAGTGACAATAGCAGAAGGAATCTTTCATCCCTGGACGTGACCACTTGTCTATAGTTTTTTTCTGGTTTTTTTTGTTGTTGTTGTTTGTTTGTTTTCTTTGTTTGTTTGTTTTGTTTTGTTTTGTTTTAATTTCGCAAACTATTGGGTCATTGGAAAAGTCATGATGCATTTTTGCATAGGAAAATACGTCATGATTTTTCCAACAAACCAATAGCATCAGTAACCGTTGTACTATATACATATATGTTTCTTTTATCATGCCATATATCTTCAATACACACAATAACATTTATTTTGAAAAAATGATTATCAATGGTGAGTTTTGAAAAGGACAAAATATACAATATCTTAGATCTTTGCCAATGACTACATGAATATTTTCAAGCACTATCTCTCCATCTTTTTTAATTGATCAACAAGAAAAAAATTATATAATATTATCTATAATTTTAAGTTTACTGAGAGAAAGAGAGTCTTCCCCAAACAGTCTTGATGCTGTAATCCACCCACAGCCAATCCCAGCATGCTCAGGGAGGTCTCCAGATGTGAACCTGGAACTTTCCCATGTGGGACACCCTTGCAGAGTGTCGTATTTCACCACGGTGCCACTGCCTAGCCCCAAGCTCTATACTTACTAATGTAATCCTCATAATCTATAATCAGATTCTATCACTATACCTACTCTAAAGTTGAGAAAACTGAGGCACAGAGAAGGCAAGAAACTTGCCCATGTCACACAGCAGATAATACGGGAAAAGAATTCAAACCAAGGCATCTAGCTTCAGAATCTATGCTCTTATCCTTACTGTAGGCTGCTTTTCTTTAACATGCAACTATAAAGACTTATTATGTATATTATGAACTATATACAAAAATAGAAGCTAAAAGAGGTTATATAAATTTTAGCTAATGTTTTATACTATTTACTAATAATCAAGAACTTCTTATTCAATAAAACTATTGCTAATAGCACTACTAATATTATAGTGAGAATAAAATTATTAAATTTGCTCCCATTTAAAAAATTAGACTCTACATTTTTCTGTTTTTCTAATTTTGCTAGTGGGCATGCACACTCACTGCAGAGAGATAGACAGAGGGAGGAAAATTGAGAAAACACCTCCCATGGGGCATGGCTATACCTCAATCCCTTCTCCATTTCTCCCTCCTTTCAGTATTTTGGGCATGGACTCACACATACTTTGTATGTTTTTCAAGCTGCTAGCTCCAAGGACTTGAACTACAGTCAGTTATGTGGGATCTGGCCACCTTCCCACCACCAGGTCATGGGCTGGTCTGAGTCTATGCTTTTTATTTTTATTTATTTAGTTATTTTTTGGAGAGGTTTTTGCTATAGGGTTCGTGCACTTGCCAGAACGACAGAGACAGAAAGTGAGAAATCACCCCCCAGGTGGATAGCCACACTGCAATCCCTTCTCCTCCATTCTCCTCTCGGGACCTTGGGCACACACACACACGTTCTCAGCATGAGTTTAAGCCACCGGGTCCGGGACTCGAAGCACAGTTGACTACATGGGAGTCCAGCGACATAGCCATTACGCCAACTCCTGGTCCCCTGACTCTACGCTTTTTAATACAGCCATTTGAAACTCCAGGTTCTAAGTTCAATTTATCATCTATCATAGCTGAAATGTACCCCACAAAGGGAGACACTAAGAAGAAATGTATCACTGACTGTACTGATAAATCATGATACTCATTTTGAATTCCATCCACCAGTTAATCAAAGCCTTTGCCTTAAGTTTGATTGGCAAAATATCCTTTGTCTTCTATATCAACATGTTTTCCTTACGAAATAATCAGAACACGTCATTTTTTTTTTGTATTTGTCTTAACATTTATTTATTTATTTATTTATCTACTTATCTGTTGTGATTTTCAAGCAACTGGGTCCAGAACTTGCACTGTTGTTGGCCATTTGGGAATCTAGCACCTTCACCACCACGCCACTCGTTGGCCCTTTTGTATTTTTAACATGTATTTATAAGTTCCGTAGTTTGTCTCCAGGGTGGTCACTGTCAATTCCTTTTCTTACTGCGAACGTAAGCCATTCTCCCACTGAGAGGCAGAGTCTGTGTTTCCATTCCCTTGAAACTTGTCTGGCTCGTGACTGCTTAGGCAGTAGAATATGGTAAATAAAGTCTAACTTGAAACTTGGTCATAAGAAGCCTTTTGACTTTATCCATTCGTTAGTCAGTGTTCTTTAGCAAACTAGAACCAGCAGGATACCCGTGAGAAGGTCCTAATATCTACCACCTACAAACTGGAGGACAAGAAAGCCAGCATTGTAACAAGTAGGCCCGAAAGCCTGAGGCTCCACTGTGTAATTTCCAGTCTGAGTCCAAGGATCTGAGAACCAGGAGCACAGAGGGCAGGATATCTACACTCCAGCTCAAGCAGTCAGGCAGAGAACAAAAGCAACCGGCCTTCCTATGTCTTTCAGTTCTGCCCAGGCTCTCAGTAGATTGGATGCTGCCCATCCACACTGGGGAGGGACATCTGGCTTATTCAGTTCACCAATTCAGATGCTAATTTCTTCTGGAAACACCCTCAGAGAAACACTCAGCAGTAATGCTTCACCAGATACCTGGGCACCCCATAGCCTACTCAAGTTGACATACAAAATTGATAATCACAGCCTGTTCTCTCAGGACATTTGCTCTGGAGAAAGCCAGCTGCCCTATATTAAGTACAACCTAGGGATTGCCATGCTGTGAGAAAGCCCCAAAAAATCATGTGCAAAGAGAAAGAAAGAGATTCCAAGAGTTCCCAATGGTCCCCGTCATCCTACTCCAGACACCAGATGTGGGGCAAAGAGGTTGTCTTAGAACCTCAGTCTCATTCACCATCTGACTACAGCTGGAGAGAAGACCCCCCCAAGGGAAAACCATCTAACCACACCTGACCATACCTAGGACTGTGAGAGATGATAAGATGCTTCGAGTGCTTTGTGACACATCATTTCTATCTAGAATAAAATTGTAATTACCACATTGGAAGGTTTTTCAATTATTTCCATCTTTATTTTCAAGAGTTCAGATGTAAGTTTTTTGTAATGTGTATAACCATAAAGTTTTTGAAGACTCAGGATAATAAGAAACATTTTCACACTTCCATTCCTAAAATGTTCTTTTGTGGATAAAAGTTTTTACTTAAAAAGTATTTCTTTTGTGGACTAACGGATGGCATAATGGTTGCATCACTGGACTCCCACATAATCAACCATGGTTCAAGCCCCAGATCTGGCAGCTTAAACCTCATGCCGGGCACATGTATACATGTGCCCAAGATCCTGAGAGGAGAATAGAGAAGGAATTAGTACCCTATAGCAAAAATCTCTCTCTCTCAAAAAAAAAAAAAAAAAGCATTTCTTTTAACCATTTAATTATATTTAAAATATTACTTTCCTAATGGATGCAGATTAAGTGCAATTTTCCAAAAAAAAACTGCCTATTAAGTAGCATACTATTAATCATGCCAACTGTTGTAGAAAAAGTCAGTTTGGGGCAGCCTGGTAGTTAAGGAGGCTGAATCCCACATGGCCCATCATGCCATTCAAGTCCAGGACCCAGCAGCTTGACAAACACTCCAGGCATGTGTCTGTGTGCCCAAGATCCTGAAAGGAGAGAGAAATGAAACAGAAAGAATTGTAGCATGACCGTCTCCTATAGGGTGTTGGGAGGGTGCTTTCTCTTTTCTTCCTTCTCTGTCTCTCTCCAGCAAAGGCACATGCCATCTTGCAAATTTTTTTTAAAGTCCTATTTTAAATTTTAAATTTTTATTCACTTATTTTTTTAGGTTTTTGCCTTCAGGCATGTATGCTTGCCTGAGAGAGACAGAGAGAGGTAAAGTGAGAAATCACCCCCTTGGGAGAGGGCCATGAAGCAATCCCTTCTCCTCCATTCTCTTAGAATTTGAGACATGTTCATACACACGCCTGGCATGATTTTCAAGTCACCAGGTCAGGGACTCAAACTGCAGTTGGCCATGTGGGGTGCCAGCACCTTAACCACTACATTGTTGAATCCTCTTCACACAGGTTCCTCTACTGCTTTCATCTTATCATATTTGCGTTATCAGTCTCTGTAAATATGTGTACCTACTGCTCTTTTTCTATGCACTGGCTATCAGTAATTTGCAGACAGGATATGCCTTCACATCTAAATAGTGCAGTGTATGTTCCTTAAGATGTTCTCTTAAAAAACTCACAGTGAACTGTGATCAAAACCAGAAAATTACCACTAATAAGACATTCATCTAATCCATATGCAAGATGCAAATTTCACCAATTATACCAACATCTTTCTTTTTTATAACATTTTTTCACCAATTATACCAATATCTTTCTTTTTTTTTAACATTTTTTGCCATACAGCATGTGTGCTAGCCAGAGAGAGATACAGAGACAGAGAGAAAGAAAGCGCCATAGGCATGAGTTTCTTTCTTTCTTTCTTTCTTTTCTTTTTCTTTCTTCCTTTATTTCTTTGCTCTTTCTTTTTTAACTTTTTCTTTTTAAGAGAGATATTTGCACGTGCACTCACTGGAGAGACAGAGAGACAGAAAGTGAGAAATCATCCCTCAGGAGGATGGCGACACCACAGTCCCTTCTCCTCCAATCTCCTCTCAGGATCTTGGGAACGCACGCATGCCATCTCACATGCCCGACATGAGATTTAAGCCACTAGGTCCAGAACCACAGCCAACTACGTGGGAGTCCAGCAACGTTAACAATTACACCATCTGTTTTTCCCTCTAAGCATGATTTTCAAGACACCAGACCCGGGACTCAAACTGTGGTCAATCATGATAGAGTCCAGCTCCTTAACAACCATGTCACCTGCTGGCCTCATCAATAACATTTTTTTTTTTTAGCAAAAAAATAGAACTAAAAATTCCATGTAAGATCTAATGTAGTCTCTATCACACACTACATTTAATCAACATGCTCCTTTGTCCCCTTTAAACTGGGACGATTCCTAAGTCTTGCTTTGTCTTACAAGACCTTGATCATTAGGAAATGTTCAAGCAATTTGAGTTTGTTTCCTAATGCTTAGAATGAGGTGTACGTTTTTGTGTGTACTTTTTTGTTTTAATCTTGGGCATTGTAATTCGTATCTGTAAATGTTTGAATGAAGTCTTCCTTACATTCTCCATGTCTGGACTTACGTGTTACAATTATTTCCTGGTTCTTGAGTATATGGAATAGCTATAATAAGGGCTGTAATATTTCTGTGTGCAGATTCTGCCATTTGTGTCATTTTGGGGATCAATTTTGATTGCTTTTTCCCCTCATTATATACCGTAATTTCCTGTTTCATTGTATGGTTGGTAATTTCTTAGTGGATGTCAGACATTGCAAATGATATGTTGTCAGGTCCTGGAAATTTTTTTTTTCTTGTATATACTCTTGAGCCTTATTCTCAAGAAGTTAAAGTACAAAAATAGCTCAAACCTCTTGAGTCTTGCCTTCCAGCTTTGTTAAATAGATCAGACCTGTGTGTCATGAATGGCTAATTTTACGCTATTGTAGCTGAGGTAAAACCTTTCTGAGTATTTCCACAGTGTTCCATACTTAGGAGATTTTTCATTCCAGCCAGTGGAAACAAATTATTCCCATTCTGTGTGAGCTCTAGGCATCATATCCTCTGACCCTTTCCTCTGGTTATCTCTCTGAGCTCCGATAGTATTTTTATACACATGTACTGATGAGTATTGAGCTAAAGATTTGAGGGAGACTATCTAGTTCTTTTGAGCTCCCTCCATGATGTTCTCTCCTTTCTATCAAATTTCCCTGTGAATTGTAGATAACTAGACTCCTACCTATATCTTTTATTTTTAAGTAAAGAAAGCTGTAAAGTGACTTGGGAAGAAAATGTGTGTTTGATAAGCTCTGGTCAAACATGAGTTACAGTGTTGTTGCTATGAGTATATTAAAGAAGGGGTCTTTAAATAGAAATACAAGGTTATGTCTTGGGGACCACGTGGTGGTACAACGGCAGAGCATAATGCTGTGCAAGGCTAAACCACAGGGGAAGGTTCTAGGTTCACATCAGGAGACCTCCCTGAGTACACTGAACACATACAGGCCATGGTCCAGGGCTGGCTGAGGCCGGGGGTGGATTACAGCATTAAGACCCTATTAGTGGTACTGTCCCTTTGTCTCACTCTCTGTCTCACTCACACAAGAAATAAGTAAAAAATTAAAAATATTTAAAAAGATATTGTGACCAAAGATTCACAGGAAACTTTGTAATTCTCCAAGGAGCAATTATTTAGTATTTGCCAGTTTACTATTGTGACTTTATAGAGAGTGTAACTATCATGAATAATGAGAATAGACTATTTATTAAAAAAATGATATACATCTAATCTAATCTTACAAAAAAAGATCAAAAAACATGAAAATTATTGGGAAGAATATTAAAAATTAGATTTACATGTAATAATATTGGCAAGTAATTTTACTCTAAAAATCTTAACTATAAAGGTAGTTAACAAAGCCTGTTGATACTAAAGCAATAAATAAGACATTTAGTAACTAATCTTTTGGAATATGAAGACAAATTTAGAGATATACAAATTAATGATGCTTCATAGATTGCTTTTCAAAATTTTCTAAACTTGATTAGTATTTGAAAATACCTACTGAATATTCTGTCTTTGATTCTCTGGTAATAAAAAAATAACTTAATTATTGCATCAGAACAATTTTGAAACAAGCTGAAGTACATTTTCTATTTGTTTTGCTAGCAAATATTACTGGAAGATGCCTGGAAAATATTGCTAAAGTCTTGGGGGTTTTTTGAGAGGTTTTTGCTATAGGGCGTGTGCGCTCGCCAGACAGAAAGAGAGAGACAGAGAGACAGAAAGCAAGAAATCACCCCCCAGGGGGGATGGCCATGCCGCAATCCCTTCTCCTCCATTCTCCTCTCAGGATCTTGGGCATGCACACACATGCACCTGGCGTGAGTTTTAAGCCACTGGGTCCGGGACGCGACCCGCGCTCGACCACGTGGGAGTCCAACGACATAGCCATTATGCTAACTGCTGGTCCCGATATTGCTTAAGTTTTGAAGAAGCATTTATTAGAATAAATCATGCCACATGGAAGGTTTACAGTGGAGATAGAAAGGACAGTTGTCTGATATGCTTCAGCTCATATTATTCCTTGGATATAATTCTAAAATGAATGACTACAAACATTTTGCGAATTGTTAAAGGAAATGTGTATTTGAGAAGATATATTCATAATATTAAATTACTTCTTTAGTGAAAAAAATAGTTCACCAATGATCCTAGGCCAAATATTTTAAAAAGTTACCAAACATAAAGCTCACACCTTTGTATTTCACAGAATATAAGTCCTTAAAAACAACTGACCCTGGACCAGCAGTTAGCGAAATGGCTACGTCACTGGACTCTCATGTAGTCGACTGTGGTTCAAGTCCCGGACCCGGTGGCTTAAACTCATGCTGGGCGCAGTGCATGTGTGCCCAAGATCCCGAGAGGAGAATGGAGGAGAAGGGATTGTGGCATGGGCATACCCCCTGATTTCTCGCTTTCTGTCTCTCTGTCTCTCTCTTTCTGGGTGACGCACATGCCCTATAGCAAAAACCTCTCAAAAAAACAAAAACAAAACAACAACTGACTCTACCACTTGGCAATTACTGCAGAAATCATTTGTTGACGGTAAAAACGGTCAATTGATGCTAAAACTTTGGGTGAATTTTCCAGGAGGAACAAAATAGTAATAAAGTCCCAAAGTATCTTCCCCCAAGATGCTATTAAACACAAACAGGGAAATGAATGCTACTCTGAGTAGACAAACGGCAGATACCACATTAGCCAAGTGATCCAAGTTAACGTGATCAGTCATGGAACAAAACGAAATCACGTATCTCTTGAAAAGGTACATTGAGAAAGGCACAGAATCACTTCTCTGGTATTTCTGACAGAAATACGTGACCTCATTCTAAGCGTTAGGAAACAAACTCAAATTGCTTGAACATTTCCTAATGATCAAGGTCTTGTAAGACAAAGCAAGACTTAGGAACAGTCCCAGTATAAAGGGGACAAAGGAGCATGTTGATTAAATGTAGTGTGTGATAGAGACTACATTAGATCTTATATGGAATTTTCAGTTCTATATTTTGCTAAAAATAAAAACTGTTATTGATGAGGCCAGAGGTGACATGGTTGTTAAGGAGCTGGGCTCTATTGTGATTGACCACAGGTGTCTTGAAAATCATGCTTAGAGGGAAAAACAGATGGTGTAATTGTTACGTTGCTGGACTCCCATGTAGTTGGCTGTGGTTCTGGACCTAGAGGCTTAAATCTCATGTCGGGCATGTGTGCGCGCGTGCCCAGGATCCTGAGAGGAGATTGGAGGAGAAGGGACTGTGGTGTCGCCATCCTCCTGAGGGATGATTTCTCACTTTCTGTCTCTCTGTCCCTCCAGCGAGTGCACGTGCAAATATCTCTCTTAAAAAGAAAAAGTAAAAAAAGAAAGAGCAAAGAAATAAAGGAAGAAAGAAAAAGAAAAGAAAAGAAAAGAAAGAAAGAAAGAAAGAAAGAAAGAAAGAAAGAAAGAAGAAAGAAAATCATGCCTACGGCACTTTCTTTGGAATTAACATGTGATTGGATATTTAAGAAAAAAATTAGTGAACTTAAAACTATCAAAAATGAAACACAAAGGAAAAAATACTAAAAAATTCCATAGAGCATCAGTGATCTACAGAATAGGTTCAGCTCTTTTCATGTACATGTCATTGGAGTCCGCCTAAAGGGGATAAGGCAGAAGAAATCTGTGAAGAGACAAAGGCTAGAAATACGGTATATTTGATGAAAAAGATAAAGGAGTTAAAGATCTGGAAGAGAAGATGAAAGAAAGAAGTGATGGGGAAAATGACACTTAGAACAAGAGATTTGGTCAGTTACGCTTTGAATGAGCAGATGAAGAAGGCGCAGAGGTGGATGGGGGGGAGGGACCCGCTTAGACATGGCTTCAGATCCATTTCAGATCCATTTTAAGGAAGGACACTGAAGCCGCTATTTGGTTTTGAATACGCTACCTTCATCAACAACAAAATAGACAGTAAGCCTTTATTAAAAACTAAACATGAGTCATGAAACTATTTTAATGCTTCTCCCACTTAATCTTGTTTAATTCTTTTAAAAATTATTTATTTTTATTTATTATTATTACTTTTTAATTTGACCAGAGATAGCGAGAAAAAGTGAGACAGTAAGCTTCCAGGTATAGGACTTGAACGAGTGTAGTGTAGTGCCCTAATCATTATACCACCTGCTAGCCTAACCTTGTTTAATTCTTACAATAATCCTATGAGGTAGTCTTCTTTTTTTTTTTTAAGGATTCTTGCCTTAGGGTGTGTGCACACGCTGGAGAGAGAGAGAAACAGAGACAGTAAGAGGGAAAGTGAGAAATCACTTCCCAGGGGGGATGGCACTCTGAAATCCCTTCTCCTCCACCCTCATCCGGGATCTTGGGCAAGCACGCACACATGACCCATGTAAGGTTCAAGTCACCAGGTCTAAGACTCAAACCATGCTCTGCCATGTGTTCAGTGGCATAACTGCTATGCTATCTGCTGGCCCCTGAGGTAGACATTTTATTCCTAATTTTACAGAAGTAGAAAATTAAGTTCAGAGAGGAAAAAGATTAGCTCAAGCAAGACTAGATGAAACTAATTCAAACGCACTTACTTTCACGGACTCTGCTTCTAAGATACTATATCAACAGTCAATATGCAATAAGGTCTGAAATATATTAGGAGATACTAGCACCAACTAGAGAAACCAACTCTCTCAGTTTGTAAAATGCATTTTAAAAGTCAAAAATAAAAGGTTTACAATTGTATTTTTTCTTTTTTGAAACTAATTTTAATTATTTTTTGAATGTATATTTAATCATGGTACATTTTTACAGCATACAAAATTGCTTTTCCCAGCAAGAATACAACACTTACCAGTCAAGTCAAAGATTCTACCATATACATTATCATCAACAGATAACTTTTCTTTTCTTTTTTTTTTTTTT
>NW_006159436.1:1239120-1242036 GCF_000334495.1 Tupaia belangeri chinensis | reverse complement strand
AAATCACCCCCCAGGGGGGATGGTCACGCCGCAATCCCTTCTCCTCCATTCTCCTCTCGGGATCTTGGGCACGCACGCACACGCGCCTGTTGTGAGTTTTAAGTCACCGGGTCCGGGACGCGAACCGCATTGACTATGTGGGAGTCCAGAGACATAGCCACTATACTAACTGCTGGTTCCCCAGATAACTTTTCATTTTTATGTCTCTGAAATGCTTTTCTTTTTCCCCTGGTCCCCTCCTTGCCACCCTTCCATTATCTACTCCCCTTTTTTACTGTCTCAAGCATACACAGTTGCCTTCCCTGCCTTTATATCCTCCAATTTTTAAGCTTCTGGAATAGAGTGCAGACATTCAATATATATTAAGAGGAAACATACAAAGCCTGTCTTTCACAGTCTGACTTGCTTCACTTAACATTAAATCTTCCATATTCATCCACTTTGTATCAAATGTCAGAGTTTCTTTTTTTATGACTGAGTAGTATTCCATAGTGTATAAGTGCTACATTTTTCAATTCATTCATCTGTTCTTGGATATTTGGGTTGAATCCATGTCTTAGAAATTGTGAATAATACTGCTATAATGGATGTCCAAGAATAATACTGCTATAATGAATGTGCAAGATTTTTCTGACTCTTTTCCTATACTTTGGGTAGATATCCAGGAGTGGAATTACAGGGTAATATGGTACTTCTAGTTGCAAGTGTTTGAGAAATCTCCATGTTTTTCTCAGCAGTACTAATTTACATTCCCACCAACAGTATAGGAGAGCTCCTTTTTCACCACAGCCTAATCAGCATGTATCATTCTTCATTTTTCTGATCTTAGCCATTCTGACTGGGGTAAAATTGGTATCTCATTTTAGTTTTGATGTTTATCTTCCTTATGATAAGAGATGTCAGCCATCTTTTCACATGCTTTTTTGTCTGTTCTATGTCTTCTTTGGAAAGTTGTCTGTTCAGCTCATTGACCATCCTTAAAGTGTATTAATTATTTTTTTGCTGGTAAGTTGCTTAAGTTTCCTATCACTCCCTTATCTAAGGCATAGTTTGCAAATATACCCCTCACTCTGAGAGTTGTCTCTTCACTTTAATTATTGTTTCTTTTGCTGTGCAGAAGCTTTTCTTTCTTTTTTTTTTTTGAGAGGTTTTTGGTATAGGGCACGTGCGCTCGCTAGACAGACAGAGAGAGACAGAGAGACAGAAAGCGAGAAATCACCCCCCAAGGGAATGGCCATGTCCCTTCTCTTCCATTCTCCTCTTGGGATCTTGGGCATGCACACACACGCACCCAGCGTGAGTTTAAGCCACCGTGTCCGGGATGTGAACCACGGTCGACTATGTGGGAGTCCAGTGACATAGCCATTACGCAAACTGCTGGTCCCGCTGTGCAGAAGCTTTTTAGTCTGATGCAGTCCCACTCATCTATTTTCGGAATTATTGCCTATGCTTTAGGGGTCATATACAGAAAGTCTTTTCCTACTCCAATGTTGCCAAGAGTTTCCCCTATGTTTTCAACCATCAGTTTTATAGTTTGAGCTTTTAAGTTCAGATCTTTGATCCATTTTGAGTTGATTTTTGTTTATGGTGAGAAATAGGAGTCCAGTTTTATTTTTCTGCAGATGAATTTCCAGTTTTCCAGTTTTTCCAGCACCATTTGCTGAAGAGATTTTCTTTTCCCCACTGCATTATCTTGTGCCCTTTTTCAAAAGTCAGTTGGTTAGATGGTTTGGGTTTATTTCTGGGTTCTCTATCCTGTTTCATTGGTCTAAATGTCTGTTTTTGTGCCGATACCAGGCTGTGTTGATTATCAGAGCTTCGTAATGTATTTTGAGGTGAGGAAGGGAGATGCTTTCTACTTTATTCTTTTTGCACAGTATTGCTTTAGCAACACAGGGTCTTTTATGATTCCAGACAACTGTTATCATAGCTTTTTCTATTTCTATGAAGAATATCTCTGATAATTTGATTGGAATTGCATTAAACTTGTAGACCAATTTGTGTAGAATTGATTACATTAATTATTCTAATACAAGAACATGGGATGTCTTTCCAATTTAGGTATCATTTTTTAGTTCTTTTTTAAGTTTTTCAGTTTTTCTTGTAGAGGTCTTTGACTTCTTTGGTTAGGTTTATTTCTATGTGTCTTGTTTTTGTGCATGTGATTATTGTAAATGGAATTGCTTTCTTCAAGTCTACCTCAGTCTGTTTATTGTTGATGTAGAAAAATCGTATAAATTTTTGTATGTTGATTTTGTATCCTGCCACTTTACTGTATTTATTTAGCACTTCCAGGAGGTTTTTGCTTCTTTCTTTGTTTGTTTTTTTTGTTTTTTGTTTTTTGTTTTTATCATCATATCTTCTTCATATTACATTGGATTACATATAACTTTACAGTGTATTACATTGTTTCTTCAAAAGGGAATGCCATGCACGTCAGTCAGTACAGAGACATTAATCTCCCCACTTCAACATTCCATATCTTTTCTGTTTTCCCCAATCATTATCTTTATTATTCTAATTATTTTTATAAAACAGTCAATTGCTATTTCTCGTTTTGCTTGTAAAAATACTTTGCCCATCATGAAACACTTCTCAGACCAATCCAGTTGAGAATTCTATACATGTCATCATCAACAGTTAATAAACCCTATCTGTTTCTCACTGACGTCCTGTCTCTCTATTGCTCACTTGCTATCTTTCTCTATCCTCTTCTCTTCACTTACCCCATTCCACACTGTCCTATTCTCATTAAGTACCTTCACTTCAAGAATGGTAGAGTAGTTCCTGTTCTTCCCTGAGGCAATGCAGGGCTGGTAACCATCATCTTCTCAAGTTGCAAGTTCTCAGACCTTGTTTTCCGCTTCAGCTTGCTGGTCCAAAGGCCACACGCCGGCCCTGGAGAGGCAGCTGAAC
>NW_006159436.1:1164250-1238840 GCF_000334495.1 Tupaia belangeri chinensis | reverse complement strand
GTTCCGGTGGCAGGCGCCGCCACCGCGGCCTTTCTTTGTTTGTTTTGTGGATTCTTTTGGATTTTCTATGTATACCATCATGTCATCTGCAAATAGAGATAATTTCACTTCCTCTTTCCTATTTGAATGCCTTTTATTTTACTCTCTTGTCTTATTACATTGGCTGAGGCTTCCAGTACTGTGTTGAAAAGGAGTGGAGAAAGTGGGCAGCCCTTTTTAGTAGAAAAGCTTTCAGCTTTCCCCATTCAGTATGTTACCTATGGATTTTTTATAAATAGCTTTTATTGTATTAAACAATGTCCTTTCTATGCCAATTTTGCTGAGAGTCTTAATCATGAAGGGATGTTATAGTTTATTGAATGTTTTTTCCACATCAATTCACATGAGCATCTGTTTTCCATCCTTCCTTATGTTGATGTGATGTATTACATTTATTGTGTATTGCATATATTGAACCACCCTTGGATCCCTGTATAATCTTCTTAATGTATTGTAGGATATGGTTTGTTCATATCTTCTTGAGAATTTTTGCATCTGTATTCATCAGGGATATTGGTCTATAGTTTCTTATTTTTTGATATGTCCTTGTCTGTTTGGGAGATCAGGATGATGGAGGCTTCATAGAATGAATTCGGGAAGATTCCTTCCTTATGGATTTTTAGAAATAGTCTTAGTAGAATTGAGGTTAGTTCTTCTTTTAAAGTTTTGTAGAATTCAGAAATGACACCGTCGGGACCTGGGTTTTTCTTTGTTGGGAGACTATTTATTACTGATTCAATCTCAATTTTTGTTATTAATCTATTCAGGCTTTATATGTCTTTTTTATTCAATATTTGTAGGTATGTGTCCCCAGATTTTCCATCTTCTCTAGATTTTCTTGTTTATTGGCATGTAATTGCTCATAGCATTTTCTCAAAATCTTTTGTATTTCTGTTATGTCTGTTTTAATACTGCCTGACTCATTGCTGATTTATTTATTGGTTTCTTCTTCTGTCTTTTTGATTAGTCTACCTAATGATGTGTCAATTTTCTTTATCTTCTCAGAGAAGCAACCTTTTCTTCCTGTTTAGTTCTTTTATTCTCAATTTCATTTATTTCTGCACTGATCTTTACTATTTGTTTTCTTCTTTTTCTTTTTATTTTGGTTGTTGTTCCTGAGGTGTGTTGTTAGGTTGTCTATTTGCCATATTTTCTTTTGTTCTTTCTTCTTCTTCCTTTTGTTTTTGTTTTCGTTTTGTTTTGGTTTGTTTTTGTGTGTGTGTGTGAGTACTAATTGCTATAAACTTCTCTCTTATGACTGCTTTCACTGTGTCCCATAGGTTATGGAAGCTTGTATGTTCATTATCATAGGTTTCAATGAATCTTTTTATTTCAGTCTAACTTTATTTAGTGATTGTGAAGTCATTCAGGAGTGTTTAGTTTCCTCGTGCCTGTGTATTTTTTTTTTTGAGAGTTGTTTTGTTTTGTTTTGTTTTTGCTATAGGGCACGTGTGTGCTCGCCAGACAAAGAGAGAGAGACAGGGAGACAGAAAGCGAGAAATCACCCCCCAGGGGGGATGGCCACGCCGCAATCCCTTCTCCTTCGTTCTCCTCTCGGGATCTCGGGCATGCATGCACATGCGCCCCGCATGAGTTTTAAGCCACCAGGTCCAGGATGCAAACCACAGTCGACTACATGGGAGTCCAGTGACATAGTCATTACGCTAACTGCTGGTCCTGTGCCTGTGTATTTTTGAGGGCCCTTTATGTAGTTGATTTCAAATTTAATTCCATTATGGTTGGAAAAGATGCAGGGTATAGTTTCTATACCTTCGAACTTGTAAAGGCTTATTTTGCACCCTGTCATGTGGTTGATCTTTAAAAATGTCCCATGTGAGGGTGAGGAGAATGTGTATTTTATGGTTGTTGGGTGAAATGCTCTATAGATGTTTGTTACGTCTATTTCACTTATGGTGTAATTTAGTGACCTGTCCAGAGGAGACAGGGGGGTATTAAGATTTCCAATGCTAATTGTGTTGCAATCTTTCTCTACCTTTAGATCTAGTAATCTTTTTTTCACATATTGGATGCTCCAGTGTTGACTGCATAGATATTTGTAAATGTTACATCTTCTTGGTGAATTCTCTTTTTTTGTTTTATTTTGTTGTTGTTGTTGTTGTTGTTTAGAGAAAGAGACTAGCACTATAGGGTGCATGCACTTGCCATAGAGAGAGAGAAAGGGAGACATCACCCCTCAGGGAGGATGACCACATCACAATCCCTTCTCTTCCATTCTCCTCTTGGGATTTTGGGTATGCATACATATGTGTCTAGTATGAGTTTTAAGGCACCGGGTCCAGGACTCCAATTGCAGCCGACTACATGTAAGTCCAGCAACATAACATTATACTATCTACTGGTCCTGGTGAATTAGTCCTTTTAACACTATATAGTGTCCTTCTTTCTTTTTATAGTTTTTGTCTTGAAGTCTATTTTGTCTGATATAAGTATAATGACTTCAGCTTTTTTGGGGGGGGATTGGGGGTTCTATTTAAATGGAATATCTTCTTCCAGCCCTTTAATTTCACTCTATGTATGTCATTATCAGTGAGGTATGTTTCTTATAAATATCAGATAGAAGAAGGCTCCTGGTTTTTTATCTATTCATCCTCATTGTGTTTTTAATCGAAAAAAAATTTTTTTGAGAGGTTTTTTGCTATAGGGTGCGTGCACTCACCAGACAGAGAGATACAGAGAGACAGAAAGCGAGAAATCACCCCCCAGGGGGGATGGTCACACTGCAATCCTTTCTCCTCCATTCTCCTCTCAGGATCTTGGGCACGCACGCACACGCACCCAGCGTGAGTTTAAGCCACCGGGTCCGGGACTCGAACCACAGTCAACTACATGGGAGTCCAGCGACATAGCCATTACGCCAACTGCTGGTCCCTTTAATCAAAAATTTTAATCCATTAATATTCAACATTATTATCAGTATTTGCAGACTTATTTCGCAATTTTGTTAGCCATTTTCTTGGGGGGGTTTGTTCTCTTATTTCTGTGTCTCTCTTTAGTTTTCCTGATATGGTATTCTTTCAGTATTTCTTAAAGAACTAGTCTAGCATTGATTAATTCTTTTAAGTTTTTTGTTTATCTGAGAATGATTGCATTTATTCTTCCCATTTGAAGGATATTCTTGTCAGGTATACTATTCTTCATTGAAATTGTTTTTCTTTCAGTGTTTTGAATATGTCTTCCCATTTTTTCCTCACTTGCTTTGTTTTAGTTGAGAGGTCTGACATTACCCTAATGGAATAACCTTTGTAAGTAACTTAATGTTTCTCTCTTGCCATTTTTAGAAACTTGTTTTTGTCTTTTTGACCAGTCTACTATATGGACCAGAGAGAGGATCTTAGAATGATTCTGTTTGAGGTCCTCAGTATTTTCTGGGTTTGAATCCCTAAATGTTTCTCTAGTTTTGGAAAATTTTCTCCAAATGTGTCATAGAATAGATTCTTTGCCTTCTGGAATACCTATTATTCAGCTATTTGAGTGTTTAGTGGTATGTAGTATTTTCCATATGCTGTCCTTATTTTGGGGCTTTTTTGTTGTTGTTGTTGGTTTTCTCTAAGTCAGAGGCTTTGTCTTTCAGATCAGAAATTCTATCTTCTGCATGGTTTAATATGCTATTAATACTTTCGAGGGAGGTTTTGATTTCCTGTATTATAGTCTTCAGAAGCCCTGTCTGATTATTTTTTCTCTTTCAAGTCATGGAATAATTTCCTCATGTCCTGCAGTTGGTTGTCTGCTTTCTCTTGCATCTCATTTAGTTTTGTCACTACAAATATTCTGAATTCTTTTTCTGACATTTCTGTAAATTCTTTTGTGCTGTTTACAGTTAATGAGAAATTGTTGTGTTCCCTTGAGGGAAAGGTATTTCCTGGTTTTCTCATATTTCTGTGCCTCTGCACTGGTTTGTAGTGGTCTAATGAAGAACATACCTTTTTCTTTTTCTTTTCCTTTTTTTAAAATTTTTTTTAGTAAATTATGTAGTGTCAAAAGGGGGAAGACAGCTCAAGTTCTCAAGTGTGTTCTTGGTAAGCGGCTGTGTTTGATTCCTCTCCTAACCTCTCAGGATCAGATGTATCTAGGTAAGTTTCTTAACTACAAGAAGGCATATAAGTTTCACACCTTCTCTGCACGTTTGTGGGCCTGAGAACGGTGGAATTTAAAAGTATACCTGGAAGGTCAGGATGCACATCAGGAGAGCCAGAGCCGGATCCCTGATCCAGCCCCTCCAGAGCAGCTCACTCTCCCCACTTCGCCGACCTTGCAGGGTTCTGCACTTGCCAGTAGAACTCAGGGAGACAAAGGCCATATTTCAATGCTTCTGCTGGGCAGGAGTCCGAGAGTACACACCTGGGAGGTCAAGACATGCACATGAAGGTCAGAGCCAGAGCCCTGGTCCAGCCCTTCCAGAGCAACTCACTCTCCCTGCTGTCCCAATCCTACCAGGTTTCAACTCCATTTAAATAAGCAGGTAAATCTTATGGTAATATCATCCGTGTGATTTGATCTTAGACCATGAAAACTGTAAGAATAAATAATGAGTTACAAGTTATTTTTACAAGTATAAATCTTTCACAACCATCTTTAATAAATGGTCAACTCCAGCCCTAAAATACCATTCCAAAAGCTTTATGTGACTACAGATTAAATTCCTTCATTAGTAGGCCAAGAATCAAAATATATTTTGTTTTCATTTAGATAGTCTGGGAGTATTGAATTTGTCCATTTCTTATCATCCATCTCTCTTGATCGCCCACTTCTCTTTGAACTTGGAAAACAAGAATTTGATAGCATACAGTATTTAAATCAATTAACACAAGGACCCAGTCAGATCCAAGTAATTCTGGGAGTTAACAATAATAACTCTTTGATCTCGACAAAATTCAGTTCAATTGTTTACTTGACAAATGACCAACATCAACACTAACTCTCCAGAGTACATAAATATGTTTTCCTACATTGGCTAATACAATGTTCTGCTTTCCAAAGATGAAAAATGGGAAAAAAAAAAGTCATACAGATAAGTGTCAGCAAAAAGGGGGGGAAAAGCTTTATTTTAGAGACTGAATTTTTGAACCACCTTTGTTAAGAGCTTCCCAGATATTCTATTTGATTCTGCACAATTTGCACATAGTAGGTGTCCAACAGAACTTCATGACTTATGACATGGTCATGGTCATGAGTAAGTGCTGTTGTGCTTTTACTAACAATGTAAGAGTTTATTTGGTGAAAGGGGAATAATATTCCCAGATATCACTAATAAAAGCCAAAAAGGAGTTCAAAAAATTTGATTTGATCTGACTCTTATTTGGTATGGTTTGATTTAGTCTGAAGAATGCAAAAAATGAACAGTAGTAATAATAATCACTTACATTCAAACCCAGGATAAATCACTCTATTGTTTAACATATTTGCTTCTACTATTTTCTATTTAGATATATTATTTTAAATACTGTACAAGCTACATGGTAATAAAATTTCTTTAAAAGAAATTAGTTAGGGGACCAGCAGTTGGTATAATAGCTATGTCGCTAGACTCACATGTAGTCGACTGCAGTTCGAGTCCCAGACCCAGTGGCTTAAACTCACAGCGGGTGCATGTACGTGTGTGCCCAAGATCCCAAGAGGAGGATGGAGAAGGGATTGTGGCATGGCCATCCACCCTTGGGGGTGATTTCTCCGTTTCTGTCTCTGTCTTTCTGGCGAGCACACGTGCCCTATAGCAAAAACCTCTCCAAAAATAAAAGAAAAAGGAAAGAAAATAAATTAGATAATTTCTAATAAAGCTGAGTGTCTTTATTTTAAAGCTTATTTATTTCTTCTGTGAGTGAGAGTGATAGGGAACCAGCACTCCAAAAGGCTTTCAATGCCACAATCCCCTCCTGCCTTCAGCCAGTCCCAGCTTGTAGGCATATGTATCTCCAAAGTACTCATGGAGATCTCTGGTTTTGAACTAAGAGCCTTTCCATGCAGGATTGCCTTACGGCGTGTCACATTTTACTGCTGTGCCACTGTGTTTAGTCCCAAGCTGTGTCATTTTGACCTCTACATGGATATAAACTGAGTGTTTGTGTCCCCCCAAATTCAAATGCTAAAGCTTTAACCTCACCATGTTGGTATTTAGTGGTGGGGCCTTTGAAAGGAATTATATTTAGATGGAATTATAAGGGTGGGCCCCCGTAAGGGGATTAGTGTCCCTATAAGAAGAGACCAGAGTGCTCGCTCGCTCTCTCTCTCTCTCTCTCTCTCTCTCTGCCACATGAGTAAGAAAACAGCCATTTGCAAGCCAGGAAGAGGACAAAGAATGAAATATGTTTGTGTCTTGATCTCAGACTTCCCATCCTCCAGAACTGTTAGAAATACATGTCTGTTGTTTAAGTCATCTAGTCTATGGTATTTTGTGATAGCAGCCCTCGCTAACTAGTACAACCTTTGATACAGCCCTTCTGCACTCACACACTGGCTTCGTTTTTCTCTTCTTCAATACAGTTTTTTGATCTTCTGTTTCTCTTTTCTTTCTTTCCTCCCCTCCTTCTTCATTTGTTCTTCCATATCCTTCACCACCTAGTGATGTAAAATAATACAGGTAGTGTCATTCTATAATAAAGTGAGGACCTCCTATGAATCAGGACAAGCATCTTGCTATAGTGAAGAAATATTAACGTAGGTCCTTATAGTTCACTGGAAGAACAGCTTGAAGCTTCATAGATTTATGATTTATTGAATCCAACCTCATTTATTTATAACTGCCCTTTTGCTAAGAATACTTATTCCAATGCTCCAAATAAAAACGGCACAAATATTCAAGAGCCTCACAAGGCATAGAAAAAAAATATCAAGGGAGGCTTTATTTCCTAGACTAAAAGGAAATTCAGAGTTTTCTGCCCTGGATCTGTGACTTTGATGAATCCAAGCCAGTGGTCCATTTTCTAACTTAAATGTCTTTGATATTGCCAGTGTTTATTATTATAAGATAAAATGAAAATACATATGCAAATGTATGTTGTAAAATAAAGACCTATCAAATGTGTATGCTTATTATTATAAATATGGAATATGCTTCAAGTCTCTTTCCTCAGAATAGTTTCTTCCCATTTTATTATACCATAAAAGAACTTGTAACAGAAAAAGTTTTCAAACAGAAGATAAATGGTAGCTATCAAGACTAAAATGCAGGACCAGCAGTTAGCATAATGGCTATGTCGCTGAACTCCCATGTAGCCGACCTCGGTACAAGTCCCGGACCCGGTGGCTTAAACTCACACTGGGTGCATGTGCATGCCTGCCCATGATCCTGAGAGGAGGATGGAGGAGAAGCAATTGCAGCATGGCCATCCCCCCTGGGGAGTGATTTCTCATTTTCTATCTCTCCGTTTCTCTCTTTCTGGAGAGCACATGCACTCTACAGCAAAAATCTCTAAAAAAATAAAAATAAAAAAAAATACTCTTAAGTCTGTCTTTGCATCTCTTCTGTGGCCAAATCCAATGTCTGGCACATAATAAGTATTGACCAGATATATTTGGATTAAAGAAATACCAGGCACATCAGGCTACTACAATCTGATAATCATTCGCAATTATTTTCTTTTATCTCAATGAATTCTCAATTTTTGTGTCTATAATGTCGAACAGTGTAGTACTGAGAAATAAGCTCCGGGGAAACTGCTATTACTTATCAGAAGATTTCAAGAATTCCAGTTGTCAGGAATTTAAAAAGAAAATCAGATCTGCCACAGCAGTGCAGAGGTAATGCAATGCTTGCAATTGCAGAAGTTTCAGGTTTATGTCCCAAGGTCTCCCTGTGCATTCCAGGAGAGCACACACATGCGCATGATCCTAGGTGACTGTGGTTGGTTCAGATCGCAACGTGAAAACATTTTGAGGAGTGCCTGTCTTCTCTCTCTCTCTCTCTCTCTCTCTCTCCCTCTCTAGCTTTCTCTCTCTCCCTCTCTCTCACTTTCTCTCTCTCTCTCTCCCTGACAGAAAAATAAATAAATAAACTTAAAAAAAAGAAAGAAAAAAGGAAAAGGAGACTCAGCATGGGACAACCACGGATTCAAACTCCCAGGTAGCCCTGGGCTCTCACATGGGCACCCAGGATCCTGAGGTACTATAGGGCAGAGTAGGAAGATCGTAGTGCAATGAGATCCTGTTGAGGATTCATTTCCCTCTCTCTCTGTCTTTTTCTCTCTTCCTCTCTCATTAAATGATACTTACTTTCTGTCATTAAAGAAAAAAAAATAATGTGGGGTCCAGCTCCATGGCTGCAACCGGCGGCGGGACTTGCAAATAATGTTATTCAGTGTGTGGAAAACATTTCAGTTCAAAGTATGCTGGAACTAAAACTCATGTGTGAAACTGAAATTATTTGCTCACTTCTAAAGATCATTTATGTGACTTAAATTTTTTTTCAGACAGAGAAATAACTACATGGAAAAAGCCCTAAAGAAATATAAACTGGCCTTCGGACCAGCAGTTAGCATAATGGCTATGTCGCTGGACTCCCATGTAGTTTACCATGGTTTGAGTCCCGGACCCATTGGCTTAAAATACGCTGGGCGCTTGTGTGTGGGTGCCCAAGATCCCATGCTGGACGCTTGTGCATGCGTGCCCAAGATCCCGAGAGGAGAATGGTGAAGAAGGGATTGCAGCGTGACCATCTCCCCTGGGGGGTGAGGGGGGGATTTCTCACTTTCTGTCTCTCTGTCTCTGTCTGGCGAGTGCACGCACCCTATAGCAAAAACCTCTCCAACAAAAAAAAAAAAAAAGAAAGAAAGAAAGAAATAGAAACTGGCCTTGATGTAAAGTTTATATTACATCTCATCTTAACTATTCCAAGAAAGAAATGAACATTGAAATGAAAGGGTTACTTTTAAGAATAAAAGTTATACGATGGAGTAGAGGCTGCGGTGAGCCCTTGTGGTCACACACGTCACTCCAGGTGATTACTTATTAGGTACTTCTGTTCACTCATGCTCCTTAGTACAGTCCTTTTTTTTAAATGATCCTTCCCAGAGCAGACACCGAAAACAAGAGCGTGGATGGAAAGGTGGGCATGCGGAGACTTCAGAAGTATCGCTATTTAGTCACTGGGGAGCGGAAGCAGCTCGGACTTTGAAAGAATGGGCAGTGTTCTTAATATCCTTTTCTGTTCTTTTAATTTTGCCAGAGGGTGTGTGTATTTAACAGAGAGAGACAAAGAGAGAGAGGAAACAAGAGAAAGCACATCCCACTAGGACATGGTCCCACTGCAATACTTTCTTCTCCATGTCTCCATCCTTCTGGATTTGGGGCACACACACCCAGCATATTTCCAAGCCACAGTAGCTGGAACTTAACCAATGGCTGGTCATGTGGGATTCAGTTCCCTTAACTACCAGGCTATGGGCTAGCCCTCTTTTTATCCTTCTATAAGTAAAACTCCTTGTTTCCCACTTGACATTGAGGATAACTCATGAGATCATTGTCACAAGAAAAGAGTAGGTATGACCTGGAGTAAAGAGATTATTGCTCAGTTTCAATTGACAAAATTTATTATTATGTGCTTATGTGGAGACTATTATTTTTTTAATGGAGACTTTTTTTCTCTTTTGAGAACTTTTCTTTTTCAAATTCTTCGTTATATATTTTTATGTCTCTCCCTTAATAAATATTCCTACTATATATATATGTCCTGCTCTACTCAGAAAAGAGTGTGGCCATATGGTAGAAAAGAAGAAGAAGAAGAGAAGCTCCCATCCAAGAGAAAACAAAAAAAGCCACCTGACTGGAGAGGATAAGTGGAAAAGGATAGAGATAGAGCTTTGAAAGACATACGACTGAGGTAAGGATGATGCCTGGGTCCTTGACAACCCTATGCATCAGTCCACAGGAAAAGGAAAGCATAAGAGGAACTCTGATGGGACTCTCAGATAAAAGGGAACATCTGAGAATATTCAGACCAGCCTTCCACTTTCCTACGGAGACCAGTGTGGCATAAGCACAGCAGAACAGCAGAGACAGAGCAAGATTTCTAGATGATAAACTTGTAAGGGCATTCCCGAATCCCTCTGCACTTTATTTGGGGGTGTGAGGTCTTCGACAGTTTCTGCAAGTGCAGTAGCTGGGACACAAATGGTGGTTGAGGGAAAGGCTGGCTTGGAAGTACTACCACAATAGGGGTCAAAGAGACCATAAAGGGCTTGCGACAGAGAGCCCACACTTGGTATTGTGCTGTACGCTTGGCGAGATCTTATCAAATCTATAGAACTGGAAGGAGCCAAGTTGGGCCTAATCCACCAACTTGGCAAGATGGTAACTTTCCAGTCATGGCACCTTGTCCATGAGGAGACAAGAAGATACAACTTATGCTACTCATCCATGCATCAGCTGCCACTGCCAGCACCCAGTAAAACCAGGTGGCACCATTTCTTCATCACCTAGCCCCCATGCATTAGGAACCTGTGAAGACCAGGAAGACAGCAGGCAGACTACAGGTCCGCCCAGCTCCTATTCCCAGGAGGTAGAGGAGTATCCAACTGCTCCTACAGCTGCGAGCGTAGAGAGCAGGGGGTGAGAAGAGGAACCATCCTGATAGAGACTTTAACCTTGCATTGAACTTAAATTAAGTCTGTGGAGATTGTGTTACTTTTGATTTGGCAAGTTTACATTAGCTGGAAGTCTCCAGAGAAAGATGAGTTCAGTAATAAAGGACAAAGGAAGTCATAATCATTTTTTTGCGTATCAGTGACTAAGGCATAAATTTCAACCCAGTTGCACTAGTTTTAAAGGTCAGTTCTCTCCCTCGCTCTGAGAAATCTTCTGGTCATTTTCCTTGCCAAAGCAACTGAAGCTTTATCTTACAGATTCTCCCTCGGGCTTTCTGGGACTATCTCAAACTTACCAGCTTAAGTTTTTCAACCTTGTTGTTTTAACCTTTGGGGCTGGCATTCTTATAAACTCATTAGGCCTAACAAAACCCGAGCCCCACCTCAACTGCCTGCCAAATTGTAATCCAGCCATTTTTTTCCCTTCCCCTAGAAGGGTTTATTTCCCCACAAATATCAGTCACTGGTTCTGTATTTAATCAGATTCCATGTTCACTAAGAGCAAAGACTATCCCCCATAAGAGAAGACCTCAAAAAGTTTGTGGGGAAGAAAAGAAATTAAGCTATGTGTTTATTTTGGTGCAAAAAATGTTGAAATCCATATATAGTTGCTTTTTTTTTAATACATATTTTTCATGAACTTTTTGAAGAGCCTCCTCATTCATCCATACCCTAAGTTTTTAATAAAAGTGTGTATATGTATGTATTTATATGGTTTTGCCCACACAGAAAAGGTATTTTTCTTTCAGGTGTAATATACACATAGTGGGGCCAGATGATGTAGCAATTGCGTCACTGTACTCCCACATTTCTAACTGTGGTTCAAGTCCCAGACCCGGAGGCTTGAAACTCATGCTGGGCACATGTGCATGCCTACCCAAAAATCCCAAGAGGAGGATAGAGGCCATCCTCCCAGGGGATGATTTCTCGTTTTCTGTTTCTCTGTCTCACTCTGTCTCTCTAGCAAGTACACATGCCCTATAGCAAAAATCTCTAAAAAAGAAAAATACACATGTAGCACACATATGCATAACATACACACATGCACGCGTACATGTAGCACACATATGCATAACATACACAGATGCACGCACACACACACAGACACTCCTCTCAGCTGTGGTAGGCATTAAAAATTGGCTTGTTTCAAAGCGTATTTAGACAGTTAACTTAGGCATTATATCCAAACCAAGATTTTTTAAGGACCCAACACTAAGCTAGTTTGATTACCATTATTATTTGATAATTATGGGTTGTTCTGGCACTTAGGCATAACTGCATACAATTACTATTTTTTTGGCTGAAATCACAGCCTATAGGTTATGTGACAGCGATAATAAGTTTAAGTAATTAGTGGCAAAGCTTTCTTTTGTTTTGTTTCAATGGAGTAAAACCCTGGGGCTAATTTTACCATGACGTACATATGATATCACTCCTGAGAGTGCACTACATGAGGGTTTTGTTGTTCTTGTTGTTTTCACACAATAAAGCAAGAATTGCTATGGAGAAATGGCCTCCAAAGCCAGCCAGGGCCGATTTGCATCTCAGGAATGTGTAGGAGGTTAAGTGCTGGGGTGGGGAGGTAGATTCTCTAAGAGCTGCTGAACTCCTCAGGCTTCAGCTGGAGTTATTTAGCAAACAGATCCAAAAACAACGATTACCTGCTTGCTTCTTAAGTTTCTTTATATTTCATCAGCTTTGGGTACAAATGGAGTGGTTTACAAATTCGTAGTTTGTACTAATCGTTACAAACATTAATAGTTTGTATCTCACCCCAATCAGTCCTCCACTGCTAGCTCTAAATTATTTTTCCAAGAAAAATTCCCCTAAATATTCCTGAGATAATCCAGGGTGGCTCCGATGAGCTTACTAACAAGTCTGGTCAGATGTTTTCTGACATCCCCCAGGCACTGTTGTCACTGGCAGGGCAATGCCAGATTCCTATCAAGCCCACTGCCTCTCGGAATGCAGGGAGCTTCTTCATGGGGAGATCCAGCCCATGGGTAGCCCCCACACTCTGACCACCTCTGTATATTGCACTGCTGGAAAGGGCCCCAACTTTAGAAGATGCACCCGGAGCCAGACAGCTGCCTTTCCATTCTGTGTGTATGTTTATTCTTTAGGGAGACACAGAGCGGCGCCATAAACCATTTTTAAACAAAAGCACCTTTCTTGGTTTGTATGCAAGGAGAGTTTTTTCTTGGGATCCAGATGGGAGCTGAAAGGACTGGGCCTGGGGTGGAAATGAATGACTGAGGACATGGTTCCAGCACAGACGTTAGCCTTACCTGAGATGATGCTATCAGGGCAAACAGATGTGGGCGGGCTTATCACCTGAGATCACCAGGAAGACACTGACAGGTGACATTCCCAGCAGTGCCCAAGCGGAGCCCCTGCTACACACCACTTATGGAGACATTTAAGTTCCACCTACATATAAAAAACAAAGTCCAAACTGGTCACTGAAAAACAAAACATTATAAAGTGTGCCAAGCACAACTACAATGAGATTTATCACCTGGGGCAGACTCAATGGCTTGGTGGTTAAGGCAGCTGCCTCCCACATGGTCAACTGTGTGATTCGAATCCTGGCAGCTTGAGACACACACCAGGTGTGTTTTCAGACGTGTCTAGAATCCTGAAAGAACAGCGAGGTTGAAGAAAAGGAATTGCAGCACGACCATCCTCCATGGGGGGTGCTTTTCTGATGAGAGCATGCGCCCTCTTGCACACAATGGACTCAATTAAACTAAAATACCATCTCATAAACATTAGGGTGGCTACTATTTAAAAAAAAAAAAAGAAATGCTTTTAAAATTGAAAAACATTAAATAATAAGTGTTGGCAAGGGTGGAGAGAAACAACTTTGTGCACTATTGATGAGAACACAAAATACTACAGTCACCATGGAAAACCGTATGGTGGTTCCTCAGAAGATTCGAAATAGAACTATGCTTGATCTAGCAAATTCATCTCAGGGTACACATTCAAACACCTTGAAAGCAACTTTTTTTTTTTCTTTTTTCTTTTTTCTTTTTTTTTTTTGGAGAGGTTTTTTTTTTTTTTTGGAGAGGTTTTTGCTATAGGTGCGTGCACTCGCCAGAAAGACAGAGAGACAGAAAGCGAGAAATTACACACACCCCCCGGGGGGGGGGAATGGCCACATTGCAATCCCTTCTCCTCCATTCTCCTCTTGGGATCTTGGGCACACCCTATGTGAGTTTAAGCCACCGGGTCCAGGACTCAAACCGCAGTCAACTACATGGGAGTCCAGTGACATAGCCATTACGCCAACTGCTGTCCTCCCCCCGCCCCATTGGCAATTAATGGATGAATAGATAAATAAAGTCTGGTGTGTGTGTATCACATATAGACATGCCACAACATGGATGAACCTTGAGGACATTATGTTAAGTGAAGTAAACCAGTCACAAAAATGACAAGTACTCTATGAATTCACAAACATAAAATACCTAGAGTAGTCAAATTCAGAGAGACAGAAAGTATAATGATGGTTAGCAAGTGGGGGGAGTTGGTAGAAGGAGGGACGGGGGAGCAGGTATTGTTTAGCAAGTACATTGTTTTCATGCTATGGTAAGTGGAGATTTAACTCGCCTCACCTTCCCACATATGAGGGAACTTCAACAAATTCGTGGTAAACTAGAATCAAAGTAAATTTTTTTGGTGCAAGTTTTTTAAATGCACACATAGTTACTTCATAATACTTATTTTCTATGAAGTTTTTGAAGACTCCCCCTCTCATATATCTTTTTATTTTTAAATAGTTAAAGCTTTCATTACTTGTATTATTATGACTATTGTAGATATTATCCACCCTGAGCCAAGTCATGTACTAAGAAGACATCCTCTCGTACATGATTCCATTTTTCTGGACTTGATTTTTAAAGATTATTTTTAAGTTTCTAAGAACCTAGCTCTAGACTCTTACACAGATATTCTAACACATCAGATACTTTATCAGTTTCGCCACCTGAATGTCGAATGTTTGCCATACAAATTCTCAACCAAGCTTCCCAAACCTCTCTCCTCCCCCATTTCTAAGACATCCAGGTTCTCTAATTCCTGAAGTTTTCCCAAGGTTCCACGACTACCCAGGGAGAGCCAGCTCAGAACTTCTTGGTGTTGAAGATACACCACGTGGCTGGCTGTGACTGCAGAGGAGCACAGATGGGCTCTTGGGGAGCCTTCTCGAAGGAGGGGGTGCTCTCTGATACCTCCTCAACGCCCGTTCCCATTCCCACACTTTCTATGGGCTCAATCTCTCTCCCTTTATTTAGCATCTCTGACTGCCTCTCTCCCCGCATGCTATTCCAGGAGGTTCTTTTATGGTAGGCAGGTGTGTTGGAGATGTAGAAACAATGACCCAACAAGATTTTTTTTTTTCTGCTGAGTCACTCAGAGTCTTTTGTTTTGTTTTGTTTTGTTTTGTTTTGTTTTGTTTTGCCGTACAAGGAATGTGCACTTGCCAGAGACATGGAGAGAGAGGGAAAGCGAGAAATTACCCCTCAGGCGGGATGGCCACAGAGCAATTCCTTCTCCTGCATTCTCCTCTCGGGATCAGGCAAGATGCTACCCAGGGTGTTTATCAAGCCATCAAGGCAGCCATGCAGGATCCAGCACCTTAAGCCCTGTGCCACCTTTTAGGCCACTTTTTTAAATGCTTTTTTTGTGTGTGTGACAGATTTTGCTGGGATAATAATTATTGACCAATATAGCTGATGCTCACCTGTTATGAGAACAGGTAGGGATAATGGAAAATTCAGGGCTTGGAGGAAGGAATTCAAAGCTATCTGTCATTGTGCTCGCATGACTTCTCTTTCCTTCTAACTTTCTCCATTCCAGTTTGGTGTTTATCTTGTAAAGCAAAAATTTAAGGAGGTCATTGTTTTGGACTAAACTCTTATTCTAGACCCCAAACAGACCAGACCAAAATGTCAAACTAAATGTCACACTATTAAACTGAAATGTTAAGGAAGCTGATAGGTCTTCCAAATAGACCAGGTTTTTATTTTTTTAAAACAGGAGATTCCTGAGTCAGTGCTATAAAATAAAATTTATGCACATCTTGTGGCTTTCTTAGAAGTGTGCACTAAAATAACTCAAGATGCTACCCAGACTTACTGGCCTATTTTGTTTTATGAACATCTTTATTGCCCAAGTACATTCCTTCTTCCAGACTCATTGTCTCCATTTTTCTCCATATTAAAATTAGACTAAGTGGGGCCAGCAGGTGGCATGGTGATTAAGGCACTGGACTCCCGCATGGCTGGCCACAGTTTGAATCCCAGCTCTGGTGGCTTGCTTTCTCACTTTTTTTTTCTCTCTCTCTTGTCAAATTTTAAAATAACAAAAATATAAAAAAAAATAAAATTAAATAAAAATTTTAAAATGAGACAGAGTGACTATAGGATGGCATCTTGCTCCCTTTATTATAGAATTTAGCCAATTGTTATTGTATAAGACTTCTGCTATAGCCCCCTCTGTTTATGCCTTTTGCCTTTAAAATCATCCTGAAACAGCTAATATCTTAGTACATATGATCCAGGGCAACTTGGATTTTTGTGGTGCCTGATAATTGCCCTAATTTTCATCCTTGTAAGCTGTCTTGTTTTACTTAGTTTGCCTCAATCATCCTTTTAAGGTTGATAATCTTAGGATCAGCAGTTAGCGTAATGGCTGTGTGACTGAACTCCCATGTAGTGGACCACAGTTCAAGTCCTGGACCCAGTGGCTTAAACTCACGCCGGCGCAAGTGCATGCATGCCCAAGATCCCAAGAAGAGAATGGAGGAGAAGCGATTGTGGCATGGCCATCCCCCCTAGGGGGTGATGTCTCGCTTTCTGTCTCTCTGTCTCTCTCTGTATTTCTGGCGAGCGCACGTGCCCTCTAGCAAAAACCTCTCCAAAAAAAAAGAAAAAAAAAAAAAAAGGTTAACAATCTTAATTCTTTTTCTCGATTGTCTCTCAGATTCCATGAATTCACGTTCAGGTGTGGATTATGGATTCCTGGATTCCTTCTCATACTACATAAGTGACAAAGTAGAACTAAAGCTCCCGGGTGTCCTGACCAAGGTCACTGGGAACAATGCTCAGTACTGTACCAGACTGAGAGCAGACGCCATCTAGCTATAGTACAACTCAACATGTAGGCACGTGGGTCACTATGGCCCTCTTACCCTCTGACTTGACGTTTCCACCTGCTTCTATATTTCTTTCTTCCCAACCCCTTTTTGTTTCCCAGTAGGCTTGAAAATGTATAAAAATTCAATTTTTCACTCTGTAACTTCCAGATGCTTGTGCATTATGTCAGGTGCTGTTTTTAGCATCAAGGAAAGTTGCCTTAAATTTTTGAAACTCTAATTTCTATTTTAACCAACTTTTGAGGCAAAGATCTAATGATATATCAAATGTAATGCTTTCTGAATTAAAAACATTTGTCCTTCCACATACTCCCCTCTTTCTATAATGAACCTGAAAATACCCCTTAAATACAGTAAAGAGACACAGGGTAGAGAATCCTGGTATTTTTCATCATTTAAACCTTTCTAGGTCCAGCTCAGTGGCCTTATAATAAAGGAAGCCAGATCCCACATGGCTGACTACACAGCTCAAATCCTGGCCTCAGTGGCTGCAAAATAACACCTCATGCCTCTTGCTATGTGCCTGACATCCTGACAGAATTGAGAGATGGAGAAGAAATTGCAGCGTGACCATGCCCCATTGGGAGGTATTTTCTCCCCCCTCTCTCTTTCCGTCTCTGTTGTTGTCTCTCCCTGGAGAGTGCAAACACCTTCTGGCAATTAAAATAAGGGAGGGGAAAACCTTTTAAGAGTTTCTAAAAATGTGATGCCCGTGTGAATTCATGAATAATTTACTTTTACTTAAATTAGCGTGATATAGTTTTATATCTTTTTGCTGACACTTTAATTTTGCAAAATGTTATAAAAGTAGAGAATCGTATAGTGAAAACTGTGGTTAACGTTAATGTGTCAACCTGACTGGTGTAAGTGTTTCCTCGATGCCTGTGAAATGTATTTCTACGTGTGTCTGTGAGGGTTTCACAAAAGAGATTAGTATCTGAACCCATGAACTGAGGAGGTCAGAGCACCCTCACCAATGTGGGTGGTCATCCCCCAGACCACTGAGGGCCCAAATAGAACAAAAAGGCAGAGAAGGGGCGAATTTGCTCTCCATGCTTGCCCTGGGCCTCCATCTCCTCCTGCCCAGTCAGTCCTTGCTGTATCTGGTTCTTGGGCCTTTGGATTTGAACTGAGTTACACCAAGGTTCCCAACTTGCAGATGACAGATCAAGTGACTCCTCAGTCTCCAAAGTTGTGTGAGCCAATTCGTATATATGAGAGGACCTCAAAAAGTTTATGAAAAATGGAATTAAAGTGTAAGCTTATTATAGTGCAAACATTTTTGAAATCTATATATAGTTATTTCATAATGCCTATTTTCCTTCAACATTTTGACCTCTCTCTCTCTCCATATATATATATATATATAGTGTTGTTAGAAAAGTCATGGCACGTTTTTTCATAGGAAAATATGTCATGACTTCTACAACAAACCAATATATAATCTTACTGGTTCTGGTTTTCTTGAGACTCCTACTAAAGCACTCCCATTATATTGTTTCAACAATAACTCACGGAAAAACTCATTTCATCTACACCCTCTCTTACCCACCCCCATCCCAAGGTTATTTTGAAGCAAATTCAGACATTATATCATATTTAATTAAATTGTTGTCTTAAAATATAAACATTCACTGGGACCAGTAGTTAGCATAATGGCTATGTTGCTGAACTCCCATATAGTCAACCACAGTTCAAGTCCTGGACACGGTGGCTGAAACTCACGTCGGGTGTGTGTACGTGCATACCCAAGATCCCTAGAGGAGAATGGAGGAGAAGGGATTGCGGGGTGGCCATCCCCACTGGGGGATGATTTCTCTCTTTCTGTTTCTCTGTCTCTCTCTGTTTTGCTGGTGAGCGCACACATCCTACAGCAAAAACCTCTCAAAAAATATATGTAAACATTCACTTCTTTATTTAAACTTTACAATATTGACTATTGACCTTTAAAATTTCTTTCTATTATCAATAGATAGAAATAGGCCCTAATAATCTCATAAAGATTTTTTTTTTTGTTTTATAGTGTATTGGAGAACATTGCAATGAGTTTTAAATGCCATTTATTTATTTATTTATGTATTAAGTTTTACTGTAGGTCATGTGCACTCAACAGGGAGCCAGGGAAGTGAGAAATCACTCCCCGGAGGGGATTGTCACTCTGAAATCCCTTCTCTTTCACTCTCCTTTCGGAATTTTGGGCATGTATACACATACTTGATATGTTTTTTCAAACCGCAGTTCCAGGACTTGAATCACACTGGGCCTTGTATGATCCAGCCACCTTAACGACCGCATGACCAACTGGCCTGCCTCTTAAGGTGCCTTCTGATCTATAATTTACCCCTCCATCTTTTTCATCCATCTTTGCAATTTATCTGTTAATACAAGCAGAGTTTCCTGTAGAATTTCCAATTTATCTGTTAATACTGTAGAGTTACCCAGTCTGAATTTTGCTAACTATAGCCCATCATGTTGTTGTTATTAATGTTTTTATCTGTCCCTGTTTTTCCTGTAAATGGGTGGTTAAATTCAAAGGCCTGTGCCATTTAGGTTCATGTCCTGATATGAACAAATAACAATATCCCTTTATCATAATTTTTCTGTTTGCACTCTAATGTCCAGGAATCAGAGCATGATGTATATACACTTTTTGGAAGGGATATATGTATTTTCCTTTTTTCTTACTTAACTGATATTCATAGATTTTTTTTTAAGAGGAGAGGACTTGTTTTTTGTCTACTTTTTGAACTAAAGTTTTGCTTTTTGTTTCTCCCAGAGAAGATTAAATTTCTGAGTTGATTTCAGAGAAACCAGAATTCTTAAATTCTAGACCCAAGAAGATATTGTTCCAGTGATAGGCTCTATCTGCTTCCAGCAACCACAAAGATCCTGAAGATTCTGACTTTTCAGAACACACTTTCAGTGAAGTACTTAGCCATGCTTTTTTGAAAGCAAATACAATCTTTTTATTCTTTCATTTCCCACACACATTTTTTTTTTTTTGGAGAGATTTTTGCTATAGGGCGATAGGGCACATGCGCTTGCCAGAAAGACAGAGAGAAATAGAGAGACAGAAAGAATGCGAGAAATCAGCTCCCGGGGGGGATGGCCACACCACAATCCCTTCTCCTCCATTCTCTTCTTGGAATCTTGGGCATGTCCGAACACGTGTGAGTTTAAGCCACTGGGTCCGGGACTTGAACTGCGGTCGGCTACATGGGAGTTCAGTGACATAGCCATTACGCTAACTGCTGGTCCTTTCCCACACACATTTATGTAACTTAATTTATGTGAATGTAGCTGGGCTAAAACAGTTGTGAAGAGTCGGTGTGATTGGTTCACCCTATTTGTACACAGAGCCCTATATATCCTCATGGTTCCTGGCAAAAGTGAACACACCCCAGCCACCAGCCTCAGGGTGCTTACTGTCTTATATGTAAGCAAGCACCCAAATAACCACAGTGCAAAATGTGCCACAATGAAGATAATATAAGAAGGACGAATAAAGTCTAATGAGGATTCTTAATGAGGAATATCAACAGCCAAGGAGACAAAGTTTTCACAGAGAAGACAGGACTCGGAAGGAGCCTTCCAGGATAGACAAAAGGCAGAGGCTGCATCGAAGGCACCACAAAGGCAGAGGCAGCAAACACTTGTTCTGGCAAACCCCGAGAAGCGCGTCGCAGCTCCTCAGTTCTCAACCTTGACTGCCATTGGAGTCATTAGATCCATTAGAACACCATTGAGTCCTTCACTTTCTTTCCCCTTCTTTATACGTTTACATTCCTGAGTGTGAGGGGAAAGTTTAATTCATGCACTAAAGTAAGAGAAATATCACATTTACTTTCTGCCCCTAAACAAATCTGTTCTAAACTCCCTCCCTTCAGGCTGGTGGGAAATTCCATTCTTACAGATATTGGCGCGTCCTCTTACACCCTTCCACCACCAGGATCAAGTTTGAAAGTCTTATGTCTTCCAGAACATTCTAGGAAGGCTCTGTTTTTATTTTATGCTGATCTACCTAGCAGGCTCATTGCCCAAGTCTGTTTCTTCTTGGAAGACAGGTAACTTCCTGAAGGTTTGGGGGACAAACGTAGGGACAGCATGTGTCGCAATAGCTCTCAATGCCACTGCTCTTCGAGCTCCCACTGTGAGTAGCCCAGTTCAACTCCCATACGGGCTGTATGGAAGGGGGATCCAGTTCTCCTCCCTTCAAGCCACCCTGAGGAAGCCCATCCATTTTTTTAGATCAGCTAAATTTTACCTCTTTCTTCAGGTTTTAGCAATTTTTCTTTCTTTTATTGCTTCTTAAACTTAAAATACTTTATGTATTAATATTTCCGGCATCGTTTCTCTCACTGAATCTAGGCTTTTATAATAAGAGGCCCGAAGGTGCCATCTTTGATTGGCATTCTGAGCCTCCCTTGGCTCCCATGAAGCACAGGAACTGACCTGGGATCTAGCAGCCTTGCCATTGGATCAGCTGTGGCATGGCAGAGTGACCCTATAGCAGAAGCTGAAAGAAGACCAGAAGCCAGGAGATGTGGCAGAGAGACAGAAAGGACCAGTAGAGGTCCAGCTAGTCCATGAGAATGCCTGGTTCTGACCAAGTCAAGAGATGCAGACTTTGGCATTGGAGTGCCTAACAAACAGGTAGACAAGAAAGCCAGGGGCAGAAGACCTCCCAAGGACAACACATTATATCTTCCAGAACATTCTACGAAGACTACTTTTATTTTATGCTGATCTACCTGCTAGGGTTTCCTTTCCATACTGTGGAGGCCCACACCATGAAGACTCAGAAAGCTTTTTTTGAACATCCAAAGTCATCTTGCAGAAAAGAAATGCAATACACTATAAAGATATATGTGAGTCAATGTAATATAAAAAAGATTATGATAATAAATAAAATTAAATTAAAAAATAAAGTCATCTTGCAGAGAAATAAGGAAAGTGAATAGCACTCTGGGGTGCTAGCTTTATTTTTTTTTTTTGGAGAGGTTTTTGCTATAGGGCACATGCGCTCACCAGATAGACAGAGAGAGACAGAGAGACAGAAAGTGAGAAATCACCCCCCAGGGGGAATGGCCACGCCGCAATCTCCTCTCTTCCAGTCTCCTCTCGGGATCTTGGGCACGCACGCACATGGGCCTGGCGTGAGTTCAAGCCACCGGGTCCAGGACTCGAACCACGGTCGACTACGTGGGAGTCCAGCGACATAGCCCTTACACTAACTGCTGGTCCCTGGGGTGCTAGCATTTTTACCTGAAGTCATTGAGCAAAACAAAAATGAACCATTTAAATTAGTGCATCAGCTTACATTATAGCAACTAGATTGGGATAGATTTTTTAATGAATTTTTTTTCTTTCTATACAGTGAATGAGACTTAGAGAAAGATCAAGTCTCTCTTTAAAATAAAGAAACATTTCCTCTGGACATCAAATTACAACATGAGTTCCTTTGTGACCCTGTTTCATTTGCATTTAACTAAGGGACAGTGTCTATTAATATATTTTTAATTATTTATATTTCCTTGACTATCAATTTCCTGCTTGTACATCTGTCTATTTGTGTGTATCTTTTTCTTCTTTGCTTGTAGGATCTCTCATAAATGTTGAATCTAGTACTTATTTTACAAACATAGAGATGAGACCCAAGAGGACTGATTAACTTTCACAAGGTCAGAGCCCTGACCTGAGTCCCAGCTATGGAGTTCAGCCTACTTGGGCTCCTGACTCACAACCCGAGTTATCTATCACTATAAAACTCACCTATTGTGAACACAAAATTAGAAAATGTAAGTAAAGATACTTATTGCCTACATAGGGCTCTATAAATATGGGAGATTGTGGTAACTATTTATATCACACTACATTTACTCAGCAGATATTTATTGAGTTTCTAATATGTTCAAGATAATGGGATAGGGACTAAAGACACAATGATTAGAAAAGCAGATATGGTCTCACAGAGCTTATAGACTAAAAGAAGATGAATATTACTTACTTCGCTATGCCCATCCGTGAGTAATCAAGATCTGTGGACATTGTTAGATGGAAAGGAAAATGGTTCTGTGAAGGCATGTAATGGGAATCCCAGTCTAATGTCAAGAAAGGTGCTGGCCGGTGGCCTGGTGGTTAAGGGAGCTGGCCACATGGCCAACTGTATTTCAAGTTCCAGACCTGGCAACTTGCTTTCTCACTTTCCCTCTCTCTCTCTTGCTCTGTTCCTCTCTGATCAATTTAAAAATAAATGAATAAATAAATAAAATTAAATTCAATAATTCTAAAAAAAAAAAGTCTTCCCTAAGAAGCGGTGTTTGAGTAGCAATCTGAAGAACGAGCAGGCTTTACTAGGTGAGAAGACATGAAAAAGAGCATTCTTAGTTATGGGAACTGCTATGCAAAGACTCTGTGCAGGAGTGAGAATTACTCATTGGAAGAACAGAACAAGGCCAGGCATGGGGGGAGGCCAGTAGTAGAATAGCCCGAGGCAATGTTGGAGAGAGGTTGGCAGGGTTTAGATCAGAGAGGAGCTTCCATATATACAAAACACTTGCTATTACTTGCAGTACAGTTGGCTATCTTTTTTATTAAACTTCTCTCATGAGCAAGAGAGAGAGAGAGACAGCTCCCCCTCGCCCCCACATACACACACACAACATGATCTTGAGGCCACAATCCACCCCAGCCTTCAGCCAGTCTGAGTCTTGAGCACACGTGTGCCTGGCATCCTTAAGGAGGTCACCAGACTTGAACCAGGAAACTTCCCATGTGGTATTGCCTTGCAGAGCACCATGTTTTAGCACTGTACCACTATTTGGCCCTGTAGCTGGATATCTTGAGAAAGTCCTATACACAGAAGGTCTCTCTTCTGCTCACCTCCCTCTCTCTCAGCCTTCCTAAATGAGAGGCACTGCCTAGAAAGCCTCTTGTGAAAGGAATCGCACACTGCTCCTTTCTAGAACTTGGAATACCTAATGCCTCCCACTCGTCTGACTGCTGCCATAGCCACCGGGACTGAAAACACACTCCACTTCTTTTGAGAACTTGGCTATCTTCATTGATGTTGTTGGCCTGCAACAAAATTGTGAACTCCTTGCATCTAGCTTGGAGAAGGGCCATACTCCCACTCCTGGGCTTTTTCATTTCCTTTCCCCCCACCTCCCTTTCACTTTTAAAAAGAGAATCTTGTTTTTCTCTTTTAAAAGCTTACTTTTAGGACAAGATTTAAAATGAAGACTGGCTATTGATATAATGTGAGACACCTGCAGAAAGGTAGACTTCCAGTTAAAGAAGTGCCACAACATACAAATCACGCCGTGGCCTTTGTAGTCTACCTGGGTTAGCTTATTTTGAGAGGACAGGAAACTAGCTTCACTTGTGCCCTTGGAGTATGTGTGTGTGAGAGAGAGAGAAAGCAAGAGAGAGATGCGCTGGCTAATTTCAGAACTGGTTTCCTTAAGTTGCAGCAATCATGTTATAAGGTTTTTGTTATTCACTGATATCTCCTTTCAGACACGTGGGAGGATTGCCTTTCTCTCCCTCTTTGAAGTCAGCCGTGACAGGGTCACCTACGTTTGCCCATGGAGCGTTCATGGAAGCCACGTGTGATAATAGCTGTGGAGAACTCCCTAGGCTGCTGTTTCTCTGCTGATGGAGTCCTGGGCGTGTGTTGATATGGAATGCCATGACATTGAAGTAGCCTGGGTTGTGAGGCCAAGTCATGGAAGACAGCCCGTACTGACGGGACTTTATAGGAGGCAGAGTTATACTTTGTTGTGTTCAACTTCTGAGATTTGGGGAGGGTTCTGTTACTGTAGCATGCCTAACCTACCTGACTAGTGCAAATGCTCATTTGAAAGCTCAGAAACATCAGTGTGCACGTCAAAATGTAGTGTATATATGTGGCGTGGTGCGTGTGTGAGCGTGTTTGAGAGAGACAAAGAAGGGAACGACACAGACATTGATTTATGGTAAAGGTTGGATTTTTAGAATAAGGTACAAGTGTCTTAACTTCTTAACTGCTTGATGTTAATCAGTTTGGGACTTTAAACTATAACGTGCACAGATGAATGTATAAGTATATGAAAACAAATACAGGGAACCAGCAGTTAGTGTAATGGCTATGTCACTGGACTCCCACGTAGTCGACTGAGGTTCGCGTCCTGAACCCAATGGCTTGAAACTCACGCCTGGCACGTGTGCATGCGTGCCCAAGATCCCGAGAGGAGAATGGAGGAGAAGGGATTGCGGCGTGACCATCCCCTCTGCGGGGTGATTTCTCGCTTTCTGTCTCTATGTCTCTCTCTGTCTGGCGAGCGCACGTGCCCTATAGTGAAAAAAAAAAAGCAAATACATGACTTACAAAAGTGTTTTTGTACAGGTACCTAAATATATCCTGGTCAATATGCAATATACGCTCCACAGATAATAAGAAAATAACTGGGGGCTGAGCAGTCCGTTAAAAGTTCCAGGCAGTACTGCATCACTGCACTTTACAGATTACCTGCTGCGTCATGGAGAGTGTACACTGGGCATTTACACCAGCACATGAGCACCGGCCAGAGCTAGCCTTCGTTTTATGTTTCCTGAGTTTTCTTGATCGCAGTCTGATCCTTCATGTTGTTCCAACATGGAGTGATTTTTAAAGGAGAATTTAATTTAATATAAGTCTGAATATCCTTTGGAATGCTAGAAACCAGCATTACTGCAGCAACCCTAATGAAAAACAGAAGTTCCGTGTACCAATTTGTGGTTGGGGCTAGCATTTCTGCCTTGCTCTCTCGTGGCTGCTAGCACTCCGTGTTCCTTTTCCCAGCCCTTTGCTATTCTAGCTGAAGATGTCAGAGGCTGTGGCCCACATGGTATGCTAAGCAGCCCACTGCTTACAACTTGAGTGCAAAGACTTTGAACTCATAAAACACACCACCACCACCACCACCACCACCACCACCACCACTGACTGGAAGTCTCAGAGGATTTCCTATCAATGTCGGTGCAGATAGAAGAGTACTTATTTTTAAATATCCTGTATGTGTGCGTAGATGCAGTCCCATCTCTATTCAAGACAAAGAGCACAGCACCTTCCAGAAGAAAACTTACAGAACTGGGCTGAGACTGATTCACTCACTCGTTTTATCACCGGTGTGGAATGCCAGTAACAAGAGCAATCATTTGTTTGTGAATTCACGGAAGACTGGACTTTCACACTGGAAAGGGACTTCCCAATGAATAGCAATGGGGAGACTTGCTGTGTATTAGCATATTTTATCTGCCCTTGTTTTGAAATTAAACTAAGTTGCGGTTGCAAAAGGAAGGCATAGACTGCCAGCGGACTGACTTTTTAGAAAAGTGGCATTTAGAATGAGGATGGACTATGTGGCAAATTGTAAAGTTCAGGCTTGCGCAAGAGTTTTTCCCTTCTCATGTGATAACAGAATTTCCTAGTCACTCTTATTCTTTCCTAAAGGCTACTTGCCCTTAGATACAATGTTTCTCTGTTTTGCCTGAAATTGCTTAAATATAAAACAGGAAAATTCTAAACTGTAGCAAAGGTTAATCTGCAAAGCTAAATTAAGTTTTATTCAACTTGCATTTATGGAACATATATGATGAAAGCCATTCTAAGCACCATGTAGGTAGAGTATAAATGAGAGAATACATGAATAATTTCAAAAGTTTCTTAAAGGAATGCTTTATAGGGTTGTCTATACACCTGGAAGGAGATGAAGATACAGAGGTAGCAAAATCAAGACCAGGATCAAGATGGAGCTAGAAATTTATGAATAAGACAATAAGATAAAAATTAAAGTAGTATGTCTTCAAGGTCAATGAATATTCTAGAATGCTTAAGAAGAAGATGACAGAGTATGAGCTGGAATACTCAGAAAAGGCACAAGGAGATGTGATTCTTCATCTCAATTTGACAAAGTTGGGAAAGGTTTGGATACGTAAGAAATAACATTCTGGGAGACACATTTCTCAGCCCAGAAATTAAGTACATAGGCTTTATATGGCCAGAGTATAATCTTCTCAAAGTTAAAAGGATGATTCATAAAAACACATAATGCGTAGATTTCAAAGATCCACTTAGCTCGTCAATGAGGGAATCAGTGGCATTCTAAAACCAATCCACCACACTAGAGGAGAAATCAAAATATACATAGTCAACGAAGGTCAGAAAACTGAAACGAGATTGCTAAATTAAAAAACAAAACAAGTTCATGTCCTACAGGACAATGAAACTGCCATTTGCGGGAGCTTCTTTCCCTTCTGCACAAAAATATTTACATCTCTGGACCAGCTGGTGGTACAACCGTAATGTAATGCTCTGTGATGCCAGACGCACATGAGAAGGTCATAGGTTTGTGTCCCAGGGCCTCCCCATACACGCATGTATGCTCATGATCCAGGCTAGGGGTCAACTATGGCATGAGAGCCCTATTCAGGGGTGCCTTTCTTTTGCTCTTTCTCTGTCTCTTTCAGGAAAGAAACAAGTGAATTTAAAAAGAAAAGAATTACATGTCTACTTAAAAAAATTGCAACTTGGTAATCTTCTCAGCAATAATAACAAAGGTACATTTCTCAAGAGAATCAGATACTCTCCATTGAGGGCCATTAGACCATATTCCCATATGACATTGCCTATGGAAAGGATCTTCAAGTTTGGGGCTCTTTTTAAAAATAGTATTCAGGCAGAAAGGAGTTCTAATCTTGTTCTACTATGGGCCAGCTGTGTTATACAGCAATGTGCCTTGGCTTCTTGGTTCCTCAGTCTCTTTATTTATAAAACGTAGGCAATAATAACTCACAGCACAGGTAGGGATAGAATGAGGTCGTATACAAGGTAAATGTCTAACATAATCCCTAGTACACAGTAAGGACTCAAGATACCTTTGATTCCCTCACGTAACAAAGACAAAGAAACCCCCAGGTAAGAGCGAGAATGCTGTTTGGAGGACACTGGAGAGATTATACAACTTGGAAGGGAAAACTGGGAAATTGATGAATAGAATTAAATAACTAAAATAAAGAAAATTAGAAGAAGTTTAATTAAGAAATTTAATCAAGAAGTTTTAGCCAGACTGGATTTAAAACACAAATTAAAAAGGGGAGAAGAAAAGTACACACATTCTGAAAAATTTGGATTTTGTCCTGACATCAGTTGCTAGCTACTGGTACTTTATTTATTTATCTATTTATTTTAGTTGCATGGCAACACGGCAAATGAATTTGGGGGAAATTAACTCAGAGATCTCTAGGGCAACCTGAAACACAGAGAGTCTGTGGTTAGAGAGAAGATTTAGGGGGCAGTAAAGGGTTGAGAAGAAAAAGAAAGGGAATCATTAGAGGCCTTTTTCAGGAAGTGTGAGACAGGGACATATGGCTGTGTGGTCCCAGCAGCTTGGAAAACAAGCTGGGTGTGTGTGCACGTGTGCCCAAAATCCCAAGAGAAGAATGGCGGAGAAGAGATTGAGGTATGGCCATCGCCCACGGGGGATGCTTTCTCACTTTCCCTCTCTGTCTTTTTCTTTCTCTGTCTCTGTCTCCACCCTATAACAAAAATTAAATTACATTTTAAAAAAATGTTGTCTGTGCTTTTTTTCTCTTTTTTCTAAAAAGAGGCTATTTTTCAAAGGATAGAAGTGTAACAGGTCACTGGAGATGGAAGAGACAAACTCTGTAACACTTTGAAATGCAAAGCAGGAAAGTGTTACAGGGAAGACAAGTCCACTCTGTCATACCCTCCGGAGCTCCCGAACGAGGACAGGGCCAAAGCACATCAGTTTGGTTGACTTCATCATCCAGTGGCAGAAACTCTGGGAATACATTGAACTCATTGGCTTAAATTCCCCCTACAGCATAAATCGCCAACACGAGATTGTTTCCTAATGGAAGAATTTACTGGGAAGAATGAAATCTAAAGCATGGAGGAAATGAGGTGAAGGGATCAGGGCAGGCAGAGTCTTAGGCTTGGTTTGCTCCCAAAGCAGCCCTGCGACAAGATGTGAGTGCAAGCAGGTTGTTTAGGAGGTGATCCTGGAAAGAACCAGGACGGGGTGGACAGTGTGTCAGGGGAAGGGAAGGAAGCCAGTGCAAGATACCTTAGCCAGAAAGGTCACTTTGTAGGTAACTAGGGCTCAGTGCTGCTAGGAAGCAAGCAGGGACTAGAAAGAACAAGCCTAAGAGCTAGCACACCTGCAGGGTGAGTCGCAGGGTGCGCATCCACCACCACGACAAGGCTGTTGGGTGAGAGATGTGTCTGACTTTCCTCTCTCCAGTACTTCTGGCCTCGATGCCTAGAACCAGAGAAAATCCTCAAGAGAGAGAACAGTGCGGCAGTCAGCCACCTCTGGTGCCCGAGAACAATAAGCACAGAAAGGATACAGGCAGGGAACCCAGTGTCTTGAGAACACAGCCTCTGGAGCCAGAATACCTGAGTATAAATTTGGCTGGATTTGCTGCTTTTGAGAACAACTCTGGGTGGGGCCCCTGAGCAGTCTTCTGAGGTAATTCCAGTTCAACTTGTCTCACATTTCCTGAAAGGGGCCTCTAAAAGTTTTAAAAGCCAAGTCATCTGTTAGAAGCCTAATATAAATATTAGCAACTATGTTTTGGTCAATCACTGGGTACGCAACATTGTAAAATGTGCCATTTATGTGGGCTGGGGCTATTTCCTGTCCCTCTCCACGCCATCTGCTCTTTCCTCATTCTCAGTGGGTGTGGGTGGGGCAGATCCAAGTTACCTTGGTATAAAACAACACAGATTAATTAGCATAACTCTTGGAAGTTCTTCCGTAAGACGATTAATATTAGAAGATGCTGTACTCTAAATGCTCCAAAGGACCTACAGACGCTTTTTCAGGATGTACCTGGGAATGATGGTTGACATGGTTTTGAGAACATTGCAATGTTACCCTCAGGCAATCACAAACACACGTTGAATGCAGAAGATGGAGTACCAGTTGCCATTTTTTTTCCACCATGACCATCCAACAAGTCCTCTTCCTCCAGTCTCTCCCTCTTTGTCCTCCAGTCTCTCTCCTTCGCCTTCTGGAGAGACAGCTCTGGCTCCCTTTGTGATTCTGCCTATTCTGGAAGCACTGTGCAGAGTTGGCTACTTCTACTAAGTATGGCCGATCCTCTCAGATAACCTACTTCATGACCACATTCTTGGGGCTTGAGGAGATAACAGCTTTTTTTTTTTTTTTTAACCATCCACGGGGCACAGTATCATGGTACATTCGATTCTTTAAATCTTGCCCACAACTTTATAGATAGTCCCTTTAGTCTCCCACAAATTAACTAATTATAATTTACCTTTTATTTCCTGCAGAACCCTGACCAATTCCATATCCACGGTGACTATGGGCAATTCAGTGGCAGAAATCCTACCTTACGTTTCACTCTGAGTGTGTCCCTACTAAGATACAACCACAAATGTTAATAGAGCTTAAAACTCTGAAACTCAGAATGGACCCCATCAGAGGAGAGTGTTCATGGAGGAAAGGTATTTTCAAAGGGAGCGTTTTAACCTTATTCTTTTACTCAACAGATAGTGAGAGCCTACTGTATACCAAGCACTATGATAGGTGCTTGGATTGTAGTGTGAACAAGATAACAGTCCTGACTCAGGGAGGTGTATTCTGATGGGAGGACAGGGTAGAACTAAAGCACACTTGTATAAATTATAAAAGGCCACTTTAGATCATGATAAATAGCATTTTTAAATAACAGAAATTGGGGAGTACTATTTTGGGTTGGATAGCTAAGAAAGACTCTTTCCAGTTAATATCTCAGCTGATGACACATTCCAAAGCATGACCAAGACATTCCCATGTTTAGGACCCCTGAAATAATTGAGGGTATTTTTAAGGGATACTGTAGCAATGCATGAGGAGGAAGGAATCATAAACAGGCATTAAATCATTGAAACCTGTATATTAATGTCAAAGGGAGTTATTTGCACCTAAAAGCCTCTAATAGGTCAAGAAAAGCCGATTGATTGAATCGTTGCTATAATTCTTTCCACCCATAGAGAGACTGTGATCTTAGTCAGACGCCATGAAGGTGCTATTATCTGGGGTCTGCAAACAGAATTGAAATGACTTTTGGCTGTGGAAGTGTGAGGCTTTTCTTACAATGGAATATGAGCCTGACCACTGATGTGCTAATAGACCACTATGTGCTGGAAAAGGTTTTTGACAATGAACTTTGAGAGAAGCAGAATATGGTCACAGGAAGTTCCCAGATGAGGTCTACTTTACAGGAATGGGAATTAAATCCAAGCATTTTGTGGTTCAGCCATGTAAATTTCTACTTAAACACTTGGACATGTATCCATCTCTGGTCCAGCCTGGAGCCACCGTGACTTTCACATGCAGTCCACCGCAAGCTACTCATTATTGTCCTCACAAAAACCGCACTGCAGGCAGTAGCTGAATTCTAAAAATGACTTTTCTGCTCTCAAGGAATAATACCAAAGGGAGAAAATTTGTACATATCCAGTACCCCTACCCACAAGTGTTTCCCCAAACCTCATTGATTCCATTCCAAGATTTTCTCTCCCCTCTTCCCACCCTGCACCCAGAGCCAAAAGAGGCAGGGACCAAAAGAGGTGGGAGTGGGAGTGGAGGCAAGAGAAGAGGAGAAAGAGAATCCTTCATCCTCATTTTTTGGCTTCTTCCTGTAAAATGTGTTGATTTTCATCACACGTGAGGTTAGTTTTTGAGCAAGCTGGCTCAGGACCATGAGAGGTCATCTCAGTTGCCTTATGGATGGAACCACATGTAGAAACTCTCATCAAAGTATTTAAACACATCCACGTGCATGGTATGTTTGACTTCTTTGCTGAGGAATCTGCTATTTGTCTAATATGATGTCAAAATCTTGGTAACATAAGAACTTTCATGTATATACATATAACATAAGGGATTTTCATATACATAGACTTGAAAAGTTCTCAGATTTTTTTGTTACAGTCATTTTTCATGCTCTTATACTTATTTAAGCTCCCAAAGAGTTTTTCTTTAGGTAGATAATATCTATCGGTTTTTGCTATGTTAGAGACTAAAATTGAGAATTTCTTCTTAATTTACTTAACAATAAACATATTACATGTTAATATAAAGATCATACTCTTAGGGTATATGCTCCAAAAAAAAGAGTAGTGAAAAGAATAGCAATATTTTCCAGTTTCACAAATCTCTTTAATTTACTACCTGGCTTAGATGATGGCTGGGTTTTCATTTTTGTTTCTATGCTCAATCTGTTAAAATGCCATTATTCTTTCCCAGTTGATGGGAAAGTAGCAACATGAGATAAGAGTGAGGTGGGAGGGGAGTAAAAAACTCTCTCCTAATCCCAAGAATGTGCCATGAGATTTAGGGAGTGAGAGGAAAAACTGGATAGGGGTGTTGCAATTTCACAATTTATTCTTTGGATCTAAAAAGACAGATTTGAAATATTAGAGCTTGGTGGAACCTAGAGGTCACATGACAAATATTTCAGTCTAAAAAATGTATTGACTTGATGACAAGTTATTGGATAAGTCCAACCAACACCTGGGGGTAGCCAAGCACAGAATGATGAGTCTTGAAAGCAAGAAGGGGACAAGAGTGTGTTTTCCAATTCCCCACAAGACCTCCATTTTTGTTTTAATTGCCGATTTGTTCTTTCCAGCAGAATTGGGCTCCATCCAGTGAATATACGTTCAACTAGCCACTTAACAAATTCAAGCTGCGGTTTAGGGCTGATAAATAATTATGTTAATTAACAGGTTGGAGGAAAAATATGATGTTATTCCTGTGGAATGCTCTGGAAAGCTGGAAACACTTAACTGCAAAAACTACATGTGGTGAAATAACCAATAATTTGCTTAAGAAACCCACATCTGGTTTGCTGGCTCAAAGCAGGGGTTAATAGTCTTTTGAGGGAAGTCAGTGGCTGAGAGGGGTCCTAGGATAAACAGCCAAGTCTTCACAGCAGGAAATAGGTTTGTTCTTGTAGCACGAGCATTTACCTTGGTTTCTAACCAGGATGAAATGTACAAGGAATTGTTTAGCTTGATTCTTCCTTTTTTTTCTTTTATAATATACAATTCAGAAGTAGTTTACATTTTTTTACATTCAGAGAAGGGAAATAAGGAATAGTCAGGTGAGAATAATAGAATAGCTATTTGCTGCAAACTTGCAAAGGGACTGAAGAAATACACCATGATAGTGAAGAATGGACTAGTGAGTTTGAATCATATATTCATAATTGTTTATTATCACATCAGACACACTGACTTGGTAAATATTCACTGAGTAGCTTTCTTGCACAAGGGATAGATATGAGAGTTACAACTGATACACAGGTGGTCCCAGAGGCTCTAGGAAAAAATAGCTCAGAAGAGAGACTGACATAATACGTGCATAGTAAAACCTCAGTGTGCTATGTGTCATTAGAGAAGTAAAGTACTATGAGCAACTCAGACGAAGAACACTTTCTATTAGGTTGGAAGTCAAAGGTGACATATTGGCTGAGCCATAAAAGATGACTAGGACTCTGGAAGACGGAAATGACAGCAGGATGGCATTGGAATGAAGCACACCTACATTCATAAGTAGACAGTGTGAAAGAATCAGAGTACAGTGAGTAAATGCACTTGACTAGAATGTGGAATGGATATAAATAATGAGAAGGCATCCTTGGTGATGCCCATTGGAATATTGATCTGGCACAGCAGCACCAGGTATGATTAACTAAAACTAAGTAAGACTGAGGACCAAAAAAAGGCTCAGAAAGATATTTTCATAACAATTAGGAAATCCCTACAGAGGTGCTATGTTGACCATTCCACCAGATTTTTATGTAACATGGTGACTGGACATGAGGGCCAAAGTAGGGGAAGGAGTTGAAGATATTTTCCTGGGCTCCATCTGCAGAGACTATGAAAATGTGCTTAAATTTCTGGGACACCAGGTAGATATATCCAGCAAGTAACTAAAAACTGGAAGATAGAGGCCAGAAGTATAAGGGAGATTGGTATATGTAGGGGTCAAGAGAAGAAAGAGCAACTAGTACAAGAAAAACTGAAAAGTAGCCTCCTTGTGTCCGCTGAAGCCCTCCTACAATACTCTCCATACTTCAGCCAGAGAGAGCTCTGAGAAACGCAGGCCTGATCATGGCTGTTGCTCCACCCATTCCATACATGCACTGAAGGTACTGCAAGGGCTTCCCATTGCTCTTGGGATAAATGTCAAATCCTGACATAGCCTACAAGGCCATGCAAGTTCTATAAGCACTACCTTATCTCTTCCTCTGTACTTCAGCCACTGTGGTCTTCTATCCATCCCTTGGATTGGAAGGTTCCCTCCTTCCATTGGATCTTTGTCCTGCCTGAAGACATTTTCTGCCATCTCAGTTTCTAGATCACTTCTTCATATCATTCCCAATCCAGTATCCTCTCTTTAGGGAAGTCCTATGGTTGAGTGGATCAAATCTTCCCATTATCGTAGCACCTCATGTGGTCCATTTCCAGACTTATCACAGTTCAACTGTATATCTTTTTGTAAACTGATTTAATCCATACTGGCTCCCTGCAAGAAGCTGGACATTTCTGAGAAAAGGGTCACCACTGCATCCCTCATTTCCAGCATAGTTCCTGGCACTTAGCATAATTGTCGAGTGAATGTACGGTAAAGAATGATATAAAAATATTTTCACCTGCATCTTCTCATAACATGTGAGGTAGTTATTATAAGTTTAGTTTTACAGCCAGAGAAACCTTAAAATGATGAACAGCTCTCTCAACACCATGTAGGAAGTTAGTGGCATGAAGTGGCCTGAACTCTGTCCACTACATCCCAAATCACCTTGGGAGCAGAATCTAAGTGACAGACGCCAAGAAGAAAGAGGACATCATGAATACCACCAAATGCTACAGAGGAGCCAAAGGAGAGAGACAGGGACACTCCACTGTTTGGGGCTATCATAGGTGGCCTTTTAGAGAGCATAGTTAGAAGAATAATTGGGTTAGAAGTTAGACTATGAGTTTTTAAAAGTAGATTAGATCCAGGAAAGCTTTGAGGGGTGGGCGATTTATGAGGTAATTTTAAAAAGTTATACATGTTATCCAGATGGGAAGTAAGAGAATTTTGGGGGACTGAAAAGACTGTTAACAACTTTGAGTATAGTCCTTCCCAGGATGAATGAAAAGATGAAACAAACTACACTTTATAAATAAGCAAAATGTAACTCTATCCTAAGACAATTTATTTTAAAAATGTAAATGGCAAAAATATGGGGGAAATGATCTTTATTAGTAATCAAAGATTTAAAGAAATTAGAGGGCCGGCCCTATAGCCTACTTGTTAAGGAAGTTGGTTCCATACAGCTGTCCACAGTTCAAATCTCAACCTTGGTGGCTCTAAAATATGCTGAGTGCATGTGTGTACATACCCAGAATCCCAACAGGATGGCCCAGGGAGGGGGCAAAGTCTCACTTTGTCTTTCTCTCTCTGTCTCTCTCTAGTGAGTGTACATTCGCTCTGGGAAAAAATAATGATTAAAATTAGAATTAGAGGTGCCATTTATCACTTATAAAACTGGGATTTTTTTTTTTTTGAAAGAGGGATGCTTGTTGTAGCATTACTATTTATCTTTATGTGCACAAGAGTCAAACAAGCCTCACAGGAAGTAAGAGCTACTATCCAGAAGATGTGGTGCCCTTTGTAGTGGAGGAGAATAAACATGGTGTGTTCGCAAGATAGGAAAAAATATATCAGTTCTCTCTCTTTCTGGGCACATTTTTCTGAAGAAATCAGAGTGAAAAGCCATCTTCTGTAACAAATGCTGTTATGTAACATTGGGGCAAGAGAGGAGGATGTGCTTTTTGGGTGGCAAGAATGCCTCCTAGTTTTAAAAGCACGAGAAACACAGAAAGGTATACTATCTGTATAAATAGTAGTCATATTAATACAAAGAACATTGTGATTAAAATAAAATAAACCAGTAGAAGCTTCTGATTTAAAACCTGTTTTAAGGCCATAGTTACAAATCGCTGATGGAACTTTAGGATAGTCCAATCAAAATCTTGTACGTATAAAGACATATCCAATGTCAGAGGAAAACTTCGTATATTGGAACTGATACTGGAAACCAACCTAATGGCAGAAATAAGGAAGAGGTCATCTAGGAACTGTCCCCTGGGGTGTACACAGGTTTGTCCACCTGAAACAGACCAGTCCTTTCATCCTAAAGAAGAGCCACAGCTCCATGTGTGCCTTTCATCAATCTTTTGGCTGAGAGATGAGCACCTCCACCACCCTGAAACCTCTCTATTGCGAGGGTCCTTTTATAAGATGATTTCTTTCCCCTATATTCAATTGCTACCTCTCTTCCTCATCAATGAAAGGACTACCACTGCTCCCAAACAACACAGCAGAACATGGCTGCATACAAAGCATCCTGGGATCCATAGACCTACCCGGCAAAATGCTGATAAAGTAGGCTAAGGTGCAGGGCAGGCTGAGGGAGTTTGGTTCAGGCATTTCCACTTGTCAAAAGAGCAAACAGAAAGAAAGAAGAGCCCTTCTCAGTCCAGCAGAACTTGACTGGGTGGAACCTAGGCTGGGAATGGTAGACAGGAGAAGAATTTCCTGTCCTGTGAGGAAACAGGGAGCAGAGACAAGTGTACATCTACTCCTCCGCCAACAACTCCTAGGCCCAGACAGCCTTCTCTTCATCTTAAGCTGGGAAGATGGGCCAGAGAGATGCAAAATAACACAAAATAAAGGGACTAGAGTTTCCTCCTACAGTAAATCAGAAGAGAAAACAGATAGGTGCCAAACAATGGACTAGAAGACAATACCATTTCTGCTTATCAAATCAACATGACATTTTAATGAAATATCAGAAGGGAATGTGGTTTTTAGAAGTGGTCAATGAAAAAAAGATATTTTCCCCAATAGCAACACAGACTTAAATTGTCAGAAACTTTCAGGAAAAGATTTCGCTTCTGGCCTAGCCATGGTGGTGCAGAGGTAGCAAAACACTTTGCAATGCTGAAAGCCATGTGGAGGATCAGGGTTCCATTCCCAGGTTGGCCTGCCCACACTGGGCATGCAAGTGTGCTCACGATCCAGACTGACTGGGTAGGCTGGGGAAAGTGTGAGCCCCTGTTGGACGTATTTATCTTTCTCTGCCTCTCTTTCTCTCTCTGTATGTCCCATGAAAGAAATAAATAAGCTTTAAAAAAAAGAAGAAGAAAAAGAAAAAGAAGATTCAGGTCTACCTATTTCCATTAGTGCAGTTTTACTTAAATAACTTTTATGGCCTTGGAGCCAGCAGGTGGTGTGGTGGTTAAGGGCGCTGGACTCCCACATGGTTGACCACAGTTCAAGTCCCAAACCTGGTGTCTTGCTTTCTCACTTTCTCTCTCTCTCTCTCTCTCCTTCTCCGGTCGAACTGAAATAAATAAATAAAGTTGAAATAATTCTAAAAAAAATAGTAATAACTTTTATGGCCTAAAACAGAAGGAGGATTACAGTTTTTTTTCTGGACATGGTTGCATAATAGGCCATCTTAAGGGTATACTCTATTAACTGACATGGGAAATGACTATATCATTTTAAATTTTAAAAAGCACAATACAAATGTAATTTTAATAAGATATGACATTAGCTTTTAAAAATAAGCCAAAAGCAAATACAGATATAGGGAAAAAAAGTTGAAAAGGAAATTTAAAAATATGTTTAAATGTTAACTGTGGTTAGGGCTGAACATATATATGATTTAGGATTATCAGTAAAACAGGCTCTTATATTTTTCATAATAAAATACATACGTGAATAAAATCATTGTAGGGAGATAGTTATTTGGAGAAAATCAGAGAGGACAGGCAGAAATGAAGGTAGAAGAGGGATATATTTATATCCAGCACACACACAGTCTGATGATGACATTAGCAGACATTAAAGCATGCCAGAGACAACTTTCTTTGCCCCTTAAATGGGCACCTAGAATATCATTTAAACATGCTGACGACCTGGTAGGCAAATTCATGCTCTATGGATGCTTAACAAATCAGTCATGGAACAGTTTTATTAACAGAAGTTTTATTGGAAAATGATCTCATTCCAAATGGCACTCATGGACCTAAACTCTGAAGTTCTCCCATTACTGGAAAGACTTTATGGGATGACAAATGAACTAATTACACCTACACTCAAGAAACAGTTGAGAGTAAAAGTCCTTGAAATCCGATTCCAACACCAAGCCCCATGTTGGAGAGTGTCTTGGACAACACTCTTGCTTTTCTGGGCTCAAGGTCCTCATTTATGGAATAAGGTGCCCAGTTCCCCTCACAGGATTATTATAACAAAAGGCAAAGTGCATGTGCACAGAGCACCTGCAGACGTGTCGCATGGCATTAGGACATTAACGAGAGAAGTGCAAGGAGTCGGGGTTATGAGCCTTGGCACTAACATAGGCTCTCATGGCACCAGACTTTCTCCTAACGATAGGACTATGTATTTCTTGCTATGGAAAAATGTTTTCTTTTCCAGATGAGATTATTTTCTGAAAATTTGGCTAACATATGTTTTACTCATTATGCTGGTGTTTCCATCTTTTGGGTTTTTTTTTTTTTTTTTTTAGAACATTTGCCCTTTTTTTTGTATTTGGAATTGGCATTTTGAAACACATTTTCCCAAAATAATGCCCACATGTGGAAGTATCCATAGAACGTTAAAATCAGCATATTTTTTGATATATTGGGTCAGTGTGATGCAGCAAGAGAGCTTTGCTTCTCTAAAATGCTTGTAGTCATAGAAGTTAAAGCTTACACATGAGGAGCGTATGTGTGCGGGCACTGATGTGTGCTCACTGATGCGCATTCACATTGCAGTGGGAGAGAGGGAACATAGGTCAAGGAGTTGTAAGGAAGAGCAGTGGGAATGACACCTCGCATCACACCCCCGTCTGCTGTCCTGTAAAGGATCAGGCCAAGTTTTGTAGAAGTGACAGATCATGACTGATTGCTGGGGATGCAGAATGAAAATGTGCCCCCACACACAAGGCACCAAGTAATTGGTTCAAGCAACCCATATAGACTGTCTGTGAATAAGAAAATAACGTGCACAGAATGTTTGTATCAGGCACATTTATAACAGAAATATAGCAGGTCTACCAAGAGGCCTGGTTGAGGTTCACTCACAAAGCAGAGAGAATTTTGTAGGGGCCATTTCAAACTCTAGGAGGGTCTGATATTGGAAGATGCACATGAACTAAAACTGAGAGAAACAGTAAGACAGTGTGCAATATGAATAGTACGATCTGATTTTATCACTGTAACCCATAGGCACATGATTTATTAAGGCATGTATTACAAAGGAAAAATTGAAAGGATGTACTCTACAATGTTAACCCAGGTTATCACTAAGTGACCTAATCTGGAGTGTTTTTAATTTTGTATGTTGTGGGTAATTGTTGGATTCCCCCCCTCTCCCATAGGATGTGTGCACTCGCCAGAGGAGACAGAGAGAAACTGAGAAATCACCCTCCAAGGGGAATAGTCACACCAAAGTCCCTCCCCCTCCATTCTCCTCCAAGGATTTTGGGCACACACAAACACACAAACACACACAGACAGTGTGATTTTTCAAGCCACCAGGTCTGGGACTCGAACTGTGGTAAACCAAATGGGAATACAACACCTTAACCATAATGCCATCTGCTGGTCCAAATTGGTGAAATTTTTATCAATTGATATATATTATTCTAACAGACATAAACAAATCGAACTTTTTATTTTGAGAAAAGTAGCAAATCATATCAACCATCAATTAAATGCTTAGATGTCAATCTTAGAAATAAGATGTGATTAACAACTAGTCTTATTCTTTCCCATCATGAGTTTAGACAGTGAGTTTGTATTCCTGCCTTTTACCCCAGACTTTGACTTTGAGAACTTTCAAAACTTAAAAAGGAAGCAGGGGGCTAGCAGATGGCATGAAGTTAAGGTGCTGGATTCCCTCATGGACGACTGCACTTGGGGTCTCTGACTTGGTGACTTAAAAATCATGCTGGGAGCGTGTGCATGCATGCCCAAAATCCTAAGAGGAGAATGGTGAGTAAGGAATGCAATGTGGCCATCTCCCCTAGGGGTGATTTCTCATTTTCTCTCTCTTTCTCTCTCTCTCTCTCTCTCTCTGTGTGTGTGTGTGTGCGTGTGTGTGTGTGTGTGTGTGTGTCTGTCTCTCTCTGGTGAGCTTAGGCACACTATGGCAAAAACCTTAAAAACAGCCAGCTCCATGGCACAGTGGTAAAGCAGTGCTTAAAAGATGCTGGGGGGACCAGGAGATAGTGCAATGGTTATGTCACTGGACCTCCATGTAGTCTTCCACAGGTCGAGTCCCAGACCTGGAGGCTTGAAACACACAGGGTGAGTTAGGGCTCATGCCCAAGATCTCAAGAGGAGAATGGAGAAGAAAGGATTGCGGCCTGGCCATTCTCCCTGAGGGATAATTTCTCTTTCTGTCTCTCTGTCAAGTGCATGCGCCCTATAACAAAAATCTCTCAGGAAAAAAAAAAAAAAAGGCAGAGAAAGAGAGAGAGGGAAGCTGGATCCCACATAGTGACCACAGCTCAGATCTAAGACCCTGGCTACCTAAAATATACTGAGCACTTGCATAAATGCCCAAGATTTGACAGGCTGGAAGACTGAAGGAAGGAGCCTGGCATGACCAGACCCTGTGGAGGGTGGTCATCTCTCTCTCTCTCTCTCTCTCTCTCTCTTCACTCTCTTTTACTCTCATGTTACTGCACACATGCTCTATCATGGATAGAAGAAAATTAAAAACTGAAAGAAGAAAACAGATAAACCAGTCCAGCCATACAAAATGATAACCTCAGATTAAAGATATAAAAATTCTTTATTCTTAAATAGAAACTATCAGATCAACAGCCATCCTTTCTCTGTGGCATTCTTGTCTTGCTCGTATAATGTGTGTACCAGCAGCTTTGAGAACACTCTTTAAAGCCAACCTTGAGTGGAAAGCCAAGTAATTCTCTCTACAGAACTAAAATCATTGCGGGTGAGGATGCTGAGCCAACTGAGGTTAAAGCTGATGTAAAGAAGGTTTAAATCAGGACCTCTACTAGGAAGAACTAGTTTGACAAACCTCTTGTACCTAATACACTAGGTAAACAAAGATTTAATGTCAGAATAGTATTAACTATGATGTTTGGTTAATAAAATGAAATGTTTTCCTTCTTTTAATGCTTCCTCTAAGATAGACAGCAACCACAAGGACCTATTACAGAATTAAAATTAATTCATATTTTTCAGTATTTTTTATACACCCAACAATTCATCCAAAATCCCCTTGGACCATTAGGCATTACTTTCTAAAAAGAAAAAAATGTTCACCAAACAAGGAAATATTATGAATTCCAAGAGCCAGTCTCTTCCATACTACAGTTCCCCTCTGCCCTTGAGTTATGTGGATCCTTTCTGCTTTCACCTGAGTGTACTGGAGCTTCACTGGAAAAAAAAAAAAAAACAAGCTTATGTGGTTAAAGGTAATGTCTGTTTTTCAATGGAAGGTTGCAGCTAGAAGGATTTTTTTTTTCCAGAAGCCATGTGCACTCACTGGAGAGAGAGAGAAAGAGGAAGAGAGAGAGAGGAAAAGTGAGAAAGCATACCCCCATAGGGAATGGTTACTCGACAATTCCTTCTCCTCCATCTTTCCATCCTTTTAGGATTTGAGGCACCCACACACACACACAACAGCATGTTTCTCAAACCTCCAGGCCCAGGACTTGAACCACACAATTAGTCATGTGAGATTCAACATGCTATGGGCTAATCTGCTAAAAGGATTTTTCCTAAATACTTCATGTTGTTCTCCAGACAAAGTGAAGGATGGAAATCTGGTATTTAGTGCTTCTTGGTGAAAAAAACCTCATAACTACTCCCACTAATCTAGCCCAAAGAATTAGTGATGTTCAAGTGCTCGTGAACTGTAAAGGAATTTGAATATTTTGACTATTTTCCTAATTATGCTGCTTAGTTTTGATGGCAGGGCATATCTTAAAGAAAATGGAATATTAGCTTTGTGATCTGGAAAAACTGGAAAAGGTATGGGGGATCCTGGCTGGAGTCATTTTCATTCCATCTACATTCATCGTTGTCCCGTAGAATGTAGGCATCCTCAAGATTCAGAGAAGGTGGTAGTAAGCTTTGGAAACCAACAACTCTCCCTGCTTCTGATAGCCTCAGTTCTTTCATAGCTAAGCTTTGTTCTTTCTCCCCTTTTAGAAATGTGTGCTCCGTGTTTACAGGACAGCGGGAAAGATGGAAGCAGTAAAGCCTAACTAACTACCATAGATTGCCAATGCTTTTCACGAGTGAGATGTCTTTGAAAGCCTCTATATATTGGGACCAGCGGATGGTATAATGGTTACATCCCTGGGCTCTCATGTAGTCAACCATGATTCAAGTCCCAGACCCTGTGGTTTGCAATTCACACTCAGTGTAGGTGAGTGCGTGCCCAAAATCCCAAGAGGAAAATGGAGGAGAAGGGATTGTTGCATGACCATCCCTCCTGGGGACTGATTTCTTGCTTTCTGTCTATGTCTCTGGCAAGTGCAAGTGCCCTATAACAATAAAACCATCTAAGGAAGAAAGACTCTATACTTAGGCTCCTTGTTTAGGAGTGGGTCTTCCAACCTACTCTGTACACCTTATGCCTCCATCAGGGAAGAGGGGATAAGGTGTTGACAAGGGACAGTGACAAACACTTCCCAGAACCTGTGTTCCTTCTGGTGAGCCCAAAGCTCACACTACTGGATTGTACTGAGTTGAAAAGTGTCCCCCAGAATTTATGTTCACTCAGACTGTTAGAATGTGACCTTATTTGAGACTGGCAGGTGGTATGGTAGTAAAAGGTACTGGACTCCCACATAGCTGACCATGGTTCAAATCCCAGACCTGGTGGCTTGCTTTCTCACTTTCCCTCTCTCTCCCTGTCTCTCTCTGATCAAACTGGAAAATAATAATAATAAATAAATTTAAATAAAATAATAAAAAAAGAAATAAGATCTTTACAGTTGTAATTAGTTAAGATGAAGATATATGGAATTAGAGGAATTTGAGGAAGCCCTAATCCAGTAACTGACATTCTCATCAGAAGGCCATGTACAGACACAGAGACTCGGCAGGGGTGGGGGGATGGACAATGTCATGTGAAGACAAAGGCAGAGATTTCAGTGACGTGTCTACAAGCCAAGGGATGCCAAATGTTGGTGGCAAACACTAGAACCAAGGAGCGGGGTAGGGAGACTGAGCCTCAACTTCTCCAGTAAGAACCAACCCCACTGACACCATGATTTCAAATTTCTAGGCTCCAGAACTATGAGAAAATAAATACCTACTGTTTAAGCCACCCAATTTGTGGTACTTTGGTACAGGATACTTAAGAAATAAATACGTACTTTGGGGCCATCAGGTGGCATAATGGCTAAGGCACTGGACTCTCATATGGTCACCACGATTCAAGTCTCAGACACGACAGTTTGAAAATCACACTGGGCACATGTGTGTGGGTGCCCAGAGGTCCAGGAGGAGAGTAGAGGAGAAGGGTTTGCAGTGTAGCCATCCTCTCTAGTGAGTAATTTCTCACTTTTTGTCTGTCTCTCTCTGGCAAGCCCATGTACCCTTTAGCAAATATCTCTCAAAAGATAATAATAAAATAAATTAAAGAAAGAAGTACATAGACTGGAGTGAAAGCTCTTAAGAAATTCAAGAAGTTTATGTTTCTTCAAAGATACACACCTGGAGTTTTAAAATCAGGTTCTAGGGGGATCATTTTAAGTTTTCACTTAATATACAAGATTGTTTTCAATTGGAAGTGACAATCTGGGGAAATCAACAGGATCCTTGATTACTGCCAAAGGCAGATAGTTTCATGTCTTTTTTTTTTGTCTTTTTTTTTTTTTTTTTTTTTTTAGGTTTTTGCCACAGGGTGCATGTGCTCAGTGGAGAGAGACAGAAAGAGAAAAAGTGAAAAATATCCCTCTGGGAGGATGGCCATGCCCAATCCATTTCCTCTATTCCTCTCACGGGCTTTTGGGCAGTCATACACACACACCAGGTGTGATTTTCAAGCCACTAGGTCTGGGACATGAATCACGGTCGGCATTGTAGGAATCAGCACTTTAATCACTACACCACCTGCTGGCCTCGATTGCATGGCGTTCTACAGTGGAAACTTTTAAGATGGAAGGAACTTAAAAGTCACAGGAGGTGACTGCTCTCTTTCCTGGTTTAGACAAGACTGTGGTCACGGCATGCCATGTCACCAAGATCTTAAGATGCAAAAGTGTGTATGAGTTTGAATGGACATAATTGTTTAAATAAAACCTATTGTTAAAAAAGATACAAAATATTTTATAAAATCCAAAAATTACTATGTGTTATTTCCTGGAAATTTACTGTATTACAGAGCATACTGCAAATCAAGAAGCTCAAAAAAATGTACTCTTCGGAAGTATTCAATGTAAACTTTAAAATACATTACATTAAAATAGTTTATCCCCATAATGAAGAAGTAGTAGCTCTGTTACTCTGTTCAGGTACTTACGCTAGTTCTAGTCACCAGTAATAAGTTAGCTCACGTTTCAGCCAGGTGGCTGGCGTTCAGGTACACTAGCACGTACGCATACTCACCACGGGAACACCATCGTACGTATAGCAAGACTGCTTGTGTATTCTGTATCCGAAAGCACATTGACCACACTGGAAAACCTCATGCTATAAAATATTCAAAAAGCGTTAAGTAAAGTAGAACAAACATTGTTTGATTTGTGTGGTTTTTTGGGAGAGATTTTTGCTATCGGGCACATGCGCTCACCAGAGAGATAGTGAGACAGAGAGACAGAAAGCGAGAAATCATCCCCCGGAGGGGATGACCATGCCACAGTCCCTTCTCCTCCATTATTCTTTTGGGATCTTGGGCACATACCCACAGGTGCCTGGCGTGAGTTTGAGTCACTGGAAACAGGACTCGAATTGCAGTCGACCATGTGGAAGTACAACTTAACTATTACGCCATCTGCTGGTCCCAGAACAAACATGGCTTTAAAAATACATATGTAAATGTAAAATTTGGCCTTATAGAAGTAGAAAGAACAATAATGACTACTAGAGTACTAGAAGCTGAGAAGAACGGGGTAAGGAAATGAAGGGATGGGGTTAATAGAAGTAAACTTTCAGATAGGAAAGAAGAACAGTGTTTAGAAAAATAGTAGGAAGAATATGGGTAAGGACGACTCACTGTGTATCTCAGAGCAGCTCTAAAAGAAGGATTTTATGTGTTCTTAACACAAAGTAATGGCAAATGATCGAGATAATAGGTATACTAATTAGCTGGATTTAATCATCACACATTATATTTGTATACTGAAAAATCACATTGTACCCCCAAACGTATTCAAATAAAGAGCCAAAAATGAAGAGTAAGGTAAAAACCAAAGTGAAAAGTGAGCTTGGTATTTTGACTACCCTGAGGACACAGGCCTTATTTTAATATCTCCCAAGCCCAAGACTGCAGCACTAGGACCTCCATGAGTCAGGGAGCTGGGACTGACACACTAGCATACAGTTGGGACTCTCAAAGAACTAGACTCTCAGGGAGAGTGGACCAAAAAAAAAAAAAAAAAGAAATTAAGTCCATGAACTGCAAAATACAAGGGAATACTTGTCTTCTCCTAGGCACTGATACAGTAGAAAAAAGTCTTTTGTTGGGGGGAAAAAAGTTCACTCTTTAGGTCTACTTCTTCCATGAGAAAGAGAGAGAGAGAAAGAGAGACAGATTCATGAACCCCCAGTAGGGTCTCCTTACCATGACCCACCCCCGGTCTCAGCTGACTTAGATAATGAATGCATGTGCCAGCTGAGCTTGCTCAGGGACGTCCCATGATGCAAACCTAGAACCCTTCCCATGTGAATCAAACTAACTACCACTGGCTCCCTGTGAAAAATACCACAGACCTGCACTTAGGCAAGTGTGATATTCATTTTTACATCACCAGTACAGTCCAGAAAAATCCAAACCAAAAAACCTGAGAAGTGGTCCCAGGTGCCAATCAGGAAACTCTTAACCCAAGCATCACATGAATAGGACCTCAAAAGCTAAACATAAGAAACATAGGCGGGGCCAGGAGATGGTGTGGTGGCTAAGGTATTGGACTCCCACATAGACCATGGTTCAAGTCTGGACCTGGAGGCCTGAAAATCACACTGGGTGTATTTGTGTGTGCGCCAAAAATCCCAGGAGGAGAATGGAGAAGGAATTGCAGCATGGCCAGCCTCTCTCTCGCTCACTCGCTCCCTCTCCAGCAAGTGTACACATATCCTACAGCAAAATCCTTTAAAAACAAAAAAATACAAAAAGAAAGATAGGTAGAATAAATGGGAAAGACATAATAAAAAACTTCAAAATCAGATCCTTAAAAATTTCAGGTAATAGAATTGTTAAAAACAAGCTATAGGGAACCAGCAGTTAGTGTAATGGCTATGTCGCTGGACTCCCACGTAGTCGACCGCGGTTCGTGTCCCGGACCCGGTGGCTTAAAACTCACGCCGGGCGCGTGTGCGTGCGTGCCCAAGATCCCGAGAGGAGAATGGAGGAGAAGGGATTGCGGCGTGACCAGCCCCCCTGGGGGGTGATTTCTCGCTTTCTATCTCTATGTCTCTCTCTGTCTGTCTGGCGAGCGCACGCGCCCTACAGTGAAAATCTCTCCAAAAAAAAAAAAAAAAAAAAAAGAAATAAAAAAAACAAGCTATAAAATATGTTTAAAATACTTAAAATGAGGGAATAAACATAAGAGCAAATAAGTAGATCAAATCTAGTTGTTCCAAGTCAACTTGTAATAGAACAAGATAGAATTTATTGAAAGAAATACAGTCTTTCTTTCTCTTTTTTTTTTTTTTTTTTTGAGAGGTTTTCGCTATAGGGCGCGTGCACTTGCCAGACAGACAGAGAGAGACAGAGAGACAGAAAGCGAGAAATCACCCCCCGGGGGGATGGCCATGCTGCAATCCCTTCTCCTCCATTCTCCTCTTGGGATCTTGGGCACGCACGTGCATGCACCTGGCGTGAGTTTTAAGCTACCCAGTCTGGGACACGAACCGCGGTCGACTACATGGGAGTCCAGCAACATAGCCATTAGGCTAACTGCTGGTCCCCAAAGAAATATAGTCTTTGACATTAAAAATAAATGGATGGGGTCAATAGATGGCAAGAAGTTAAGGCACTGGACTCCCACATGGCTGACCACGGTTCAAGCCCTGGACCTGGCAACTTGAAAATCATGCATTGTGTGTTGTGTGTGTGTGTGTGTGTGTGTGTGTGTGTGTGTGTCCAAACTCCCAGGAGGAGAATGGAGAAGAAGGGATTGCAATGTGGCCAAACCCCTGGGGAATGATTTTGCACTTTCTCTCTCATGGTCTGTCTCTCTCCTCTCTGGTGAGTGCACATTCCCTATGGTAAAAACCTTAAATAAAAAAATGTTTGAAACTCAATGGACAACTGGTGAGTAAATAAAATGTGATACAGTCTCACAGTGGCATACTATTCAACAACATAAAAGAACTACTGATACATTCAACAGCATGGAGCATCAACAATATTACATGACACAACAGACCACATACTGTATAATTTCACTTAGACGAAATGTGCATGAGAAGCAAATCTATAGAGACAGAAGTGGATTCGTGGTTGCCTACGACAAGGGTCCGGAATGGGGATTGACTGTAAGTCGGCATGAGCCATCCTTTGGGGAGATAAAAATGTTCCAAAATTGGATTATGGCAATGGTTGTACAACTGGGTAAATTTACTAAAAAACCATTGAACTATTCATTTAAAATGGTTGAATTTTATGGTATGAAGTTATGTATCAATAAAGCTGTCTAAAGAAATTGAGAAGCTAGGACAGACAAATGGTTAAGGTAGCTGGATACCACATGGCTAACTGCAAGGTTCGAGACCCAGCAGCTTGAAAAAGTATGCCAGGCATGTGTGCAGGTGTGCCCAAAATCCCAAGAGAGAGTAGAAGAGATATTACATCATGGTCATCATCCTGGGGAGTGCTCTCTCTCTCTCTCTCTCTCTCTCTCTTTCTCTCTTCCCCCTTCCCTCTATGTCTCTCTCTGGCAAGCATGTGCACCATACAGCAAATTAAAACAAACCAAAAAACCCTCAGAAATCAAGTTAAGTAACACATTGACACTGTCAGAATTGGAATGTAGATCTAAAAAATTGTACAGTGCAGAACCAAAAGAGATGGAAAATACGAGAGAGAGGTAAAGAGAGTTGGGTGGAGGTATATGAAGGTTAAATATACAGTCCTGTGTCACTTAGCAACAAGGATACAGTCTGGGAAATGTATTAAGTGATTTAGTAACTGTGCGAACATTACCAAATATACTTACATGAACCTAGATAGTATAACTCATTCCACCCCTAGGCTATATGGTATAGCTTATCGCTCCTAGGCTACAAACCTATACAGCATGTTACCATACTGAATACCATAGGCAACTGTAATAAATGCTAAAGATTTGGTTTTTTAAGCACAGAAAAGACATAATAAACATGTGGTATAAAGATAAAGTATAAAGGGGCCAGCAGATGCTGTAGTGATTGGGCCACTGGATTCCCATGTGGCTGGTGGCTGTTGGAGTTCGGACCTGGTGACTTGAAAATCACGCTGGGCATGTATGCATGTGTGCCCAAAATTCCAGGAGAAGAAAGGGTTGCAGTGTGGCCATTCCTCCCGGAGAAGTACCAGCTCTCATTTTCTCTCTCTGTCTCTCTCCATGAACCCTACACCAAAAAACATTCACAAAAAAAAAAGTAGCTATTAAAAAACGGTATGCCTGTATAGGGTAAACCATAAATGGAGCCTGCAGGACCAGAAAATGCTCTGGGTGAGTCAGTGAGCGACTGGTGAGAGAAAAGGAAGGCCTAGGACATTACTCTACACTCCTGTAGACTTTATAAACACCATACACTTAGGCTACAGTAAATTTATTTTAAATTTTTTTCTTTCTTCAGCAATAAATTAACCTTAGCTTACTGTCACAATTCTACTTCATAAACTGTCAAATTTGTTTAACTTTTCGATTATTATAATAACACTTAGGTTAAAATACGAACACATTGTGCACTTTCACAAAAATATTTCCTTTCTTTCTATCCTTAATCTGTAAGCTGTTTCCATTTTAAAATTAGAATACTTTAGTGCTTTTTAAACTTTTTTGTTATAAACCAAGACACAAACACATAGGTTGTCCTAGACCTACGCAGGGTCGTCTACGTCACTATCTTTCAACTCCACATCTTGTCCCGCTAAAAGGGTCATGATGAGCAAAGCAAGCTTAAATCAAGCAGAAGAATATTCACAAATATTTTGACATGTAAATATTGTCTCAAAAATATTTAAAACCATACTGTCTCTGTTATAGAGTCACAAACAAAATTATAACAAATATTTAAAAAGTTATCTTTAAAAATTCAAGGTTTTTTGGAAATTTTGAAATTTGTTTATTAACTCTCAAGAACTATGGAGTATGAGGAAAAATGTTTTGATATGTAAAATAAATGTTTGTGAGAAAATGTAAATAAATTAATTTAAAAAATAATAAATCAGGACCAGCTGCTGGCGTAATGGCTATATCGCTGGACTCAGGTGTAGTCGACTGAGGTTCAAGTCCTGGACCCGGTGGCTTAAACTCACGCTGGGCACATGTGTGCACACACACAAGATCTCAGGAGGAGAATGGAGAAGAGACTGTGGCATGGCCATCTCCCCTGGGGGGTGATTTCTCACTTTCTGTCTCTCTGTCTCACTCTGTCTTTCTGGCAAGCACACGCACTCTATAGCAAAAACCTCCCCATAATAATAATAATAATAATAATAAATCAAGCAAAAGGGAAAATGCTATACTCGAGAAACTCAGTAAACATGAGCTTAGGTCACTGCTGGCAGCGTAAGACAGCATACTGTTTTATAGGAAACTTCTTTTTTTATAAGAAGATGAAGTACATTCTAAAATAATATTAAAAAGTAGAGTATAGCAAGTATATATACCAAACACAGACATTTACTATCAAGTGTTGGGTGCTACACATAATGGTATGTACTATACTTTTAAACAACTGGCAGTAGAGTAGGTGGTTTACACCAGCATAAGCACAAACACACCAGTAATGCATAGCACTGTGACATTAAGACAGCTATGACATCACAAAGCTACAGGAATTATAATCTTACGGAACCACCACGATAAACGTGGTCTGCCGTTGAGCAAAATGTTATCGTGTAGAACGCAAGTATACATCTAATGGGGGGGGGAGGGTCCAGAAAGAGAAGAGCTATTGAAAGGAAATTTTATTCAAAGAAACAAAGGCTGAGAATTTTCCAGAAAAAATGAAAAATAAGAATCACAAGCTATGTAAATAGAAAGAAATCCAAACACAGGTATGTGGTGAATCTACAGACTCAATGTTAAAGAGAAGTTCTTACAAGCAACGAAAGCCCCAGCTATGGTGGCACAGCAGAAGTGCACTGCTCTGTAATGTTGGAAGTAATGTGGAAGACCACAGTTCAGTGCCCAGGTTGACCTCTACAGTGCTGGCTGGATGTTCACGTGCCAAGATCCTGGCTGCGGGAGATCATGCCACAAGACCCTGTTGAAGGTACTTGTTTATTTCTCTTTCTCGCTCATGAAATAAGGGAATAAATAAACTTTATCCAAAAAAGCAACCAGAAAGAATATTTGTTATGGAAGCTAAGGAGAAGAAAGAAATTTTGTCTAGAAACCTGTGACAGGAGAAATAGTATTTAACTAGAGTTTGAAAAGAAAGCTAAGGTTTACATAAATGGATTTGAGGAGAGGAGGACATTCTTCTTTTAGAGAGAGAGATTTTTGCTATAGAGCGTGTGCACTCACCAGAGAGACCAAGGGACAGAAAGTGAGAAATCACCCTCCAGGGAGGATGGCCATGCCACAATACTTTCTCCTCTATTCTCCTCTCAGGATTTTGGACATGCATGCAAACACACCCAGAGTGAGTTTTAAGCTGCTGGGTCTGGGACTCGAACCACAATCAACTACATGGGAGTCCAGCAGCTTAACTATTATGTCATCTGTTGGTCCCGGAAAGAAGGACATTCTAATCATAGGTGTGGGAAGGCAATCATAAGTAAAAATGCAAAGGCCAACATGAATAGTGAACATAAAAAGAATGATCCGATTGAAGCAAATATTAAAGGTAGAAAATTGATACAAGACAAGTTGAGGGAGGTTTAGTCAAGCTATCAGGTCATCAGAAAAGTCATGACACATTTTTCTACGCATTTTTGCATATGTCATGCTTTTCTGACTACCCAAGATTATAGTGAACATTGAAAAGCCCTCTAAAGATTTGGACCTATTTACCCACTACCACTGAAGGTATTCCCTGGCTGGTTCATAATGGATTCTTTTTATCATCAGATTCTTACTTCATAGTAGCGAGAGAAATTCAATGACTTTAAAACTGGAACGGCAGCTTTCTCAAAGTTATAGTGCATTCCTTGCTGGAACCCTAAGGGTTCTGAAGTTAAATACAGTCTGAAAAACAAAACAAAACAAAACAACAGGAAGCTCCAGGTACGCAGGGGCTTATCTTTCTTCATCAGGTAGTCCATGGTGACTGCCTCAGCCTTCTCTGTGTATTTGCTTTAAGCTCCTATTAATTTAACAGGCCTGGGAAAAGAGTGAGTCATAAAGGTGGAAAAATATTTTGGCTGCAGCTTTGGTGAAAGGTGAAATGCAGTAACCTTGCAATGAGTCATCACCACCTCGGGCATCTTAAAAGACGAAAAATAAAAAAGCCTTAACCACTGTGGTTACTGATCTCTGAGTACGTCTGACAGGGTGTCGGGATTTGGTAACTTCTTGTCTGGTGTGGATACAGCCGAACATGCCTTAGTTCTCCAGAAAGAGGCTTGAAATACCACATTACCAACAGGCAGCTTGTAAGACTGACTCCCCCACCTCCCAGACCTCAGCGGGAGATGCAGCTGCAACCCACCTGGCCCAGGGCAGCCCTTTTTGCTTCATTGTGAAGGAAGTACCGGCTGCCGGTGCCAACAGAGACTCTAAAATAGACATATTTAAAAAATCATGCTAGCCAATTAAATTCTAAGAAAATTACATTGGCAATAAAAGAATATGAAATTTACTTCTCTGAACTGTGACCCTCTGGATTATTTGAAGTAAACCCAACAACTCATTAGTATGTTTAAATATGAACAAACTGAACTACTCCTTCATTATGTAGTTCTAGAATAATAATCCCGAATTCTTTAGCTTATATCAAAAAAAAAAATAGGAAAACTGCCTGAAGATGACGTGTAGGCACCTATTGTCAGTGTTTATAAAGAAAACAAATGGTTTCTGCTTAACCCTTTGGTTTGGAAAGCAACTCGAGCCTCTCCAGGTGTGTCTGTAAATAAATTACTATTTACTGACCACGATCCTGAGAGAAAAGTTGCGAGCCCCATAGAAGAAAGGCATTGCTCGGAGCAAGGGAGGCAGCATGAGGGACGACGCAGACCTGAGCTGAAATCTGAACTTGTCACTTAGTGGTGCGCAGCCTCAAGGGAATGGCTTTCTCAGAAAAAAATTTTAAAATGAGGTAGTGGATATGACAGGATGGATATGAGGACAAATGAGGTGACGAATGTTCCTTCTTTGGTACCTAATCACTTCAGCTCCTTCCAGTCCTCTCTTCCTAAAGCCCTTCCCCTTAAGGAGATGGCAGCAGGTCTGGTGAGCGGGTTCAAGTCCATGAAAGAAGGCCTATGGTACGTCACAGTTGAGCAGAAGAGAAATGAGAGTATGTTCGCTCTCTCTTTTTGTGTAAGTTATGTATTTCTTCCATGAGTGAGAGAGAAAGAGAAAGTCAGACACCCCCAAAATCGTCTTCACGCCATGATGCATTCCCAACCTCAGCCAGCCAGGGTCAGGGACACAGGCTGGAATGCAGTAGAAGAGCTCAGGGTGTGAACCCATGACCTTTCCATGTGGCGTCAACATAGTGGGGCACTGTCTTACCTCCATGCCACTATGCTAGCCAAGAGGACATTCTTAACTGCAGTAAAAAAAACATGAGCTCTGGGACCAGCCCTGGACTCCCACGTAATCGACTGCAGTTCAAGCCCCAGACCCAGTGGCTTAAACTCACGCTGGGCACGTGTGTATGTGTGCCCAAGATCCAGAGAGGAGAATGGAGAAGAAGGGATTACGGCATGGCTATCCCCGCTAGGGGGGCGATTTCTCACTTTCTGTCCTTTTGTCTATCTCTTTCTGGCAAATGAATGTACCCTCTAGCAAAAAGCTCTCTAAAAAAAAAAAAGTTCTTGTAAGACACCTGGAGGACAGGAAAGAGGCAAGTGGTGGAGACAGTTGCCCTAGCAGGTCAGGCATGGCTGGAAAAAGAAGATCCTTGGGCACTATGCTGAGGCCTTTGGACTTCATGCCCTGAAGAAGGATGCACCTATGTAGGTTTTGAAGCTGGGAAAAACTGTGCCTGCAATTCATGGCTTCATTCCCATCAACTCCTACAATTTTGCTGTGAGTTAGCAGATCTCTTCTTCAGCATCAAGAAAGTGGCCATGCCTTCTACACCTGCTATTTCACTTCTCAGTGCCTGTGTCTGATAGAGCCCCCAGCACATCACGTCTTTATCTTACAGATGAAGAAAGGAAGACCCAAGGAGGCAAGGTGGCTTGCCATAGGTTGGCATGAAGAACTTGAAATCCATGTTTTCTGACCTAAGCCCTGAGCTTTGCCTACTATTTCTCTCTATGTGCTGAAATGAAATGCAGGAAGGATGAGCCTGGGAAGCACGTGCACTGTGACACGTGCACACCACAGGATGAAATGAGGTTTTAGGATTTGCCACGCCCCCATTGTTTCATTCTCTATCTGAAACCTAATGATCTCCCTGAACTGTTACTATTTGGGGATTTAATTCTTGGAGGCAGCTAATGTAGCTCTATAAAAAAAAGAAAGCTATAAGTAACTTTGAATCGAAGCACACCTGTGTTAGTGTGAACACAGCATTTTAGCAAAACATGTTCTTCCCTCAGGGAATCAACCCTGATTATTAAGGTGTTAGGACTCGCCTGGGAAAACCATGTCCTGGTGCTAAAAGGCTGTAATGAAATTCACAGCCCAGTGCGGGAACCCCAACACCTGTCTGATCTGGGCAGTCAGTTTATATACTTGGCTCAGGTTCAGCTGCCCTAACAATACAGTCAGCATGCCCCAAGTAGTCATCCCAAAAAGCTGGCGTAAGACTGGGTACAGTGCACAATGAAGAACAGCCTGCAAAAGGTATTTAAGTCTTTCTATAAAGAGCAGAGGTTGTGAGCTTCCCCAGTTACCTTCCTCCTGACCCAAAGAGAACCCTGACAGTTAACCCTTCCCTTGAATCACTCTTTGCCTGCAGTCAAGGAACCTTCAGCCCATGCTCACAGTCTACCCTCCCCCACCCAGCAGGCCCTAGAGCTTCTCAACTTACAGGGCACATGAGCAAAACCAAACACGGAAACCTCTCCTCCCTCCTGAGTAATTTGATATCAAATTCACATCTCAGTCTCAGAAATTTTGGCTTTGCCAGAAGTTGCCAAATGAAAGACTCCGTACATAGATGCGTTATTGGCGACAAATGACCAAAACCTCCCTAGACAATACAGATAGGAATAGTTCTTTCTATTCTTTATTTTTATTTTATTTATTTATTTTGCTATAGGGCCCATGTGCTCAATGGAGAGACAAAGAGAGAGGGAAAGTGAGAAATCACTTCCTAGGGAGAATGGCCACCCACAATTCCTTCTCCAGTTTCCTCTTAGGGTTTTGGGTATGTACACATGCCCGCATGATTCTTAAGCCACCGGATCTGGAACCTCAACTGCATGGGCAGCCATATGGGATCTAGCACCTTAACTTTCACACCACCTGCTGGCCCAACCATTGTTTACTTTTCAAAATGCTGTTTAAAAAATTTTTAAGTATATAACTTTACAGGTTACACCATATTCAAATCAACATTTGAGGTGATAAGCACAGTTTATCAGAGTACCCTGGAAAAAAAAAGATTATGCTATTTCTGTTTTTCAATTTTCCCTCATGTCCTGCCTAACTATAGGAAAAATGTTCTTGAGTCCCTATGGCCAGTAGAAAGAAAAAATGGGAAAAGAGATATAACTTCTCAAGAATAAGTTGAATAGACATGGTGACCATTTGAGGCTATCTTAAACACATTTTGAAACAAGGCAGATTTGAAAAAAAAAAACATAAACGCACTCTCAGTGATCATTATGCGAGTTTTGACTTGCTCATGCTTTTCCACTTCTGGATTATTTTCAAGTCTTTCTCGGAAAATGACAAAACACAGTGCTTCTGCACGTGACTCTGCTGTGGCCATTCCGCACTTGGTATATAACTGAGAAAGGTCTCTCAGAAAGGCAATATTCTCCATGAGAACACCAGAGCACGGGGTATGTACTGTTATTCTCCACTTCCTACCCCTGAAGCTGTTCTCAGCCTCTCTCTCTCTCTCTCTCTCTCTCTCTCTCTCTCTCTCGTATGAGTGTGAGATCACACAGCTTAGCCCCTGGCTTCCCTGTCACTGTCTTGCCCAGTTACTTTCCTTAGGCCCAGCCAATAGGAAGCTCTGTCAGGAGCAGAGGATGGAAGAAGAAAAGATCAATGTATTTCTTCCCTGCTTCCTCCCTGTTTGGATGCCTCCTTTCTAGTGATGTCTGCTCCTCTCCACAACTACATCCCAGCTGGAGCAGCCATACCTTTCACTCTGTAGCTCTCAGTTGCCACCAATACCGCAATTTGAAGGGTGGGGGCTCTTCAAAAAGTTTGTGGAGAATGCATATTATAGAAAAAGTAGATCTGGAATTTTTCCACCACAATGAACTTCTACTTTAGTTCTATTTTTTTTCCTACTTTTTAAAGTCCCTTTGTATTTTCTCCCACCAGCCTTCCAGTCCTAAGGGGCTGGGAATGGCTTCTTGTTATCACAGTTGTTGGGTCTCTTAGCATCCCTTGCTTGTGCTTTTGCCTTGTTGGTTCCTCTGCAAGTGGTGCTTTCATGGATGCCTCTTTTCTTGAACCATCTAGGTAAGCATTTTTTTTTTTTTTTTGAGAGAGAGATTTTTGCTATAGGGCGCAAGTGCTCACTGGAGAGACAGAACAGAGAGACAGAAAGTGAGAAATACCCCCCTCAGGGGGGTGGCCACACCAGTCGTTTTTCCTCCAGTCGCCTCTCAGAGTTTTGGGTAAACATGCACACATGCCTGGTGTGAGTCTCAAACCACTGGGTCCAGGAATCAAACCACAGTCAACTATGTGGGATTCCAGCAATGTAACCATTACACCATCTGTTGGTCCCAGGTAAGCTTTTTTTTATTTCCAGGTGGGACCATGAGTTGGGGTTATCAGTAAGTGTTACAAAGATTGTAGAAATTCCCTAGTACTCCCTTACACAAAATAGCATCTTTTGGGGAGCTTAATTCTATTACCTTTATTCTATGCTCTCAATCACTTGGAAAACATGGACTTTAAAAGTCTTCTAGTTCGGGACCAGCAGTTAGCATAATGGCTATGTCTCTGGACTCCCACGTAGTCGACCACAGTTCAAGTCCCGGATCTGGCAGCTTAAACTCAAGCCAGGCGTGTGTGCGTGCGTGCCCAAGATCCCAAAGGGAGAATGGAGGAGAAGGGATTGTGGCGTGGCCATCCCCCCTGGGGGGTGATTTTTCGCTTTCTATCTCTCTGTCTGTCTCTGTCTTTCTGGCGAGCGCATGCGCCCATAGTGAAAACCTCTCCAAAAAAAAAAAAAAAGTCTTCTAGTTCCTGAGGCCAGCAGGTAGTGTGATGAGTAAGACACTGGACTCCCACACAGCTAACCACAGTCTGAGTCTCAGACTCAGTAGCTTGAAAATCACACAAGGCACATGCATACCCCAAATCCTGAGCAATGGAGAAGAAGGGATTGCAACATGGCCATCTCTCTGGGGAGTGATTTCTCACTTTCCCTCTCTGCTGTCACTCTCTCTGGTGAGTGCTCATATCCTATGGCTAAAAACAAAAAAAAAAAAAAAAAAAAGTCTTCTGGTCCAACCCTGTCTTCATAGTTCAGAAAACATTACTAACATTTTTCAATTAATAATCCTTATGAAGACCACCACTGGGAACCAGCAGTTAGCGTAATGGCTATGTCGCTGGACTCCCACATAGTCGACCGCAGTTCACGTCCCGGACCCAGTGGCTTAAAACTCACGCTGGGTGCATGTGCGTGTGTGCCCAAGATCCCGAGAGGAGAATGGAGGAGAAGGGATTGTGGTGTGACCATCCCCCCTGGGGGGTGATTTCTCGCTTTCTGTCTCTAATGTCTCTGTCTGTCTGGTGAGCGCACGTGCCCTATAGCGAAAATCTCTCCAAAAAAAAAAAAAAGACCACCACTGGCCTAGTGGTAAAGGGAGCTGGATCCCATATGTCAGAACATGATTCAAACCCCAGCTCCGGCAGCTTGAAAAATACCCCATATTTGTGTGTATGCTTGCCCCAAACCACAAAAGAAGTAAGACATGGAGGAGAAAGGATTGCAGTGTAACCACTTCCCATCGAGGGGGTGTTTTCTCCCCCTGTTCCTCTCTCCCTTTCTGCTTCTCTCTAGCAAGGGCATACAACCGCTAGCAAAAAAGTAATAGTAATAATGCTTCTGGTGATCAGCACTCTCGAAGCCCTTATTAAGTCACTGTTTAGGAACTGTACAGTGTTTCATGTAATCCTCTTAGTCTACATCAAAGAGATTTTAGTCCTCACTTTATTAGCCAAGAAATTAAAGTTAAGTACCATGCCCAAGGTCCCTCATCTCATGTCCATCTGTCTCTGGGTCATTGTGATCTTCTTCCAGCATCAAGGAACGACATATGCAAGCAACTGTTGAAAGAGACCAAAAGACAGGCCAAGTACGTTGGACTCCAAGTATGAGCCATCATGCTGCCTTGTTGAGCAGAAATTACCTCAGAAATAGATGAAGGCTCCCTACAACACTGGGAAATTTGGCATCAGGTAACTAAGGAGAAGCAGATCGAGGGGCACTGCAAATAATAAATGCCCTTTCCAATATCTTTGAACGCCAGTGGCAATGAGAAGGACAGGGGGGGTTGTCTCAACTTAAGATTTCTCCTGTCCCATTCTGAAATATTTGAGTTTATAGGAGAGCGAGAACCTATATTTGCCTTTTTCTTTTTATTTTTGTGCTTTTAAAGCTCTAATTTTTTTCTTTTATCATTTTTAATTACATTTAATCATTGTACATCTTTACCACATACAACATGGTTTTTCAAAACATACATGCATTGCATGTGATGGGAAAAATGTGGCACATATTCACTATGTAATACTACTCAGCCATAAAAAAAAAAAATGAGAAGCTACATCTGAAGCAAACAACTAGCACCACACTTTAAAGATCAGCACTCAAAATGCCAGCTCCACAGACAGAGACAGCATCTATCTTATCTGTCACTAGCATATCCTAGTTTGTAATTAGAATGCCAATCAGTTTTTGAATGAGTGAAGATGCAAAAGCAAGTCAACATATGAACCCCCTTTTCTACGAGGCTTTAATCATGCATGCTGAAGTAATATGCTCCAATAGTGTGCCCCTTCATTGTAGAAGTGCTCTTGATTATTAAAAGCCTCTTGCTCTTTCTGCCTTCAAGCATGGTGAGCTGGCGTGTGGTTATTCCACCAAGTGCAGGATCAATTCTGAACTGTGCGAGTGGATATTTGACAACAAATTGTTCCTCCTTTTCAGAATCATCAATCTCCTAACACAATTCTTTCAAAGCAAAATGCTTACGTCTTAACTTGTCCTTCATTCATGTACTCACCACTCATTCATCAGTATTTATGAAGTGTATTTAGTAGGTGCCTACCATGGGCAAGGCTCTTCATTAGGTATCAGGTGAACAAAACCAAACAAAACCTTGGACAAATAGTATATGATTCTCTGTATGTGAGGTACCTTGAGTGATCAAATTCATAGAAAGAGAAAGTAAAATGGTGGTTTTCAAGAACTGGGTCTAGAGAACAGAGAGTCAGTGCTAATGGGCATGGAATTTCAGTTTGGGATGATGGAAAAGTTTGGAAGACAGATGGTGATGAACGTAAATGTACAAACGTCACCAAATTGTACACTAAAAAAGATTGACATGTTAAAATTTACGTTGTGTATATTTTATTCAAAAATAAAAACCAAATGAGCTTTTAAGATGATTATATTACTTACCATACAAGGTCAGATTTATAATTTAAAATGCATTTTTTGATTTAAAAAAATACACAAAGTTAATGAAAGGTGATTTGATTCTAAAACAACAACTCCTGTGTTTGGGGGAATCACAAATCATGAAATAAGATGGATGTTAGCTCCAAATACCCTGGCACACACAAACAAATGTGACATTATCACTGCTGTGGGTGGTGTGCAAAGGAGAGACGGGAGTGCTGGAGAAGGGATGGAGGGATGGACTAGGGCAGGGCCCTTACCCATGAACTGTTCCCCCGAGAGAGAGACAGTCATGGAAGATATAAAGAATGAGAGGGAGGCAAAATGGGCTGAAAAGACGGAACAGTCTTCTAGGCAGAGGGACCAGTAAAAGTCCGTGGAAGTCAAGGAGGCCTGTGGATGCCTGGATGAAGGAGACTCGTTGGTGATTCTACCCTGGATGGTTACACATGTTACTCACAAAGTGGCTTGTTGACCTTGGTTCAGAGTGGATTGTGGTTACGAAGAACAGCATACGCAGGTGCTACTAGTGACAGACAGTGCCCACAGAAAACTGTTAAAGTGGGGCTTATTTTTTTGTTCCGGTCAACCGGCCAAAGAATTTCCATGGTGTCACACCGTAACAGAACTGATTATTCTTTTTTTAAAGTTTTTATTTCATTTTATTTTTATTTTTGATAAATGAGAGATAGAGACAGAGAGACAGAAATCCCAACAGGGTCTTGATGCTACAACACACTGCCATCGTCAACCAGCCCCAGACTATGGCCTGCACATGACCCGTGTACTCAGGGGGTGTCTCCAGGTGCAACCCAGCAACATTCCATGTGGGTCAGCCTCAAAGATAGCCACATGCTACCCTGCATCACCCCGTGCCCTCCCAAAACTGATCTTTCAGAAGACAAAGCTGAACGAAATATTCGATGCTTGCCTAGAGCAGTAAGTGATTATCTTGGTAAACTGATGAACTGCTTTCCTTATTCCAACAATTTCATAGATAATAAATAGTTGTGACAAATAGACATGAGAAAAATAACAAGCACTCTGCACTTTCAGTGCAGTGTTCAAAGATGCCAAGAGCACTGAACAAACTCACAAGGAGAAATATTCCATTTCACAGTGCTGTGTCCATAGACTTATAAATATTACTTCTCTATTATGTTGGTTATGTAGCATAATGGTACAATTCTATCATAAAACATATTTCTGTCTTTGTATTGCTTACTTACAAATATATTTGAACAAAGAGTAAAACAGCCTACATGTAGGTCTCTATTAGCCTAAACTATTTTAAAATCTAGGAAACTAGCAGTATGCTTAATTGCCAGAGGTCTCTCACTAGAGAGACACAGAGACAGAGAGACAGGGAGAGGGAGAAAACACTTCCCACTGGGTGCAGTCATACCAAAATCCCCTCTCCTCCATTTCTCCATCCTGTTGGGATTTGAGACATATACACACACACACGCACATGTATGTTCAGGGCTAACCTAGCATTATTTTTGGTATTCACAAATTCCCATTTAGAATACACATTATTGGGAACCAGCAGTTAGCGTAATAGCTATGTCGCTGGACTCCCAGGTAGTCGACCACGGTTCATGTCCTGGACCCGGTGACTTAAAACTCACACCAGGCGCATGTGCATGCGTGCCCAAGATCCCGAGAGGAGAATGGAGGAGAAGGGATTGCTGCGTGACCATCCCCCCTGGGGAGTGAGTTCTCGCTTTCTGTCTCTATGTGTCTCTCTGTCTGTCTGGCAAGCGCACGCGCCCTATAGCAAAAACCTCTCAAAAAAAAAAAAAAGAATACACATTATTAAAGCATATGGAAACATTTCTGTAGATATTTCAAGATGAAAGTCTACAAAACAGCTTCTACAAACCCCACTTTCTGAATAATCCACCATCACTGAAAGTACTAAAGGCACTGAGCTGAATATAATCATTTTAGACATGCTTGTCTTAGTTCTTGCTCAAGTCAAATGTCTTCTGCTAAATCCTAGACTCAATGAGCAATTCTCATTAAACGTTAAAACTTGTGACACATGGCATATGGAAGTAAAAGGACCCTTTTAACTGCTTTTCCAGTGTGCAAATTATTTTTATATGCATTACTTTATGAAACTAGATATGAAAAGGCCTGCTTTTTCTTTTAGTGCTCCATGATCGTGAACTATTCCTTTCATTTGCATTGGTAGTATGTCATGGGCTACAGTGTGAACTGTGTTTAGGAAGCCATTTTATCATGCATGCATAGGCAAGGTGCAGAGAAAGATCTGGAATGCAATGCAGATCACGTTTCTCCCAGGCACCTTGGCTATAAATGCAACCAGTTAAAATTCTGTCATGCTCCTGGGTACAGTTTGAGTTATTCATTATTTTTTATTCCTACAGCACACCTACTGTTTGAAAAAAGGTTCAAGGCTAATTGTAACTCCTCTGTTTTGACTCAGACAACTTGCATGGGAATCTGACTTGACAAGGACATCTTTTTGTGTGAGGTGGGGCTCATGGGAAAGGCGCAGTTAGTGCGCACTCTTTAATGGGCTTGTCCTTTGAGCTCTAGCCTGCATGACGTCTCCATGGAGGCTCTCTCTGGGTCACTCGGCCTGCAGCACCCTCAGATGTTCTCTGCTTCCTGCTTCTCAAACCATCTCAATTCTTTCAGCTTGTTGTCTGTTTGTTCCCTGAAACATTGACACACAGAAGGGAACTGTATTCATCAGCTAGGACTCTCGACATCAAGGACACAAACGTGGGGATTAAATAGTTTTTCACCTCACAGCTCTGGTGGCTAGAAGGCCACGGTTAAAGTATTGGTCAGGATGGCTCCTTCTGTGGGTGGTGGTGAGGCAAAGGTCTGTTCTTGGCCTCTTCCTTGGCATCTAGTGGTTTTGTGGCCATCTTTGGCATTTTTGGCTTATAAAGAATCACCCTGATCTCTGCCTTGATCTTCATGTACTGCCCTCCCTGTGTGAGTCCCTCTTCCTGTCCAGATTTCCCCTTTATGTAAGGACACCAGTCATGCTGGGTTACAGGCCTAGCCTCCTCTGGCATGACCTCATCTTCTTTTTTATTTTTTTTCTGGCAACGTTTGGGACATTTTACTAAAGTACAAAATTATTAGAAATTAAGTTGAATAGAAAGTCATAGTAAATATGGACAAAACCATTGATAACATCACTCGAGTCCCACACATGTAACACCAGAAGGCAGAAAGGCCTCTAAAGAGATCTAATGGCTCGCTTGTGAGCATAGCAGCAATGTCATGAAAGCTCTTTCTTTTTTTTTTTTTCCTTTGGAGAGGTTTTTGCTATAGGGTGTGTGCTCTCGCCAGAAAGACAGAGAGAGACAGAGAGACAGAAAGCAAGAAATCACCCCCCGGGGGGATGGCCACGCCTCAACCCCTTCTCCTCCATTCTCCTCTTGGGATCTTGTGCACGCACGCACACGCGCCCGGTATGAGTTCAAGCCACCGAGTCCAGGACTCGAACCGTGGTTGGCTATATGAGAGTTCAGTGACATAGCCATTACGCTAACTGCTGGTCCCAAAAACACTTTTTTTAAGAGAGATTTTTGCTACTATAGGATGTGTACACTTGTCAGAGAGACAGAAAGCAAGAAATCACCCCTCGGAGGGATGGCCATACCACAATCCCTTCTTTCCCATTCTCCTCTTAGGATTTTAAGAATGCACGCACATGTTCCCAGCATGAGTTTAAGCCACTGGCTTTGGGAATCGAATCACGGTGGACTATGTGGGAGTCCGGCAACATAGTCATAACACCATCTGCTGGTCCCATTATGTAAGCTCTTTGAGCAAATGGTGTTCCCCACTCTCCCATAATCCAGCGCTCCCTAGGACTTTGTTCTTTGGGATATTCAGACCCAGAGAGAGCCAGAGGAGACAAAACCAGAACTAAGACGGTCATCTAACTGGTCTACTTTTCTTCATCCCATCAGTTGTGTCAAGGATACATAGACACAGCCAAAGCGTTGTTCTTCAGACTCTGTGAATTCAAAAGGATGTGAGGAATAAGAGCCATTTCTCATTGCTTGAAAAAAAAAAAAAAGCTCAGGGAATAAAAGGCAGAGTGAAGAGTACTAGTACTAGAACTATATGGAGTTTTGGAAATTACCCACATAAAATGAAGATAAAACAGAAAAGTAATCATGCTCTGCCTCAAATTTAATGAAAGTAGGAACAGAGGCAGAGTGACAGTTTAAAATCTAAGTGTTCTAGTTCCAGTTTAATGAATGGCCACTGTGGAGGGCACTGCATATGGAAGCCATCTTGAGCTATCTACCATCTTGGAAACCATTAGGTTTCACTTCCTCATTTAGTAAACCGTTTCTCAGAAATCATGTGACCAACCATTCTCCCCTGGGGGCGGTTGGGTTTCTAGGCAATGGGAGAGATCCACCCACATCAGTGATTGGTTCATACTGTTCTATCTCATTTGCATTTCAGGCAACCAATCACTGCCCATCAACATGATCCCTGGCCCACAATAAAGGGACGACCCTGAAGAGTTGTAACACTGTGTCATGTCCATGTTGTAACACTGTGTCATCTCTGCACTGCTCATCCCATCTCTCAGTCCTTCCCTCAGGAAACCTGTTGGACTGTCCTGCGGGTCAGGACACGTGGCACCTGAACAGGGACCTGAGTATGAAGGATCCAGTGAAGAGCTCCCGAGGAAGGCTCCAGTGCAGAGCAACCGAGAAAAGCCAGCGGAAAACAGAAGGGGACAGCAGAGACTTGTCCAGAAGGGGACGGCAGAGAATCGTCCCGAGAAAGGCTGGCGAAAAACATAGGATGAAGAGAAGACATCCTGGTAAGTAGTTACTTACGTTTCATTTTAAGTATGGATAATAATGGAACAAGAGCTTAGTCAGCACGAACTATCTGTTCAGGACTTAAAAGAAGCCCTTGCCGTTATGGTTGCTAAGACTTAATATCACCGATCATGCAAAATGATCAACCCCAGGAGGAGGCTATAGCCACCTCAGATCTAACCAAGGATTCTAAAATTGAAAAAGAACAGGGAGAGGATCGTATTTCCCTAGATAGTGAGGAAGAAGTTAAAAGCCCCAAAGGTGAGACAAAACCAAAAAAATCCAAAAAACTAAAAAAGAAAAACAACATTAAGGCTCTATAAGAGCCAAAGAAAAACGAGTCATCAACTAGTTCAGATGAGGAAATCCTAGAGGCCAAGGCTGACAAATATAATAACCCAAAATGGCCGCCTGAAGAAGAAATTTTAGAAACAGAGGCAGCCAAATACAATAATCCAAAATGGTTGCCTGAAAAAGAAACTTTAGAAACAGAGGCAGCCAAGTACAATTATTCAAAATGGCCACCTTTTAAAAAACGACCGCCATCTTACAACTCGGTCGCGTCTGCACCACCTTTGGTGATGCTGGTTATTGACCCTAGGAAAGAGATTTAGAATAAAATTAAACAACTTGAAGAACAAATTCAATTAGAAAAGAAACATCAAGACTTAATATCACAATTGGAAAAACTGAGAATGGGTAAATCTGAAAGTACAGGTTCCTCACAGAATCGCTATCAGCCCACTTCTACCCCTGGCACAAAAATTAAACCAGTTCAGATACCACAACCATCAATGAACTTTGAGGAATGGGAAGCCTTCCCGGTAACAGAAACCATAGATCAACAAGGGCACTTTCTGTCTCTCTGTCTCTTAGGTGAGTGCATGCACTCCCTAAAAAAACACAAATAGTGATTCTTTGATTTTTAACTGGAGCTACTAAGAGGATTATGAGGCCTTTAAATGAAACATAAAGGGGCCATCAGGTAGCATGGTGATTAAGGTGTTAGACTCCTACACAGCCAACCACGGTTCAAGCTCAGACCTGGCGGCTTGCTTCCCACTTTTCCTCTCTCTCTCCTCTCTCTGGTGAGTGTACATGTCATATAGTAAATTTAAAATAATAATAACAATTAAATTAAATAAATAATTGTTTTCTTTAAAAAGAAACCTATAAACATGAGGATGAGGGTGCTGGACTGCACCTGTCAGGCAAGAGGGAGATGTCCACAAGACATCTATGACAGATACACAGGTGTGGTGACTGAGAGAGCCCAAGACGCACTAACCATCCAACCAGACCCTTGGAACTAGAGTGCATAGAATTAAAAGGGGGAAAGCCCACAATAAAGCCTGAAGACACATCACTCAAGAGCATGCACCACTAAGGAAGGTCATGGAAGAGACTCGATTGTTCAGTCTTATCCTCCTGGTGAGCTGGAAACTTCCTAAGACAAAAAAGCAAGGGCTAGTGCTGTAGCCTAGTGGCTAAGGGAGCTGGATCCCACTCGGCCAGCCACAGTTCAAATCCTGGCCCCTGCAGCTTAAAAAAAAAAAAAAAAGAAAAGAAAGAAAAACACTGGACATATGCTCCAAATCCTCATGAGATGGAGAAATGAAAGAGAAGAGTTTGTAGTGTGACCATGCCTCACTGTGGGGTGTTTTCTCCCTCCCTCTATCTGATTCTCTGTTTCTCTGTTCTGTCTGGCAAGCACACACTCCCTTTAAAAGAAAAAAAAAAAAAAAAAGCTCTGTGACTTGTATCACACCAGCACTCCTCCTGTTGTCTAGCACTGTGTTAGGTACCCTATGAGCATCTAACAACCTCAGTGAACTGACACTCCTTTTTCTTCCTGGGATATTCAGGAAGGAGAAAAAACATTCCATCTGTGACTGGGTTTTGCCAAGCACAGATGTCTTTTCAGTGTGTGGAAAATTTTCTCCAAAGTTCAGTGAATGTTCGAGGCTCAGAGTTCACAGGCAGGTGAAGAAGACCACCTTTACTTGGCCAGGACTGGGACTGTGCTAAGGGTGTCTGTTATAGTCAGAAAATGCATTCTCAAAGTAGAGCGTTGGCATGTTGTCACTGTGAGACAGGCCATCTCCTCCCATATTAGACAAAACCATAACTAAATTTAACAGTGTCATTCCCCTAGGCCTCATCCAGTCAGGAAACAGAAGAAATGCCACACTCATTCTCCCAAAGCCCATGTTCTATACCCAAGGACCATCCCTCTCCTGGGTGTGACGTTGCAACCTCAAGGACACTCCCTCTGGCTTCTCCCCATGTTCTTCTGCCTGCCAGAATGTATAACAAGGAATAGATCTGTCACCAAGGGCACATACCTGTGGTCACATAAACACATAAACACGTTCACTAGAAGCCACGTTCTCAGTCTCTGGCCGTGAGAGGCAGCCTCCAGCCAGACAGACGAGACTCCACCGAGTGCTCAATGCTGCTCTGCATCTACTGGAGGTCTTGGCAGGAAAGAGGTGGCAGATGTGTCTTCAGCTAAGTCGTAGCAGAGTCAGACTGTCATAAGTGGGCTTCTAGCTTGTAGCAGGCACCCTGGATAAGGCCGAAAAAAGGGGAAAGGGCTATGATGGGGAAACTATGAGAATACTCTGCACTATAGGTATGGTTTCAACAGAAAGAGGACACTGAGTTTCCAGGTCTTGTTTTTGTTTTGCTGTTGTAAAATAACTCTGTGTGTGTGTGTGTGTGTGTGTGTGTGTGTGTGTGTGTGTGTTGTGTATGCACATGTACACAGAGAGAGAGAGAGAAGAACAAAGAAAATAGGTGAAGAAAAGTTCCTGTTTCAGTTACAAAGAAAACTTTTGTGTATTTTGGACAAACTAGAAAATAGTATTGCACCTCCCCACCCCCATCAATCCAGGAAATTTAATAAATGTCAAAGAAAAATCCATATCCTCTTTTTATCTCATCTTTACTCTAAGTAGATACTTCAGAATTGTGGGAACAAGGTACATCATTCGAATTGTTACAAGTGTTTATTAACAAGTACTCAACTAGACTACCTTTGATTCTAAATTTTAACATTATATGATTTTTTCAATTCGCCAGAGTGTGCATTACTTACTGGAGTGAAACAGAGAGAAAGAAAGCAAGAAAACAACCTCCATGGCAAATGGTCATGCTGCAATCCTTTCTCCTCCTTTCTCCCTCCTTTTGAGATTTTGGGCACACATGCACATGCTTGGGTGTGTTTTTCAAGCCACTGGGTCCATGAATCCAACCACATGACCATTCATGTGGGATCTAACTGTCTTAACCACACCACCACCAGCTGGCCCCATTTATGAATTTTTAACCTTAGGAATCTCTGCACTTTGATGTCTTTATTTATTATTTATTTATTTATTTATTTATTTATTTATTTATTTATTTTAGAGAGCTATTTGCTATAGAGTGCATGTGCTCACTAGACAGAGAGACAGAAAGTGAAAAATCACTTCCCAGGGGAGATGGCCATGCTGCAATCCTTTCTCCTCCATTCTGCTTTCTTGACATTTTGGGCACACATGCACACACACCCGGCTAGAGTTTTAAGCCTCCAGATCCAGGAATCAAACTGCAGTCAACCTTGTGGAAGTCCAACGACCTAACCATTATGCCATCTGCTTGTCCCTGCACTTTGGTTTCTTAATTTCTTCTTTGTTCACAGGGATAATGGCTTAAAAATATTCCTTGAAAGTAGACTTAATACAGTATAAAGTCATAATAACCTGAGAAAAAATAAGTAATAAATAATTTCTAGGGTTCTCCATAAATAGGCCATTTTAGCTAGGGACTTTGACTGTAAATATCCTATTCAGAATTAATCATTCTCCATAATTATTACAAATAAACAGGAGTTTCCAGACCAATCCCCCCCAAAAGTAGCAGGTGAGGAGCACACCAGGCCCAAGGAGGCCATGCTGGTCCTTCATCATCTATTCTGTGCCACAGTGCACCCAAGAAAATGAAAAGAGTAGCTACAAGCTGAGTGACCTTGGGCTAGATACTTAACCCGTCTGGTCTTCAGTGCCTTCCTTGGTAAAATGAAACATTAAGACTGCAGTCCTTTGTAGCTCAGATTTTCAGTTTAATTTCTTAAAGCTTCATATTTTTAAAGCAAGATCAAAATTCATCACTCAGTGTGTAGATGTTGAGACCTCCACAATACTTTATCATTCTAATGACACTAACGCTATTTGGTCAATCAGACTATTCAGTGTATGCCTACAAGGCTTACAATGCCTAACCTAACCAAGTGCTATGGGAAGCTCAAAAGAAAAAGAACCTTTCATATCCTGCAAGGGCAGGATATGAAATAGGGGGCAAGCACTATCCCAGATGTTCCCGCCTACCTTCTGCGTGTCAGTGTTATCAAGAATCCCTTTTGATTCAACTGTAAGGAGCATCAGTGTTCCCTCTGGTCAAAGAAGAGATAAGGCTCACAGTTGTCAACTGTTCTTCTCACTCTAGACATGAAGTTTCTCCAAAATGCTGATGCTGTAAGTTGGGCTAGCACAGCAGCCAATCAATAGATTTTGCTATGTGTTAGCCTCATCCCTTAAGCCTCTCACTGTCTGTCTCTCTGTCTCTCCAAAAAGTGCATGCACCCTAAAGCAAAAACCTCTAAAAAAAAAGAGAGAGAGAGAGAAAAGGATTTTGTCATTGCATTAAAAGTTTTGATCCAAGTAATCTAAACAGTGAAAAATCAAATCATACCAAAAATGTCCTTATTAATCAGATGTATAATCATCTCATTTCTAAAATAATGATTTGAATTACATAGTAAAATATGAATTTATTTCTATTAAGAAATTGAAATAAGATAAATACAAGTAAAGAAACCCTGAAAACATTATTTCCAACCCTAGTTCTTTTACACATTTGTGTAATACTCTCATGAATTTAGTGTATATCTACTCACTTCTTTTTCTATTTACATATGAAATTATGCAAATAGTTACTTTTGTTTCAAATCTGAGCTTATCTCATAAGTGGAATAATTCTTTACTTTTATGAAGATGTTTAATTAGCAAGAAGTCTTTGGATGGTTCCATCAGTGTAAGTATACATTTCTGGCATTAAAAAAAATGTTGCCTAATATTTCATAGGATAGATATGATAGTTTTAATTATGGCCCCATTAGTGGAAGTGCAAGGGTTAAAAATCTAGTCTATAAAATACCATAGGGAATAGTTTTACACATGCTTTCTTGCATACATGTGACCATGTTTCTCTTGGCAGATACCAAGAAGTGGGGTAGTTGGCTCAGAAGATATGTATAGTTTTAAAAGGTTTGGCAAAGTGCCCCACAAAGAGGCAAAACAAAGTTAAATCCTAACCAGGGATTTAATTTAGAAAAGAGAATTACCTTTTCCTCATACTCTCACTAATATATAATGTTATTTAATTTTGAAGTATTTCCCAATCTAGTAGATGAAAATTAAAAGCTCATTTTACCTTGTATGTTCTTGATTACTAGTGAAGTTGTGCATTTAACATATATTTATTGATTATTTACATTTCATTTTCTGTGAATTACCTGTGAATTCACATCCATTTTTTTCTGATGGGTTGTTATTTTCTTATTAAATTATGGGCATTCTTTATATATCCTGATATCAATCCTTTTTCTGTGGTATATGTAAAAATTATTTTCCTCCAACTTAATGACAGTTATTTGATCTTTTTTATGCATATTTTGGCTAAATATGATTTTCCTTTTTCTTCTTTAAATTTTCTTCATACATATAGTCAGAGGTATAGATAGCTTTGCACAAATACTATCTCATAGGTACTCCTTTAAATGCAAACTTTTTTATTGTTCTTCCTTTCATTTGTCTCAGTCCCCTCTCCACCTCCACTTTAGCTATATGAGAAGTAAAAGGAAAGACACACAAGATTGAAAAAATAAAAATGAAAAACAATGACACAAATACTACCAACTAAAATAAAGTTGCCACAGATATGTCACTACCAGACAACAAACACTTAAAGCAAAAAGATTTACTAGGAATAAAGAGGACCATTATATAACAATACAAAGTCCATATACCAAGAAAGCATTCTAAACTTGTATGCACTCAATAACAGAGGTTTATAACACAGAGAACAAATTTTTACCAGATTAAAAATGAAAATTACTTTTTCCAGAATTGTCTTTTCCTGCATTTTCCTGGTATCACAGTGTTGATTGTCACAGAAACAGTAAGGAAGAATAACAGGGTTTGAGATAGATTTGAAGAAAAATGAGTAACTAAAAATATATTTTACTAATAGAGTAAATCATATCCTTTTATCTTGAGAGACAGTGACAATAAAAGGGATCAGAAAAGATCATTTTGTTTATGAGGGATTAAAGAAAATCAAGGTAGATTTAGAGGAAAGAAGCTTGAAGGAAGTAAGATACAACACTTTCAAGGAAAGTTCCTGAAGATTTTTGTTTTTTAGATTGGGCAGTTTATATTTATCTTGCATTTTAATTACAAAGTGCAGTTGGTTCAACACTTGGTTAGGGAATCATTCATAAATGGGACTTTCCTGACCACAGTCAGCAAACCTTCATTCACCTCCAGGAGGTTTGGCAAATCAAAATAGAGCCTATCTGCCAGAGAGCTGTGGTCCTCATCAAATAAAGCAGCCCCACTGTTGGCACACTGGCATACTTGTGCTTAAGACCTGGCCTCAGCTACCAGATGCTGGGACTAAACTACCTCTCAGGGCTGGTGGAAAATGGGTAAATTTATAGTACAGGAACTAGCTTGTGTGAAAATTCTGTTGGAGCCAATCTGAATGTGGCTTGTGGAAAGAAGAGAGGCTTAATTTCTATTTCTTTCCATCCACATCACACGCACAAAATTTGCTGTTGAACACTCAGCTAGTGGCTTTCATACCTTTCTGTGTCCTTGAATGTGGGAAAACAGTGCATGTGAACCTCAAGATGACTCTGCACCAAGATTTCTCCGAGAGAGTGAAATACACACATTTAAATAACTGTGAGTATATTTGCAAATACGATAGTTTTACCGCTAACACTTTCACCCCACAAATTGAAGGTGGTAATAATTTCCTATTATGTTGTTAGACCATTACAGGTTGAATATCACTTTTTAAAAATGCTTTAGAAAAGAAATGTTTCTGATTTCAGGGTTTTTTTTTTTTAATTTTGGAATATTTGCATATACATAATAAGGAATCTTGGAAATGGGACCCAATTTTAAACACAGAATTCATTTATGCAACTCATACACACAGTGTATTCACTATGACCCAGCACATGAGGAAAGGTATAAAACTTTTTTATTCATAGTATAATGTCAGTGCTCAGAAACTTTTGAACTTTGGAGTATTTCCAATTTCAGATTTTTTGATTAGGGATACTTAAGTGTATTAATGATTTTATAAACCAGAAATAAATGAAAATTAAGAGTAGGCCCGTAACAAGCAATTAGATTAAATCAATAATAAATAACCACCCAACAAAGAAAAGTCCAGGTCCTAATGGCTTCACTGTTGAATTCTACAAAACTTTTTTTTTTAGAGGTTTTTGCTATAGGATGTGTGTGCTCGCCAGAGACAGAGAGACAGAAAGCGAGAAATCACCCCCCAGGGGGAATGGCCACGCCGCAATCCCTTCTCCTCCATTCTCCTCTAGGGATCTTGGGCACGCACGCACACGCGCCCGGCGTGAGTTTAAGCCACCGGGTCCAGGACTTGAACCGCAGTCGACTACATGGGAGTCCAGCAACGTAGCCATTACACTAATTGCTGGTCCCAAATTCTACAAAATTTTAAAGAAGAGGTAACCCCCATTCTACTCAAACTGTTTCTAGAGATCCAAAAGAAAGGAACCTTTCTAAATTCATCCTATGAAGCCTCCATCACCCTCATTCCCAAAACAGATAAGGATATGACAAGAAAGGAAAACTACAGACTTATATCCCTGATGAATATAGATGCAAAAATTCTCAAGAAGAACCTGGCTAACCGTATTCAACAGCATATAAAAAAAGATTATTCATCACGACTGGGTAGGTTTTATTCCAGGGTTGCAAAGGTGGTTCAACATGTGTAAAAACATAAATGTAATACACCATATTAACAGAAAGAAAGATAAAAACCATATGATCATTTCAATAGATGTGGAAAAATCATTTGAAAAAATCCAATGTTCCTTCATGATTAAGACTCTCAGTAAAATCAGCATAGAAGGATCATTTCTAAGCATGATAAGAAACTATCTATGCAAAATCTATAGCTAACATTGTATTGAATGGGGAAAAACTAAAAGCTTTTCCACTAAAAACTGATACAAGACAAGGCTGCCCACTTTTTCCACTCCTATTCAATATACTACTAGAAGTCCTAGCCAATACAATCAGACAAGAGAATGAAATAAAAGGCATTCCAATAGGGAAAAAGAGTTGAAATTATCTCTGTTTGCAGATGACATGATTGTATACATACAAGTGGTAATAGTATCCATGAAAAAATTTCTTGAAGTAATAAATACATACACTAAAGTGGCAGGATAAAAAAATAACTTAAAAAAAGACAAGGCTGCCCACTTTTTCCACTCCTATTCAATATACTACTAGAAGTCCTAGCCAATACAATCAGACAAGAGAATGAAATAAAAGGCATTCCAATAGGGAAAAAGAGTTGAAATTATCTCTGTTTGCAGATGACATGATTGTATACATACAAGTGGTAATAGTATCCATGAAAAAATTTCTTGAAGTAATAAATACATACACTAAAGTGGCAGGATACAAAATTAACTTACAAAATCTATAGCATTTCTATATACAAACAACAAGCAGACAGAGACAGAATTGAAGAAAGCAATCCCATTTACCATAACCACAAAAAGTATAACATACCTAGGAATAAAATAAATCAAGGAAGTTAAGGACTTCTATAAGGAAAATAATGAAAGTATTTAAAAAGAAATCAAAAAGAAAATAAAAAAGTGGAAGGACATCCATGTTCCTGGATTGGAAAAATTAATATAATCAAAATTTTAATCTTACACTAATTAATCTACATATTTAATGCAATCCCTATAAAATTACAAGAGACATTTTTCACAGATCTAGAAAAAACAATTGCACAATTTGTCTGGAATCATAAAAGACCACATATTGCCACAGCCATCCTGCACAAGAAGAGCAGAGTGAGTGGCATCTCTCTTCCTGACCCCAAAATATATTGCAAAGCTGTGATAATCAAAACAGCATAGTATTGGCACAAAAACAGACATGAATACTAATGAAATAGAGTAGAGACCCTAGAAATAAATCCCAAAACATACAATCAACTGATCTTTGAAAAAGAGTATCAGTCAATCCAGTGGGAAAAGGAAAACCTCTTTAGCAAATGGTGGTGGAAAAACCGGGTGTCCACTTGCAGAAAGATAAATCTGAACCTCTGTCTGTCGCCATTAACAAAAATCAGCTCAAAATGGATCAAAGCTCTAAACTAGGACCACAAACTATAAAACTACTGTTGGAAAACACTGGAGAAACTCTGGGAGACATTAGGGTAAGCAAAGACTTCTTATACAAGACTTCCAAAGTACAGGCAATAATCCTCCAAATAGACAGGTGAGATTACAACAGATTAAGAACTTTCTGCACAGCAAACGACACTGTGACTAGTGAGAATCGACAACCGTCAGAATGGGAGAGAAGTTTTTGTTAACTATGCCTCAGATAAGGGACTGATAACCAAAATACACAGGGAACTCAAGCGGCTTACCCAGAAGAAAATGACTAACCCAATTAAAAGATGGGAAAGTGAGCTGAATAAACAACTCTCTAAGGAAGACACATGAACAGCCAAAAAGCATATGAAAAAATGCTCAGCACCTCTCATCATAAGGGAGATGCAGATCAAAACCACAATGAGATACCACCTAAACCCAGTCAGAATGGAAAGATTACAAAAAAAAAAAAAAAAAAAAAAAAAGGAAAAGGGGCCGTTGTGGGGAAAGGGGAACTCTCATACATTGTTGGTGGAATATAAATTGGTCCAGGGGCTGTGGAGAACAATATGGAGATTCCTCAAAGACCTTCAAATAGAACTATGGTATGATCCAGCAATTCTACTTCTGGGTATCTAACCAAAGGACAGGAGAATGCTCAGTCAGGAAAGCATTTGCACAGCTATATTTATTGTGGCATTATGCAAGACCGCTAAAACATAGAACCAACCCAAATGCCCACAAACAGATGAATGGATTGGAAAATGTGGCATATTGGGACCAGCAGTTAGCGTAATGGCTATGTCATTGAACTCCCATGTAGTCGACCATGGTTCAAGTCCTGGACCCGGTGGCTTAAACTCACGCCAGACCCATGTGCATGCATGCCCAAGATCCTGAGAGGAGAATGGAGGAGAAGGGGTTGTGGCATGGCCACCCCCCAGGGGATGATTCCTCGCTTTCTGTCTCTGTCTTTCTGGTAAGCACACTCACCCTATAGCAAAAACCTCTCAAAAAAAAAAAATGGTG
>NW_006159436.1:1162764-1163966 GCF_000334495.1 Tupaia belangeri chinensis | reverse complement strand
AGAGTGCAGGAAAGGAAATTTGAGAAAATATGGAGAAGATATTTGCATTACACAGATGTGGATTGTTGCCTATTGGTAATGTCATACATAGTAGTATCAATTCCTCTGCAGTGTGGCATATATCATGTTGGTAAAATCTCTTTACAAACTCAATGATGCATAATGACTGAATGTATAAATAATAATAAATACTAATAAAAAATTAAGAGTAACTTCTCCAGTGAAAATTGGAGAAAGGAAGGGAATAAGTAACAAATATCACCAGTCCACAAATTGGAGAATTTCAGTTCAAAGAGCTTTTAGGTGACACGTAATGCACCTACAGAAGGCCACAGTCACACAAATTTTAGATATAATTGAACAAAATTTTATTAAGGGTCACCTTTCTGGAACATTCTAGAGAAGAGTTTCTAATTCTCCTTGATAAATTGAGTTTACCTGACTCTCATTAAGACATTTCAGGATCTTTGCTTGTGAGAACTTTAGCATTTAATATCATGAAGAGTAGGTAGTGTAAACACCCATTCCAGGTAGAAAACATAAACATTTGGATGCAAATCTCCATTTTCCCCTCTACTTTGTCATGTCTCATTATTCGTTTTATGATGTTTGGCTCAAGCAAGAGCTTTCAGTGAGACAAACCATGATTTTTCTTTTAGAGTAGTGTTTCTGAACCTTTTTTAATCTCTCCCTAAGAACTATTTTTAGACTTTTTTTTTCTTGAATCACTCTCTGGTAAAATGATAATATAATGGATAAACAGTATATCTGTTTAAATATTAAATATATACATATATTCTTTTATACATACAAAGAGTAAGATTTTTTTTTCACTGTCCCCAAGGAACTATTCTTTGGCCCCCTTACATATGCATCCTTAAGAATGCATTTTGTTTTGTTTTGCTTTGTTTGTTTGTTTGTTTGTTTGTTTCTGATAGAGCTTACATGCACTCACCACAGAAAGACAGAGAGACAGAGAAAGAGAGGGAAAGTGAGAAAACATCCCCATGGGGGGACAGTCATATCACAATCCTTTCTCTTCCATTTCTCCCTCCTTTAAGATTGGGCACACACATGTGCCCAGTATGTTTTTCAAGCTACCAGGTCCAGGACTCAAACCATAGTCAGCCATATGGGATCCAGCCACCTCAACCACCACACCATCTATTGGCCCATGACTGCATATTTTAAAATGTTTTTAT
>NW_006159436.1:1130264-1157764 GCF_000334495.1 Tupaia belangeri chinensis | reverse complement strand
AGAGTTTCTCGATCATATTCAAGAAAACCATGCCGCTTCCCAAAATGGATTGCCGTGATCTCTCTCTCTCTCTCTCTCTCTCTCTCTCTCTCTCTGATACACACAACTAATTAATAATAAATGCTATTAATTCTTCTAACCAGGATGGATTCCAATTTTAGCAACCTCAGAGGAATTTGAGGACATTATTTTCTCGCTGAATCTCCAGGAGAGCAGATCTTATTGCAGCTATACATAACATCTGCATTCCAGAAGAAGTGCCAGGTCTTGCTGGAAGTGGACGTGGGGTGGAAGTGCTGTGTTTGGGCCGATACTTTATCCGGGTGTTTCCCCAAGAGAACCAGGTGAGAGGGAGAAGGCGCACATGACAGTCCTTGGAGAAGCATTTGCTCTTAGATGTCATCTGTTTATTCAGGATGCTCTTTTGAAGCCTTCGGCACCGTTTTGGTGATTGCCCTTTGCATCCTGTTTCTTGTGATCTGAAGTAACAATACTGACCATGGTGATAAGGATGATGGGGCTCCTCCGCATAGTCCTCTACAATTTGCAAGTGTGAGGAGTGACTGGAGGGGAAAAGTGAAATATGGACAGGGGGAAGGGAATAAAGCAAGAATTGCTTTAAATTTTTAAATGACAAAACTTCTGGCCTCTCCGTGGTAATATGCACTGGATACTGGCTGGGCCACCTGGGAGGCCTGGTTCAATTCTGGGCATACCCTAAAAGGTCCAGCAACTCAGGAGGCTGAGGCAGGAGAATTGAGACATAACAAGACCCTGTTTGAAAAATCATCACACAGAAACACATACACACACACAACACACACCACACACACACACACAACACACACAACACACACACACACACATGACACAACTTCTGATGACAAGACAATTCTAAACCCATTGCAAGATTGAGGCCAAGAACTACGCTCCAGCACTCTAGTGCCTAATTCCCAGGTGATGACAAGACTCAGAAGGGGACGGAGGCACGAACCACATCCAGACACTCCTCTAGTGTGGGAGAGTCTAGACACCCTGGTGGGAGCTCTACAGTATCAGACCTCCATTCTCAACTTTAGGCCTTTCGTAACAGTGCTTTCCCTCCCCTTGACGCCATCAAGGACTCCATAGTCTGCCTGTCCCCACAATCCCTCAGCTCACTCATCCCCTTGCAGCAGTTACCTCCAGCTTTGCACGTGTTCGCATTATTTTGCTGGGCCTCCCTTTGGGAAGGGAGCCAAGTTTTCACAGTGATGACAGAATAGTTCAATGTGGTGTCCTTTATCCTCCTGAGACACCAGTCACAGGGTGGGACAGAGACCACCACTGGTGTCACAGTCATTGCTGATTGTCCCCATCTGTACGGAGCCAGTGAAGATGACCAGGGCCCAGTGGCTGGAGCTGGAGCTGGGCGGAAGCTAACGCCTTCATGTTTCTCCTTGACATGGAACTTCAGATATTTATTCATTACAACTCTTGATCTTCATTCAGGAAGCTTAATTTATGAGATACTGGCCAGCATACTTCCATCCCTGAATCATACGATTCCTGAACACTGGAAAAATACTACGGGATTTTTTTAACCAAGTGTTTTAAATCCTAAATTAGGGTATCCTAGAGAAAAAAATAAAAATAAGATTTGATTTAAAAAATTAAAATTAAATAATTTTTTTTTTTTAAATGGACTAGTTCCATAGAGTAGAGGTCAAGGGAGCTGATCCCAAATGACTGACCACAATTCAAATTCCAGCCTGGCAGCTTGAAAAACTGGGCATGTGTGCATGCCTGCCCCAAATCCTGGCAGGATAGAGAATTAGAGGAGTAAAGATTACGGTGTGACTAGGCCTCATGTAGTGAAGCGATGTGCTTTCTCTTTTTCTCTCTCTCCCTGTTGAGCAAAAGAACAACTTAAAAATTGTGAAAGATCTGCAAAAATAGCTTTATTCAGATAGCTAATAACCTGAAGAATCCAGACTACAGCATTGTCTATACAGGACCTTTTTTAGAAATAGTTCTTTTCATGAATCCCATCAACATAGCTAATGTGCAGTTGCACATGGCCAATGATGTTAGTTTTATAGGTCTGAGCTGCAGACTGACCAGGAGTGATACCATGACAGCCTAGGCCACTCAGCAGAAAGAGTGATGCAGAAAAAGCAAATGATGACCACAAAACAGACTGTAAAGGAGTTAGATTGTGATGTGAACATCTTATCATTTTTACAGAGGATAAGGCACTTACTACTGAGTCAGAGGCCCTCGAAGCTGAAAGAAAATTCCAAAACATTAAGATAAGGCAATGTCAAGTGCATGATGCTGCAGACCCTTTAAAAGAACCATGTGGTGCCTTCTGTTGAAAATGGTGAATGTGTTAATATCCTTAACTGGATTGTCGCACGTTGCGTGCACGCTTTGGAAATCCATGTTGTGCTCCACAGACGTGTACGATTAAATGTAAGTAAGAAATTATAAAATAAAATAAAATAGAACTATAAGAGTGGTTGCAGGCCACCCCATGCTCTGGTGATTAAGGCAGCTGGATCCCAGATGGCTGACTATGTGGTTCAAATCCTGGACACAGTGGCTTGAGAAACATGCCAAATACATGTGTGTGCATGCTCAAAACCTCAAAAGGAGGGAGAAATGGAGGAGAAGGGATTAAAGCATGACTATACCCCATGTGATGTGCTTTCTTGCTATCTCTCTCTCTCTCTCTCTCTCTCTCTCTCATAAATGCATGCACTCTGGCAAATTTCAAAAACAACAAGAGTTGTTGCAACAAATGCTTGCAAGAGAGATATTTGTTCTTCCCCTGCTTGTAGCTTAACAAGAATTTTCTAAGAGTAAAAAGCACATTTATAATAATACAGAGATATACATAGAAAGTGTGTGTGTTTGTAAAGATGTTTTCCTTTGCCATTTTTTAAAAATTTGTGTTTATTTCTTGAGAGAGAAAGTAGCAGGGACCCCCAACAGGGTCTTGTCACATCCTAGCTCCCAGACATCTAGGCATCCAGCCAGTCCGGATCACGAGTGCACCTGCAGGTATGGCTGGTGTGTTCAGGTTGACCTGGGGACTGAGTCAAGGACCTTCTTCAGTGGCTCTACACAGCAATACCTACCTACGCTACTGCAGCCGGGCCTTTTTTTTTTCCCACTATTAAGGACAAGAGTGTGCATTATAAAACTATTTTCAAACTCTCTGAACCTCAAGAAAAATGTGCTGATTAGGCTTATTTTAACCCAATTAATTTTATTTTTATTTTCTCTCAGCCTGATTGTTATTGCTTATTTTTTTCATGAACGTATATGTGTGTATGTGAAAAATAGAGAGAAAAATAAGCACCACAACGTGGCTTCACATCGCCATCCCCAGCCTTCCCAGCCAGCCAGGATCTTGGGCACTCATGCCTGGCATGTACAGGTCAACCAGGGAACCAGTCCTGATCTTCCATATGGATTCAACATTGCTTGGTGCATTACCACTGCACCACCAAGCAGCCCCATGATGGGTGAAACTACTGAAAAGTGATAACAAATATTTTATATATTCTTGCATAATTCATTTATATTAAATACAACGTATCCTGAGACTGAAATCTTTTTTTTTTTTTTTGGAGAGGTTTTTGCTATAGGGCGCGTGAGCTCACCAGACAGACAGAGAGAGACAGAAAGCGAGAAATCACACCCCAGGGGTGATGGTCACACCGCAATCCCTTCTCCTCCATTCTCCTCTCAGAATCTTGGGCATGCACGCACACGCACCCGGCATGAGTTTTAAGCCAGCGGGTCCAGGACGCGAACTGTGGTCGACTACGTGGGAATCCAGTGACATAGCCATTACGCTAACTGCTGGTCCCCAAGACTGATATCTTTTGAAAACTGAGTTGAGTCCTACCATTCCCTTATACCTCCTGTTTGTCTAACAGATAACATCATTATATTGGATTGTTGGAAAGTCATGATGCATTTTTGCATAGAAACATATGCCATGACTTCCCCAAAGACCTAATAAAACATGTGTTTTGGGGGGATAACTCTGATTTTCTTGCAATTGAAGTTTTAGAGACCTTCAGAATCTGAGTCAGGTCCCAGACATCACATTTTTTTAATTGCAGAAACCTCAGTTCCACCATTCTACTGCTCCTCAGAATAAGAATGCTAATGTGTTTGTGCCCACAAACTCACACTTGAAGAGAGTTTATAATTCTAAGAAACATAAACGTAATTTCCAGAAAACATGAGCTGCCCTTTAGGTTGTTACAAGAGTCTCTGTCATTATTTCTCTCAAGGTCTTCGTTGTGTCAATAAGAAATTAAGAGAGTGACAACTTCCCAAATTCTGGCAGGCATTGCAGATAGGCAGCTAATGTTTTGTTTTGTTTTGTTTTGTTTTGTTTTGTTTTGTTTTGTGGGTTGTGTTTTCTGGGCGAGAAAAATTCTCAGGCTGAGTGCTTGTAGATGCAGATCCACTTATGAGAGACCTGTTATTGTGTATTATGGCTTGCTTTCTTCATTCCTGAGAGTAAATGTAAGGCATTTGCTTATTCTCTGAGTTAACTTCTTATGCCAAGAAAAACGTCCCCAAAGCAGGGGGTGATAGACCTCAAAAACATTCTGCTAAGTGAAAGAAGCCAGACAAGAAAGACAACATATTATAAGATTCCACTTATAATAAAATGTCTAGAACAGGCAAATCTATAAAGACAGAGAACGCATTTGCCTAGAGGTGGGGCCAGAACAGGGATTTGCTACAAATGGGCCCAAGGGGATCCCTCTGGGGTAATGGAAACATTTTAAAACTGGATTGTGGTGATGGTGGAACAACTCTATAAATTTAGTAAAAGTAGCAGAATTATATACTTGAAACAGATGAGTTTTATGGTATGTAAAAACTAGAATGGACATCTAACAACGTAATTACCACCTTCTAGCATGTGGAATATACAATGTGCAGAAAACAGCAGAGTCACCCTGTAACTGCACACCTGCATACAAAGAAAATGCAGAGAATTTGCTTAGTTCTGTATTTCAGTAAGTACCCTGAACTGAATACAGCGTCCTGTCTTGCTTCAACAATAATGCTCCCTTAACGTACAGTTTATTGTATCTTAAATTGATGATCATAACCAAATCCTGCAATGTAGCTGTTGGGATTCTTAGGGAAATTCCAAGCAAATTTATTAAAATGAAACATTTGGGACCAACAATTAGCACAATGGCTATGTCACTGGATTCTCATGTAGTCGACCATGGTTCGAGTCCCAGACCAAGCGGCTTAAATTCATGCCGGGCGTGTGTGTGAGCGTGCCCAAGATCCCAAGAGGAGAATGAAAGAGAAGGGATTGTGGCATGGCCATCCCCCCTGAGGGGTGATTTCTCGCTTTCTGTCTCTCTGTCTCTCTCTGTCTTTCTGGCAAGCCCACGTGCCCTATAGCTAAAACCTCTCCAAAAAAAAGAAAAGAAAAAAAAATGAAACATTTTACCAATTACAACAATAAACAAGAGTTGCATGTCTTTCCTCGTGTCTTTTTATGCCATTATTGTTAATTTTCATTCTAATCTCAAACTTAACAGAAAAGTTTGAAGAGTAGTACAAAATTCCCATATGCCTTTAGCCAGATTCACCAATTGCTTACATTTTGCCTCATTTTCTTTATTATTCTTTCCCTGTATATATGCTTGAATCTTTCTTCTTCAAAAAAAACCACAAACATATGTGTGTTGGAAGAATAAAATGATTTAGATAAGTGTAGTAATGTCCGGCCCCTAATCCATAGAGAAAATTATTATCAACAATTTCTTGAATATTCTTCATCATTTTTGAGATAAGCAAATGGAATAATCTGTTAAAGTCCTTTGCAAATTATAGGGTGCCTATACAAATATAATTTATTTTCAAAAGCAAAACAAAACCAGTCAATTCTAGTCTCTTCGTGCAGCTGAACTGGCGATGACCTTGTATATTATCTCTCATTTTGTGCACAGGGTGACTTCTTTGGAAGGCAATGTGGAGTTTTGGGATACTCCGCTGCTCAGCTGACTGCTAGGCTAAATGAAATAGCTAAATTGAAAGTCTCAGCACGAAGCAGAAGGAATGCCTAGTGGAGCAATGACCACGCATGCCTGTTACACCCATCATACAGGGCATTCAGAGGAAGGCAGAGCCACTTACACTTCCCCAGATCCATACAGAGGAAATGACACAGCACTACACCCTGTATTCTGTCATTGCTTTTCCCAACCATCCATGGCTGAGCCACTGACTTTCCATCAATGAAATCACAGCAGACAGCACGGCTGACGCCTGCACTAACCAGAGGTAGTTCATAGAAAGGACCCCTGACTGCAGCCCAGCTGACAATGCAGAGAGAGAGAGAAGTTAAAAATAGCAGTGAATGAAAAAGAACTACACTAACAAAGAACATGTTAAAACAACAGCCACCGCAAGAAGAGTTTTCTTTTCTTTTTTTTTATTTTTTAAGAGAGATTTGCTATAGGGAGTGTGTGCTTGCCAGAGACAGAGACAGAGAGACAGAAAGCGAGAAATCACCCTCCCCCCCAGGGGGGATGGCCACACCGAAATCCCTTCTCCTCCATTCTCTTTCAGCATTTTGGGTATGCATGCACATGTGCATCTGCTGTGATTCCACTGATGGGCAGCGTGAGTTTTAAGCCACTGGGTCTAGGACTTGAACCACAATCTAATATGTGGGAGTCCAGTGACATAACCATTAAGCCATTTGCTGGTCCCAAGAAGTGTTTTCAATGTGCTTTCCTTCCTGCTAGCACCCTATCCTCAAGGATCTAACAATAAGTACTATCTCGTCAGAACATCTATTCTCTGGAAACTTTAAACTCCCAATTCATTTTCTTTAATACTCAGAGGATTGCTCAGATTATATATTTCATCTTGAGTGAGCTTAGGTATTTTGTGATTTTTGAAGAATGAGTCCATTTTTCTAAATACTATGGACGTACAATGGTGTTTGCCTTTAATAGCCTTTTAACTTCTGTGGAAGTTTAGAAATTTTAAAATGTGGTTATTTTCCTTTTTTTCTACTCCACCCTTTATCAAAACAAAATCAGAAAGCTACCCTAACATATTTCTCATGTGTTTTTTCTCGTTTTCACATAAAGGAGTCAGCCCTTTTAGTGGTTTCTGATTGATGGAGGCTCTCAACCTTTTCTCTGTTGCCTGATTTCTGAGCTTGTAACCCATTAGACCACAACCAGGAGGCCATCTTCCATGATAAATAACCCAGAGAAATGGCAAGCTCACTTACCCTCTGAGCTCACATTTTCTTTTTGTTTCTAGTCTCCAAGGAATTCTCTGATTTTCTTGATAGTTCAGCCATGTATTAAAAGAGGTTTGGGGGCTTATTTGTTACCATATTCTAACCACTATTCGAATGTATATTGTTCTAGAATTACTCCAAAATTCTAATCAACCATCTCTCTAAGAGCAATGATGAGATACAATCTATGGATTGGTTTGGAAATATATATCTATCAGTGTGAAAATAGTAAATATAATTGAGGAATAGCCAGAGAGTGATATGGCAAGGTCTACTGATTGGGAAAGCATGTATTGAAGTGCTCAGGTGGCTGCCCTGGGATGCAGCAACTCCATTCCTCAACATCTATTTCAGAATAACTCCTGCCAAAGTGAACAAGAACGCCTAGAACAGGTTAGTCTGCAATCATGAAATTTGGAAAATTCTGAAATGTTTACCAATACTAGAAAAGATTAAGTAAATTAAGGCACATATTCATTGCATCGTATTCCAGTAAATTAAGTCAGATATTTATGTGGAACATTCCAAAATACTGACACAGCCCTTAAGAGTTCTTTTGACTATTAATGAAGACAGTGCAAGCAAGTGCCTAGCATAGACTGTGCGTTCAGTAAATGTTAACAACTGTTATTATTTTGGGCTTCCTTGCCTTCCCCATTTTCCTGATTTACAAAAGTGGAATTGGGTTTATGTCAAATGGCATTGCTGAATCAATCAATCAGTCTTCCTCTCTCCCTTTCTTTCTCCCAAACATAAAAATGGTCAGAGAATATGGAACACAGATATAAAATATGCTTTGTTTTATTTATTTTCTTTATTCAAAAATTAGTTAGCAAAACTCTGTTTGGGGGAGAAAACCAAATAGAGATAATGTATTTCAAAACCTACGTGCCAACTGAGTCAAATATCTAGATTGCATCTAACGCTCCTCTTAATGAAAGTGTTTTCCCTTTTACATTTGACTAAGCACGTCAACTTCCTTAAACTTGACTGGATTCATTGACAGTCCCTTGTAAATAATAAGTGATTAGGCTTTTTTTTTTTCTTTTTTCCTACAGAATCCATCTGTAGAATTTACATAAGTTCCCTATGATCAAAGCAAAAGCTATAAAGGATTAGAGAAGAAATGTTGGACTTCCAGTCACACATGAGTGCCAAGGCAAGATCTCCTGATTGCCACAATAGGAAAATCATTAATTCCCTGATGCCAAGTTTCCCAGTGTTGTTAGAATTTAATATTCTAGGGGATCGGCAGGTGGCGTGGTGGTTAAGGTGCTGGACACTCCCACATGGCCGACCACGGTTTGAGTCCTAGACCTGGTGACTTGCTTTCTCACTTTCCCTCTCTCTCTGGTCAAATTGAAATAAATGAATTAATTTTTTTAAAAAAAGAATTTAAAATTCTAATAGATGAGTAGATGATCCAGTGACACAGTGACAATGTTACCTGCACATTCATTCTAACATATGTGGGTGGCCACAAACCCAAAATGTGTCTTCCTGTAAATTTTTCTTGGCAGAGTCAATATAGGTCCTATTTTATTTATTTATTATTTTTTTGATCTAAGCAGACCATTTGGGTTGAGATTTCAGGACCCACTAAATACTAATTCACAGACCTATTTTATCATCCCACAGAGAATGGAAATTCAGTATGATCGTGGTTTCTGCCATTTTTTCCAAACTCTTCATTGACAATATCCATAATTGTGTATTCTAAATTAATATCACACTGTTCTTCACCCATTGTCAAATGGATTAGGCTATTTTGTAAATCCACAAATGGATCACGACCTGCAGTTTGAAAAACACTGGGCCATAGTATGCAAATGTCCAAAGGCAAAAAAAAAAGTGAATATCTAATTAGGGACAGGGATTAAGTTAGCATCCTCAAAAATACACATTCTGTAATTCTCCTGTCTCATGTTAAATGTTTGTGTGAACATTACAAGACATTATTACACCACTTGTATATTACAATATTAAGGAAAAATTCCTTTCTCACATTTCCAATGTGTGCATTCTGTGGCAGAAACTGAAAAATTTGAAGACATAATAGTAAAGAGGACAAGTATAGACACCAGAGACTTTACAATAGGGCTTGGATAGTGGAGGTTGGGTGGCGGGGTCTCAGGTAGAAAGCATTTAACTGACACAAGAATATAAGGTTCTTTGATGAATATAATAAATATGATAACATCCTTGCTTTGATTTTCACATACTTCATGCATGCTTTGAAAAACCATATTGTATACTATAAAGATGTACAGCAATTAAATGAAAATAAGAAAATATTTTGTCATGTATTTTTTCATTTCTATTCTTGATTGTATTTGAATTTTTAAAAATTAAGAAAAAAATATAAAATAAAATTGGGAAGGAAAAAAAGTAATGCTCCAAGACATTTTATGTTGTTTGTCTGTTGATTCTCTCACCCTAGAACTTTGCTTCTACCCCTCCACGCTCGTCCCCTGAGCATCCTCTTTCTCAGTAGGAAACACAGCAGAGTGGGACCAAACCCTTACTCAGAAGGTTCAGGTGGGCATTACAAAACTAGAAAGTGAAATGCAAGCTTGAAGTTTTAGACTATAAAAGGACACTAAAGGGCTTTTTGTTCTTGGTTCTCTTTTTTTTTTTCTTTTTGGATAAGATCTCATTATGTCACCATCCTACTTCTCAGCCTCCTGAGTAACTGGGACAACAGTTGTATCCCACTATGCCTGGCTTTTTAAGGCAGGCTAGGATTTGAACTCAGGCCTCCCATGCGCCCCTTAACCTGTTGAGAAAATGTTAACTGGTATGCACTACCATGACTGGGCTAGAAGGCTGTAATGCATGTACATTACATGTTGAAATCAGCACATAGGTAAATAGTTCTTAGGAATAAGATCATGGAATCGGGGTTTTAAAAAATTTAGTTTTTCAGGGAAAGGTGATTGGATGATGGGAGAAGGAAAAACTGAGGGGATTGAGAACTAAAGTTAATCAATAAATAAGCAAATAAATAGGTAGAAGATTACAATAGTAACCCAGGCATGAGAGGTAAGACCTCGATTAGGGCAGAGGAAATTTCACAAGAAAACTGTCATCTAGCATACCAGGGCACTAGTTTATGAAAGTAATTTATTCAAACAAAATAATAGGAAGGTGCATACTGAAGTCTCTTGCAGGAGATGAAGAAGTATGTGAAGGAAAGTCAAATTAGGAACTAAGGATGTTTTTTCCTGAAGAACAGAACCCATTTTTTTAATGATTCGATGTTTACATTCAATCATTGTAAATCTCTATAGTACACAATGTTTTTCAAGGCATGCATTCAGTACAGGACAATCAAATCAAGGGTATTACATTATTTTCAGCAGAGAACTTTACAATCTCATTATCTGATAAGTGTTTTTTGGGTGTTTTTGTTTTTGTTTTTGTTTTTCCTGATCCCCTCCCACCTATCCTCATCTATGCACTTCTCTCCCATACAGATTCTTGTAGCTACACTTATCCTCACTACTATTATATCTTATTCTGCCAGAGAATACAGACATTCAGTGTATATTGAGAGGGGATATACAGTGTTTGTCTTTCACAGTCTAGCTTACTTCACTTGTTATTATTCACTATTGCTAAGACATGGATTCAACCTAAATCCCCCCAAAACTGATGAATGGATTGAAAAACTGGCACATATGCACTATGGAACACTATTCAGCCAGAAGGAATAATGAGACCTTGCCATTTGACTTAAAGTGGATAAATATAGAACAGGACTTTTAATGGGGGGAAAAAAAGTATTTGACTTTTTTTTTTTGAGAGAGATTTTCATTGTAGGGCGCGTGCGCTCGCCAGACAGACAGAGAGAGACATAGAAACAGAAAGCGAGAAATCACCCCCCAGGGGGGATGGTCACGCCACAATCCCTTCTCCTCCATTCTCCTCTCGGGATCTTGGGCACGCACGCACACGCGCCCGGCGTGAGTTTTAAGCCACCGGGTCCAGGACACGAACCGCGGTCGACTATGTGGGAGTCCAGCGACATAGCCATTACACTAACTGCTGGTTCCCAAAAAGGTATTTGACTTTTTAATGCCTCATAGGGATGAATTCCATTGGCAGATATTACATATTAATTAATATTTAACATTAGAAAGATATTCTTATAACACAAATATGTCACTATTAAAGGGACAGAATTCTCTATCATTGACACTTAACATTGACACGTATCTGAAATATGTCAAAGAAAAAATGTTGGGGTCCAATGACAAGCAACTAGAAAGCAAGGACTGTACCTCTATTATATGGCTTAGTGTAGGTCCCAGATGTGTCAGGTATTTAAACACTGCTGATTAAATAAGGAATGTCCAAGGTTTCTTCTCAAGTAATTATTTGATTCTGTCAAGTCTTAGGAGGATATAGGAGTCTGAGAGTACAAAGACACACTAGGGGAAAGACAGATTTACTTTAGTCAATTTATCATTGATATTTGTGTTTGTAAAATACTTTCAAAATATTGGGTCGTGGGAAACAGCAGTTAGTGTAATGGCTATGTTGCTGGACTCCCACGTAGTCGACCACTATTCGCATCCCGGACCCAGTGGCTTAAAACTCACGCCAGGCGCGTGTGCATGCGTGCCCAAGATCCCGAGAGGAGAATGGAGGAGAAGGGATTGCAGCGTGACCATCCCCCCTGGGGGGTGATTTCTCGCTTTCTGTCTCTATGTCTCTCTCTGTCTGTCTGGCGAGCGCACGCGCCGTATAGTGAAAATGTCTCAAAAAAAAAAATTGGGTCGTCAGAAAAGTCATGATATATTTTTCTATGCAAAATGTGTCATGATTTTTCCAATGACCCAATAGTTGAAAAGTACTTACATATGTTTAATACAACATTTCTATAGAGCACTTACAATGGTTAAGAAGGTTTCAACTTAGGGTAATAACTAGCTGCTATAACAAATAAGCACTAAAATTTTAATTACTTGGTGTAACAAAAGTAGTTCTCAAAGTTATAACAGGCAACATAGGTGCATTCCTGGGGAATATGCAAATCTTGTATCACTGTGTTATTATACTGCTTTAAATACCTGAAACTAGATTGTTTATAAATAATGGAGGTTTATTTGGCTTATTATTCTGTGGGCTGGAAAGTCCAAGAACATGGGGGCCAGTGTCTGACTAGACTCTGGTGTTTCATTGCAACATGACTGTGAGAAGCAGGCAAGGCAGCAGCCATAGGTGGAGAGCTGCCGGGAGGCGGAGAAGAGACTTTTCCACTTCCTCTGTCCCTATCACACTCCCATTGCTTGGATGGTGTCCATCCACTTTAAGGGCAGACCTCCTCTCTCAGTTCACTGACTGATATATTGTCTGGCAAAGTATTTGCCCACATTGAAGGCAAGTCTTTCCCTTAAAGGTCTCAACACCTTCCAATGTCATTATATTAGATTCCATATTACAACTCATGAAAACTTGGGAGACAACTCATTATCTAAACCATAGCATTTACCCATCTGGGACTCAAAAACCCAAGTTTTTGTTTTGTTTTGTTTTGTTATTTTGTTTTTTGGGGATTTTTTTGAGAGGTTTTTGCTATAGGGCATGTGTGCTCGCCAGAAAGACAGAGACAGAGAGACAGAAAGTGAGAAATCATCCCCGGGGAAATGGCCATGCCACAATCCCTTCTCCTCCATTCTCCTCTCAGGATCTTTGGCACACAAGCACACGTGCCCAGCATGACTTTAAGCCACCAGGTCCAGGACTCAAACCATGGTTGACTACCTGGGAGTCCAGCGACATGGCCATTACGCTAACTGTTGGCCCCTCGAGTTTCTACTAACTTACACTCCTGCCTTCGCTTAAGTCACCAAGACATTTGCATCCAGCCACTGAGCATAAGAAAAGACTTGAAGAGGCATAAGTACAAAAGTGTTATGGGCCAAGTTCAGACCAGGTACACATGTGTTCTGTCTCCATTCCATGCAGAGCTCTCAGTCACATATTCACATCTTACTGCAGGAAGGCTGGGAGCTCTAGTACAACAGGCATGAAGCTGGGAAAAACAAGTTTCATGAACAGCTAGTGTTCTTCTACAATATCCATGTGTACCCCTCTTCCCACACATGGATCATACTTAATCCCTGCCAGAAAGAGACACCCCAAAGCTCTGATTCTTACAGCAACTATTGCAAAGATTAAATTTAAGAAAATTCATAGCTAGGTCAAAGGGTATAATGATATTCTGATATACTTTACAGAGAGCCCAATTCAACACTGAGAAAACTGCCAAAGTCACATTACAGGAGGGTATTATTCTCTGAGCAAGAGAGCTTATATCCTTGGCAGTCAGCATTCTGAAACTAATGACTGCTCTGAATATTTTCAGTTCTTCCTTTGAACACTGAAAGGGATAATATCTCAACCACCAAATGAGGTGATTCATTCTAGTTTTTCAACAACTCTTACTGCTTAAAAGGTTCTTTAATACCTAGCCAATGTTTCCCTCTTCTTGGCATGAAGCCAGAAAATTTTGCTCATGTCTGTTAGTGGCCACAGCCTGTCATGCCAATAAAAAGAACAGCAAGATCCAACATGAAAAAGGAGCAATATCTTCACATACTTGTCTTCTGCCTTTTCTGGTACAGAGTGATTGACACTTTCCTGCTCTGAGATAACTCCCTGACAACTCAGTTACAGTTAGCTCTACAGTAGCCTTCTCTATCTTCAGGAAGTCATGGAGCACTCTGACACACCAGGAATTGAAAACTCAAGCCTAATAAGGCATTATTTTTCTACATTAATGATTAATAATACTTTATTACTGATTTATCTCTCTTCTATTGAAACTTCTCTATGTCTGTTTGTATTTTGTTTAGAAGTCTTTCATGTGATCTTAAAGCCAACACTCTTTTTTTAGAGCATTGTTTTTCTTCCAAAAACCTACTGAATTTTGATATTAAAAATTTTGTTTTCTTGGGACCAGCAGGTGGCGTGGTGGTTGGAACCACTGGATTCCCACATGGCCGACCATGGTTCAAATCCTGGACCTGGCAGGTTGCTCTCTCACTTTGTCTCTCTCTCTCTCTCTCTCTCTCTCTCTCTGTCTGATCAAACTGAAAAACAATAATAGTAATAAAAATAAAGTTAAATAAAATAATTTTTTAAATTTTGTTTTCTTATTCTAAAATGTCCAGCTGTATATTATTTTTATTACTTGCATTGTGATTTGTCTCCTCCAATTGCCTGTCCTCAGAGTTCAGATTGTTTCTACTGTCCAGTGCTATCATGTAAATTTTCTTTGCCTGCTCCTGTTTTGCTTCAATTCTTGGGACCAGCAGGTGGCGTGGTGGTTGGAACCACTGGATTCCCACATGGCCGACCATGGTTCAAATCCTGGACCTGGCAGGTTGCTCTCTCACTTTGTCTCTCTCTCTCTCTCTCTCTCTCTCTCTCTGTCTGATCAAACTGAAAAACAATAATAGTAATAAAAATAAAGTTAAATAAAATAATTTTTTAAATTTTGTTTTCTTATTCTAAAATGTCCAGCTGTATATTATTTTTATTACTTGCATTGTGATTTGTCTCCTCCAATTGCCTGTCCTCAGAGTTCAGATTGTTTCTACTGTCCAGTGCTATCATGTAAATTTTCTTTGCCTGCTCCTGTTTTGCTTCAACTTCAAGGCTCTGGGTAAATTGATGTGGAATCTGGAACCATGGCAATCTCATGAGTAGTAGGAGGCACAGGTTTCTGTTGAAGGTGGGAATTCAGTGTACTTGGAGGCTTCTCCCACAATTTGGGATCTGAGAGTCACAGAGGCCCTCCTAGGATCATGCACAAAAGAGGAACAACACACTCTCTGTGGGCCTTAGATCTCTATAGACTATGGAGTCTACCACCCTCACACAGATGCCCATGCTTCCATGCAGTGGTGCAAAGTCCTGCATCTGGTTTGCCTTCTCTGGCCCTAGTCTGAGCCAGAGCATCACCCTTTTGATCTTGCCCACCTACAAGCCTAGGATGGAAGTGGTGCAACCAGTAAGCATCAAATAGGCTAGCTTATTGCCAGCTTCCCAAAATTCTCTCAGCTAGATGCGATTTCAAGAGCCTTAAAATCGCCTCTGATTCAATTTCATTGTTTATTTATCTCTTTTAAAGAGTGACATTTGGCTGTAATTCAAATTGTTTACCTGGGACTCTTGAGAAATGGGATAATTCCTCAGTCAGCTTGAGGATCCGGGAAGAAAAGACCCGTTATGTGATAACTTGATTTTTGTTTCAAGAACTTAGAGGGTTCTCAGCTAGTCGTTGATGTTTCTGTATCACATCCTATCACATCTTATCACATTATGTCACTGTACTCATGGAGCTAGTTTGAAAACATTCATTGCTTGGCTAGGACCAACAAGGGGGGAATAATTACAGGAATACCCCTCTTCATTGTGCAGGAATCTTACAGAGATCAATAATAATTATGCTCTCACACATTTACTATGCACTTAGCTGATGCAAGACCTTCTTCAGAGAAAGTACTTTTGATCTACAATGTCATCAAATTATCAATTCCAACTTGCTAAGCAGTAGTGAATCTAAAGAATAGTAAGCAGGGACCAGCAGTTAGCATAATAGCTATGTCGCTGGACTCCCACGTACTCGACCGCGGTTCGAGTCCTGGACCTGGTGGTTTAAAGTCATGCTGGGCATGTGTGCTTGTGTGCCCAAGATCCCAAGAGGAGAATGGAGGAGAAGGGACTGCGGCATGGCCATCCCCCCTGGCGGGTGATTTCTCGCTTTCTATCTCTCTGTCTGTCTGGCGAGTGCATGCGCCTTATAGCAAAAAAAGTCTCCAAAAAAATAAAGACTAGTAAGCAGGAGGACAATGTATATTGTCAGAGTTCTCAGGGGGGGCAGCAGTCAGTAAGTGTCCTCAGCCCTTGCTATTAATAGCTCTACCAACATGCCTCCTTCTGGGAGAACAGAACTTCTAGATTTCCAAGATCAGCAAAATGTTAAAACTAGCATATTTTGGTAATGAAGGTAAGGCTGCCAACATTTTCATTGCCAAGTATCTTCACTCAAAAACATCTACAATCTCTTACCATTTCATAAAATGAAATATTAACTCTTCCCCCAAAAGTAGGAAGGACAAAAATCTCATCGCTTTTAAGTGAAAAATATGATTTTATGAAAATATTATCTAAGTGAGAGAATTCCACCTTCAACTGACACCACATCATAGAGAAGCATTTGGAAATCGATTGTGGGGCACCAACTGCTCCAGAGGAGGCCCAGGAAAGTTGGTAGTTGACGAAGACTAGAGCCCAGCCTGCATGGCATAGTCATAACTTTTCTGGTTTCAAAGGGATTCAGCCTATTGGGTACAATCTACCCCATTCAAGTCTGAACAAGATAACAATAGACACAACCACAAGGGCTATAATGATGACACAGTCATTAATGGAAAAGTAAACCCAGAAAATCTGACCATTCAGTCTTTCCATAGATGCATTATGGCTTAACTTCTTTAGTCAGGCTGCTTGAGTCTGAATTCTATTTTTACATTTTACTGGCTAAAAAATCTAAAGCATCTACCGATCATGTCCAAGCTTCAATTACCTCTGTGAAATAGGGATAAAAATAACTCAAAGATTTTTGAGGATTAAATGAGCTAATACATGTAAAATACTTAATGGAAGCTTATTAAATTCTACATCTTAAAACTATTGAGCAACTACTATGTTCTAGGGATGTGCCAAGTGTTAAAAGGAAATAATGTTACCAAATATGGCTGCAGTAATCTACGCCTCCCTCATGCTCTCTATAATAAGACTGTCATTCTGGCCATCAAACAGGAGAGTTTATTTCTCTTCCCCTCAAATCTGGGAGACCCTGTGTCTTGTTTTTGCTGGATTGTCACTGTGTGACTTCTCGACTAGGACTTAAGAGGCCTTTACCTTCCACTTTTACTGTTTAGGAAACCACTAGCCATGTAACAAGGCCCCAAGTTAACTATTGAATGACGATGCCATCAGAGGAGAGACTACACGGAGACTCCATGCCCCAGTCTATAGCTAGGAGTAGGGCATGTGAGTGATCTCATGTTAACACTGCCAGCTCCAGTTGAGCCACTGAAGACAACACCCCATGGAACACTAGCTTCATCCAAATTCCTGACCCCCAAAATCATGAGCAATTACATGGTGGTTTGTCATGCAGGAGTAGAACATAAGACATCCTGATCCATAGTGGAATCTAGCAGACAAAGTTAAATCATGCTCAAGTCTTGTGGAAAATGCTATGGTAGAGGTGTAAGGTTGATGCAACCTACAATGACCACACAGAGGAAGGCAAAGATTAACCCTGCTGGGGCCAGGGCATTGAGAACGGGCAGCCTTGGCTTCTGAGAGGGGAGTATCAAAGCAATCTGAGTAGGCATGACCAGGTATAGAATGAAGGCATTTCTGCTTTGCAAGGACATTCCACACATGGAGAAGGGGAAATTAGCAAGTCTGAACCCCCTAGATGGGATGCAAGTTCCTCTACTAGTGAGGTTACACAGCTGGGGCATTCTAATGAAAGAGACTAATAGAAATTTTATTTATGTAAGTCAGGGTTGACCTGCCATTGTCTATACGTCTGCATGTACTTTGTTTTCCTAACAAAATATTGTGAATTCCTTGAGAGTAGGCATTCTCTTTACTTTTTCTGGCTTTCTATTCCCAAGTCCCACTCTGCCTACCCAGATACCCTACTCCCTACCCCATGGTGCTATGTCTTAGTAATTATTCAGTAAATAGAGATTCATAGAATCTCATCCCTGAAAGGAAACTTTGACTTCACCTAGTTTAAGCTCTCTCTCAAACTCCTTCAAAGCTAGACACTCCTCGATTTGGTGACTGTGGATTGGTCAGTGGATAATTGTCATGGATCTCTTGCCCTACCTATAGCAACAGGCCAGCCTTCAGAGTTCCCGTCTGAACCAGGTCTGAAAACCTTGGCAATGGCAGGTATTTTCTTCCTCCTTAATAGACATTATCCAAGTACTTAATAAAAATTTGTGTAATTATTTTTTGTTTGTCCATTCTGAGGGTAGAGAAGCATCTACTTTGCTCTTCCCCTGGCCCTCAAAGCCAACCATGTTTGCCACAGACTGTGGGCATCATATGGATGTATGAGTAAATGAACAATGGAATTCCAAGGAGGAAGCAGGCTCCCAGAGGGCTGGTTTTTATTCATTTTTAACACAGTTAGATATTGTTTCATAGCCTAAGGAAAAAAAATAATTTACGTCAAGAAAGAGGTCCAGGCCCAGCCTGAATGGCACAGATGGTAACATACTGATCTGCAGTGCTGGATGCCACACCTCCAACCATGGATTTGAATCCTGACTCAATCTGAAGCATATTGGGCTCACTGCCCAAGATCCAGCACTCCTAGAGGGAGGGGATTATGGTCTGACCAGACTCTCTCAGGGGTGTTTCTTTCTCTCCCCCACCCCCATGCTCTTTCATGAAAGAAATACATTTTTTAATGCTTTAAATATTTCCAAATGCTGTATTTATGTAACTTACATAATAATTAGCATGAATTGAACGCTTAATATGTGCTAGGGACTGCTTTAAGTACTTATTTAAGTTCATCTTACTTTATACACAGGGAATTTCTTTAAGGTGATTCTTGTTACTATCCTGGTGGATAAATGAGGACATCCGAGGCATAAAAAGATTCAGGTACTTGCCCTGAACCTCGAAGTGGCAGTGCCTGGACTGAGACCCAACAACTAGACTCCAGAGCAACTTCCCTTTACCAGAGTCCAGTGATGCCTCTTTTCATGAGATTTGGGTAAAGATAAGTAAGTAAATAAGAATATTAAAGAGCAACAGAAGACTGAGAGAATTGTTGGCAAGACAGAGCCATTTTTCCCCTTGAGTGATTTTTCCCACTCCTAGCTAGATCTATAGGGAAAACTTGTGTGTCCCTAGAAGCCTCTAAGAACTAAAATCAGGAACAGAGAGTGCCTCTGCATGAAAAATGAGTCCAGACAAGACAAGGGCCATCAAGTGCTTAGCATAGAACACAGGAGGCTGGTTTAGGTGAAACTACCTGAGGGTCAGAAAAATGAAGCAGGGGCTCTCCCCAGAGAAACATCCTTCCTCTGGAAAGACAGGAACTGGTGGTCAAGGCCAACAGCCAGTCTCTCAGTGAAGAGAAGGCACATGTTGAACAGGGCACTGCTTCTAGGTCCAGCTCTGTCAGCAGCCTGGCCCTGTGGGTGGTTAAGCTCACACCCGTCCTTAGTGAGAGTTCTGAGCTTCTTTCCAGCAGTGGCGTGCTACAGATTGTTTTGGAGTTCACATGGAAACCTAACAGTTCCAGGAACAGAAACTGTGATGGCACACATGGCAACTTCTCAGCCTATTTCCAAACGATGGCCAAATGTACACGGCAAAAGGTTACAGCCTTCCAAAACAGTTACGCCAGTCAAGTGGCAGTTGTCGTTAGGTGTCCTGTCAGCAACAATACAGCTCTGAACACTACATGCACCAAAAGCTTGCCTTCAGATGAGAATTCTCTTCACTTTTGGCTTTTAATAAACATAGTTTATGAAGAAATAAGTTATGCTAAAATAATATAAAAATTAAGGAACATAGTTATCACTGCTGCTTCCACTGAGAATTTTCCCTTACCAATGGGTTGCCAATGACAACATGGCTCTGCCTCCTTCAGTATAGCTGTACAGAAATAGCCAGAAGAAACAATTTTATTGCAAAACTCTCTGTTTGTGTATTGGCTGATGTCAAAACATCCTGATGAAAAGTTCTCTCCACAGTCTGAGCTTGATTCTCCAATCCTCTTCCCCCACATTCGTGAAGGATATGATAAAACTCTAGTGGCCTCACTCACCATCTTGCTTCAGTGCAAATGAAATTTTAAAAGTAAATATTTGTGTTGGGATCTCCACAATCTCTGCCTGAGGGCAAGGAAACTACAAACTACGCAAAGATAAGAAGTACAGAGACTCTTTAGCATTAGAAGAAAACACGTTTTCTACTGCTCTTCTCCTTTCTTCTTTCCTGCCTCAAGTCTCCTGCCTGGCTTTGATCCACTTGGAGGTCAACACTATGAATTTAAAATATAATGACAAAAAGAGAGATCATGAAAGCCCTCATTGGAAGCTACCTGATTCAGGTGAAGGCAAACAGTCTGCTAGACAATGTTCAAGAACTCATGACCTCTTTCCCATTCTCGCTGCCTCCTGGACTATGAGCCATGCCAGCACTGAGGCTTGAGCTCTGAGAGCAGAGTGGCTTCTAGGAAGACCATGGGTCTCTTCAAATGTTGGGTCAGCCTCTCACTGCCTTTAATCTCTCTCATATAAAATAGATAATAAATAGTAACAAGTCATAGATACTTTGTGGAGGACTAAATGGGATAATGAGTGCAAGAGAAATGAGCACGGAAGCGTGTAAGAAAGTCCAATGTTAACTATTAGTATTGCTGTTCATTTTATTAATTGCCCTTATCTCAACATTTAAATCAGAAAGGATCTGTTAATGAGTACTTACTCTAGAGCAGAAGTTCATTAACATTAATATAGAAGAGGGGGGTGTATTTTCCTGTCCAGCCTTTTGTCTTTAATTGTGAAATAAGGGCTGTTTCCTATTTCCTTCATTCAACAAACATCTTCTGACTCCATACAGTGTGCTGGGTACTATAAGGCAGGGTCTAGCCAGGCACGCGGCTGGAGGTAGGTGACAGGTGAGGGAACAGCCACCTGTATTTACAGCTCCCCTGCATCACTCACATTACCACCTGAACTCTGCCTCCTTCCAGACCAGCAGCAGCATTAGAGCCTTGTAGAAGTGCACATGCTGTTGTGAACAAGCAAGGCATCTAGGCTGCATGCTCTCATAAACCACCTCTCCCCACTCTGGGTCTGTGGAACAATTGTCTTCCATGAAACCAGTACCTGGTACCCAAAAGGTCAGGGAACACTGCTATAAGGTATTCCTAATATGTATATAGAGGGTGCTCAGAAAGGGTTTTCTAGATGAAGGAATGAATGACACCCCCCCACCAATATGCACACACACACCGTTGCCCTTTCTGGATATAATATCAGAGGCCACTTGGGATAGAGAGGCTCGTTTGTCCCTTCACCCCCAACTCCTTCTAGCCCCAGGTCCTCCTCTCTGCAGCTCAAACTGCCTGCCTGCAGAGCCCCTGGTTTAGACCTTCTCCTATTTCCTCACTTGGCTTCCAACCAAGAAGTTCTGACAAAGAAGCAGTCATTAGAACACATTCCCTTTGTGTTACTATAATCAGGAGTTATAAGATGCTCAAAAAGACTTCCCACATGCATATGGAAAGTACATCCACCCTACTCCAATCAAGGACTTATTCTTATTTCATTCAGTATAATAGGGCCGTCTTCGAAACTGTGAACACCAAGTGTGAAAGGAAAGGAATACTTTGCATCTTTATCTCCATGGAGTGGACATCTATTGTTTCTAGCCACCAATATCCATTCTTCCTCTTTCTGGTGATTTGGTGCATGCCCTCTGCTCTGGAAGATGGACTCAGAGGAGATCTCACCCCTAGTCTCAGAAATGAAGCAATTGTCACAAACCTGGATCATCGAGGTGCTCAATTCGCAGAGCCACAAGGATAGCAGAGGGAGGGCACCTCACTCCGGTGGCCCAATCTGGAGCAGAGCGGGTGATTCCAGGAGGACACATTCTCCTCATTTACATCTAACATGGACTGGGGAAGAGTGACTCTGGAAATTTTGACGAACACAAGACAGTACCTGGGAATAAAGCAAATGCAAGAGAGACCTGAGTAAACACAAAGGGGGGGGGGAGGTTTAATGACCGTGTAAGCCCCTGAATCAATCCGTGCTTGAAGCTAGAGTTCTTCTGGATTTTTCAGCTCTGTGAACATCTAAATTTCTTTTTTCCCTGCTTAAGCTATCAAAGTTGGGTGTTTATTTACAACCGAAAGTGTTCCATGTTACCCACAGACCTTGCCACAGTGTCCAGAGATTCACTTTACTTATCCCTTTGTAGTGATGGAGGAATTAAAGCTATGAGATGGCCAATGTTTTATCAGCTTTCAGCCCAAGAGATCTTAGTAATTTGATTATGATCATTGTCATTTATTTGGTAATACTCACAATTAGACTATAAGCACCCTAAAGTCAAAACCCAAACCATACTGAACAATGCAGCACTGTGCACCATGAAGTGTTACATCTTTCATGTGATCTTCCTTGGAGTTGTGTGAGAAGAAATAACTTGAACACTGGAAACTTCTTGAACATGTGGGACTTCCTTTAAGCTATAAATGGGTAGGATTGAAGAGACAGAGGAAAGAGAAAAACAGTTCTTTTTTGGGGGGTGCAAGTCTTTTGTTAATAGTGACTTCCAGAGACACCATAGATCAAAGATGAACTCAAGATTTTCTTCCTTGGATTCAGTTACATTTACTGGATTGTCTATGAATCACTTTTTCCATGTGTCTGTCCAAAGTTGGCAAATTAGATGGAGCTTTATGAGCCCATGAGCTCGAAATTCTTGGGTTTAAGCAATTAGTGATATTTGTTGAGCACCGAGCACCAGCTACATACCCGATGCTACACAAGCTATTGGGCACTGTTGCTTCAAAAACAAATGTGCACACTTCCTCCACTCAAGCAGCTGAGAGTCTAATGAGTGACGCAGACAATGGCCTTCATAACTACCTTAGGGTAGGACTATTGCCATTACAGAGATGAGCATGCAGTGGCTCCCAGCAATGACAAGGGCACACCTGCCTCAAGTGAAGGGATGAAGGAAGGAACTCAGGACAAGGTGATTGTTGAGCAGAAAAATGAGTGAGGAGACATTTTCAGGAAGAAGGGACTAGCATCTATGAAGCAACAGTGGTATAGTGACAACATGTAGGGAACTGAATTTGGTAAACAGACACAATGCAAGGGTGAGAAACAGTGCACGAAGCAGTAAACATGTCTTCATAGAGCACCTCTTCTGCCAAACCAAGGACTAGGTTTGCCTGGGGAAGTCCTCCGGCAGCTCCCCATTTGCTACATAAGATCTAGAACTCATGGATCCTTGGATCATACTCATAACTTTTTCAGTTGTAAATAAATACCCAACCGTGATAGCTTAAGGATTGTGTTGCTTTTCCATTTTCTAGCAGCAAAGAGAACAAGCATACAATGAGTACAGAATCCAAAAGCTTTAGTCCATTTTTGTGTTGCTAAACAGACATACCTGAGGCTGAGTGATTTAGTAAGAAACTATGCTTATTTGGTCTGGAGGCCAAGGACTCCAAAGGTGTGGGGCCAGTATTTAGCCAACTTCTGCTCCATTACAACATGGCAGTGAGACACAGAAAGAACAATGGGCCCTAGAGAGACCACAACCTATAGGCAGCCATCTTACTTTTGTCTAGTCTGTTTATTTATTTCTTCCATAAGAGACTCCAACAAGATTTCCATGCTGCCATCCGCCCCTAGTCCCAGCATTCTGGGCTTACATGCATGTATCAGATGTAGTTAAGGAAGTGCCAGGATCCAAACCTAGAACCTTCCCCGTGTGAGTCTAGTTGCACTACCACCACCCCATTCCCTGGCCCCCATCTTACCTTTTTAACAACCTGCTTTCACAGGAGCTACCATCCTCATGAGAACTCCCTCCCTCCCATGAGATGGCATTAATTTATTCATCAGGGCAATGCCCTCAGGATCCAAACACAGCCTACTAGCCCCCACCTCCTAAATGTCCCAATGCTTCTCAACACCCATTACATTGAGGACCAAGCTTCTAGCACATGAATCTTTGAGCAACAAACCATATTCAAACTATAGTACTGAGCATGACAGTTTTGTTCGAGTGAGCTATGTCCTGTCCCTGATCTCCACTTTCCTGGTAACCCTGGGTCCAGGAGATGGGAGGAGCCACAAGCATCTCCCATGCAGGTTCCAGGCTCCACCCCCAACAGCCATGCTCAAATGAGCATCATTTTTCATTTGGCATGAAGTCATTTTTCAAGTGCCTGCTTTTCATTAGGAAGGGAACACGATAGTCTCTGCAGGGAATGCACATGCGGCAGAAGTGAGCCAGCCTTTTCCTTGCAGCATTTTTCTCTCCTGGCTCTCCTCCTTCACCAAAATGCGGCTGAGTCTTTTGTCCTTTGTTCCAACAACACACCTAAATTGTAGACAATATAGGGTTATTTATTTTATTTAGGGTTTTTGCTTTCTTTCTTTCTTTTTTTTTTTTTTTGCTTTCTTTGTTTGTTTTGATATGCTTCTTTTTATAAAATGGTCCCGGTTCAAAAGGCATTGGCTCTTTTCCCCCATGAGTATCTGTCGCGGGTCAAATGTGTCCCAGGTGTTGCTCCTTCCACATTCCGTTTACACATGATTCTCATTACGCGATCCCCAAGGGCTGTGAAAACATTTTCTTGAGCTTCCCCCAAACATCCACAACTATGAGTTGGCGAATACCAGTTGCAAAAGCACTATTTATTTAAAATGCACCACGACAGTCCTCCATCTGGGCACTTGCTGAAGCTCCACACTGCTCCACTGCCCTCCTGCGTGAGACCCCAAGTTCTCACTCACCCAATCATGTTCATTGAGCAGAGGTCTCAAAATTCCCTCATCCTTGCCTAGAGTTTCTGATTCCGAGGCATGGGAGCCGCAGAACGGTAAGAGATCTGTGCAAGCAGGAGGAGCTATCAGGCATTCTGATGCCCACGTTATTATTCCATTTGCTGGCTCACACATCAACTTGTACAACTACAACATCTTTTTGCAGCCGTTTAAAAATACTTTTATTGGGGGGAACCAGCAGTTAGCGTAATGGCTATGTCGCTGGACTCCCACGTAGTCGACCGCGGTTCGTGTCCCGGACCCGGTGGCTTAAAACTCACGCCAGGCGCGTGTGCGTGCGTGCCCAAGATCCCAAGAGGAGAATGGAGGAGAAGGGATTGCGGCGTGACCATCCCCCCTGGGGGGTGATTTCTCACTTTCTGTCTCTATGTCTCTCTCTGTCTGTCTGGCGAGCGCACGCGCCCTACAGTGAAAATCTCTCAAAAAATAAATAAATTAATAAATAATACTTTTATTGGGGGCCCGATGGTGCTGCGGCAGTAAAAGGCTATGCTCTGTGAGGTGGACCCATATGAGAAGGTTCTGGGATCACATCTGGAGCCCACCCTCAGTAGGCCAGATAGCATGTGCCCATGATCTGGGGCTGCTAAGGGATGGATGTGGATTGTAGCACCAAAACCCTGTTAGGAGGGCTGTCTTACTGTCTCTCAACAAAATCAAACTCCACAGTCTCTGCCTCCTACACTGTGAAGCTACTCACTGGGGTCATTGTTTATGGTGGTCTGCTATACAAATACATCTTCCTTGGTGTCATTCCTGTTGAGGAAACACTATCTGTTTCTTCCATGGGACCATTTGAATGTTCCCTTAATCTTTCTTGCAATGACTGTTGTCCCTCAGGCAGGCACCTACAACACCACTGTTTCCTGTGCCACGGCCTGTGGCTTGGTGTAGACAATGCTGAGGGTGGGGATGGCAAAAGTTGCTGGGCCAGTGCTGCTCAGGGCTCTCTGAGGTTTCCTGTCCCTACCGTTCTCTTTCTCTCTTGCTCATGAAATAAATAAATAAATAAACTTCTAAAAAATACTTATATTTGATAATCCTTTAACTAAAATCAGCTCATGGAAGGAAGTTGACAAAGTCACTCACGGAGAGAGAAGCAGCTTGTATAAAGAGCCTTGAGCCCAGAACAGGGCAGAGCATTTCTGAATAAGTGCTTTGAAGTAACTTTGGGAAAGTTACTGTTTTCCTCCCTACACCTCGGTTTCTCCATTTGTAAAATTAGAGATTAGATCCTTCAGTCACGTTCACTGCTAAATAGTATTATGATTTTACTCTATTGAATATAGTTATTCTAAAAAGAAAATGAAGGGCCAGCAGGTGGCATGATGGTTAAGGCACTTGAACCCACATGGCCAACCATAGTCAAGTCCTGGACCCAGCAGCTTAAAAAACATGCCAGGTGTGTGTGTGTGTGTGTGTGTGTGTGTGTGTGTGTTGTGGGTGGGTGTGTTTGTGTGTGTGTGTACCCAAGATCCCAAGAGAAGAATGTAGAGGAAGGGACTGTGCCATGGCTATCTTTACTGGGGGGTGTGGGAGGAAGAGCTGATTTTTCACTTTCCCTCTCTCTCTGTCTCTATCTCTGACACATGAATGTGCACTATGGCAAAAATCTAAAAAAGAAAAAATTGTAAATTAACTGAAAACATTCTCTTTTTATTTTTTATTTATTTATTTATTTTTATTTTATTTTTTATTTTTTTGGAGAGGTTTCTGCTATAGGGCGCATGCGCTCGCCAGACAGACAGAGAGAGACATAGAGACAGAAAGCGAGGAATCACCCCCCGGGGGGGATGGTCACGCCGCAATCCCTTCTCCTCCATTCTCCTCTTGGGATCTTGGGCATGCACGCACACGCACCTTTTTGTTTAACCCGCTGGGTCCGGGACGCAAACCACGGTCGACTACGTGGGAGTCCAGCGACATAGCCATTACACTAACTGCTGGTTCCAATCTCTTTTTATTTTTTTAATGAAACAGATGAGAAACCAAAATCTCATTTATTATCAGTAAAAATAAACCACCTTTAGAATGGGGATGAAATAGGCAAGCTTAAATTATGTGTGATACACAGAATACAGATTAATATAGTATGTTTCTTTTTTGCACTTTTAAAACTTGAATATGAAAAGTTTTTAAAATTTATTTTTTATTTTCTTATTTACATTCAATTATTAAAAATCTTTATGGCATACAATATGGTTTTTTAAAGTATACATGTTTGTGACAATCAAATCAAGGATGTTACCATATATATCATTTTCAACAAAGAGTATTACATTTGTGTATCTGTTAAATGCTTTTACCCTGAGTCCCTCCCACCCATCTTCCACTATCCAGCTGCTCCCAAAGAATCTCTGGTATCTACACTTATTCTTCCTACTATTATATCTTCAAATCTTCTAATTTCTGCCATAGAGGGCAGATATTCAGGATATATTGAGGGATATACATACAGTGTTTGACATTTCTTTATTTATTTATTAGGTTTTTGCCATTGAGTGTGTGTGCTTGCTGGAGAGATACAGTGAGAGGGA
>NW_006159436.1:1118574-1129930 GCF_000334495.1 Tupaia belangeri chinensis | reverse complement strand
GAGAAATCACCCCCCAGGGGGGATGGCCACGCTGCAATCCCTTCTCCTCCATTCTCCTCTCGGGATCTTGGGCATGCATGCACATGCACCTGGCGTGAGTTTAAGCCACTGGGTCGAACCATGGTTGACTACGTGGAAGTCCAGCAGCATAGCCATTACGCCAACTGCTGGTCTCCACATAGCATTGAATCTTTTTTTTTTAAATTTATTTATTTTTCTTAAGTTGACCAGAGAGAGACAGAGAGAGCGAGAAGGAAAGTGAGAAAGCAAGCTGCCAAGTCCAGGACTTGAACTATGGTTAGCCATGTGGGAATCCAGCCGCCTTAACCACCATGCCACCTGCTGGCCCATAGCATTGAATCTTTTATATTTATCTGCTTTGATTCAGATGATAGTCTTGTCCTTTATGACTAAGAGGTATCCCATGGTGTATATGTACCATGTTTTTTCAATTCAGTCTTCAGTTGTTGGGCACTTAGGTTGACTCCATGTGTTAGTGATTTTGAATAATTATGCAATAAATATGGATGTGCAAAAGTCTTTCCAGCTGAGTGTTTTCCATTCCTTTAAGTAAACACCAAGGAGTGGGAATACAGGGTCACTTGGTAATTCTATTTGTAGATTTTTTTTTTTTTTTGAGAGGTTTTCGCTATAGGGTGCATGTGCTTGCCAGACAGAGAGAGAGAGACAGAGAGACAGAAAGCGAGAAATCACCCTCCAGAGGGGATGGTCACGCCGCAATCCCTTCTCCTCCATTCTCCTCTCAGGATCTTGGGCATGCACGCACACGTGCCCGGCGTGAGTTTTAAGCCACCGGGTCTGGGACGCAAACCGCGGTCAACTACGTGGGAGTCCAGCAACATAGCCATTATGCTAACTGCTGGTTCCCTATTTGTAGATTTTTGAAAAGTTCTATATTATTTTCCAAAATGGCAGTATTAATTTACATTTCACCAAAGCAATGTCAGTACTTGTTCTTTTTTTCTTTTTTTTTTTTTTTTTTGGTTATACCCATTCTGACTTGGAGTAAGTGATCTCACTGTGGTTTTGATTTACATTTCCTTATAGTAAGAGATGTGAACCTCTGTTCAAATGCTTTTTTAGCTATTTGCATGTCTTTCTTACAAAGTTGTCCAGATCATTTGCCCATTTTTTAATTGGATGTTTTTCTCCCATTCTGAGGTTGTCTCTTCACTTTATTTATTGTTTCTTTTCTCATGCAAAAGTTTTTTAACTTGATGTAATCCCACTTGTCTATCTTTGGAACTGTTGCCTGCTCTTTAAGGGTCTTATTTTAGAAATTTTTGCTTACCCCAACGTCTTCAAATGTGTCCCTGTGTTTATCACAAGTATTTTTAAATACGAAGAATTATATTTATATTTTTTATCCATTTTGAGTTGATTTTTGTTAATGATGAGAGCTAGAGGTCCAGTCTTATTTTTCTACAGGTGAATATCCAGTTTTTCCAGCACTATTTGCTGAAAAGACTTTCTTTTCTCCACTGGATTGTCTTGCGACCATCAAAAGTCAATTGGCTTTGTGTTTTGCTGGGTTTATTTTTGGATTTTCTATTCCATTCCATTGATGTATGTGTATGTTTTTGTGCCAGTACCATGCTGTATGATTATCACCACTTTGTAAGATATTTTGAAGTCAGGTAGTAAGATGTCTTCTACTTAAATCTTTTTGCACAACACTGCCTCGGCAATATGTGGCCTTTTATGATTCCAAAAATGTTTATGATATTTTTTCTGATTCTATGAAAAAATATTACCAGTAATTTTATTTATTCTTATTGTAATCAAATTGACTTTATAAATTAATCTGAGAATTAAGTGGTATTTTGATTATATTGATTCTTTCAGAATCCAGCATGCTGTTCCACTTTTTTTTTTTTCCACATATTCAATTTCTTATTTCAGTTTTCCATGGTTCTCTTTGTAGAGATCTTTCAGCTTTTTGGTTAGGTTTATTCCCAGGTATTCTTTTTGTGTGTGTGATTATTGTAATGGGGTTGCTTTCTTTAATGCTACCATAATCTGTCATTGTTGGTATATAAAAACACTATTGACTTTTGTATATTTTGTATATTTTGTAGTCTGCAACTTAACTAAATTTATAACTTCTAGAAATTTTTCATGTGTATTTTGAATTTTCTAAGTTTATAATCATGCTATCTGCAAATAGGAACAATTTCACTTCTTTCTTTACTATTTGGACACGTTTTATTTTACACTCTTGTCTTATTGCATTGGCTAGGACTTCCAGTCCTATCTTGAAAAGGAGTGGAGAAAGTGGACAACCTTGTTTTTTTACAATTTTCATTTGGAAAGCTTTCAGCTTTTCTCCATTCAGTATGATGTTAACTATGGATTTGACATATACAGCCGTTATTATGTTGAAAACGATCCCTTCTATACCTGTTTTGTTGAGAGTCTTAATTATGAAAGGATGTTGTATTTTATCAAATGCTTTTCCTGCATCAATTGATATAGTTAAATGGCTTTTATTTTCCTTCCATTAATGTGATGCATTACATTTATCATTTCACATGTTGAACCATCTCACATCTCTGGAATAAAGTTTACTTTACTTGCTCACAGTATGTAATCTTTTTATGTGTGATTGGAGTGGATTTGCTGGGATTTTTTTCATCTCTATTCATCAGGAATATTTTGATTTGCTGGTATTTTGTTTAGGATTTTTTTCATCTCTATTCATCAGGAATATTAGTCTGCAGATTTGTTTTTGTTACGTCTTTGTCTGCTTTTGGTATGAAGATTATATAGACTTCATAAAATGAGTTTGGGAGAGTTCCTTCCTTTTGAATCTTTAGAAACAGTTTGAGAAGAATTGGTGTAAGCGCTTCTTTAAAAGTTTTGTAGGGAACCAGCAGCATGGTGGTTAAGGTGCTGGACTCCCACATGGCCGACCATAGTTCAAATCCTGGACCTGGTGGCTTGCTTCTTTCTCACTTTCCTTCTCTCTCTCCCTCCTTCTCTCTCTCTCGCTCGCTCACTCTCTCTCTCTCTCTCTCTCTCTCGTTCTCGCTCTCTCTCTCTCATCAAAGTGATTAGTAATAATAATTAAATAAATATTCTGTCAAAAAAAAAAAAAGAAAAGTTTTGTTGAATTCAGAAGCAAAGCCATCAGGATCTGGACGTTTCCTTGCTGGGAGACTATTTATCACAGTCTCATTTCTTGATATTGATTTATGCAGGCTTTTTATTTCTTCCTGATTCAATCTAGGTATACTATGTGTCCAGAAATTTGTCCATCTCATCTTGATTTCCTCGTTTTTGACAGACAGTCACTGGTAGTATTCTTTCATTATCTTTTGTATTTTTGTGATATCTGTTGTAGTATTGCCTGTTTCATTACTGTTGTTTATCTGGTTCTTTTCTCTGTTTTTCTTGCTTAGTATAACTAATGATTTATTGATCTTGTTTATCCTATCAAAAAAAAAAAAAAACCAGCTATCTGTTTGGTTTGGTTTGGTTTGGTTTGGTAGTTCTTTTATTCTGAGGATAAATACCATAAGTTATTTCCTGAAAAATCTGGTCCTGTGTTGGTAAATTCTTTTATTGTTTTTTAATCTGGGAATGATTTTATTTCTTGTTCCCATTTGAATGATAATATTGCCAGGTATAGTATTCCTATCTGAAATTTTTTTCTTTCAGAAATTTTATATCTGTCTTCTGATTCTTTACTTGCTTGCATAGTTTCCATTGAGAGGTTTGAGGCTAATTTGATGGGATATATTTTGTAAGTAACTTGAGGTTTCTCTCTTCCCATGTTTAGAATATTGTATCTGTCTTTGACTTTTTCAAATTTGGCTATGATATGCCTTGGAAAGGATCATCTTATATTGATTCTATTTGGTATTCTTTATATTTCCTGAATCTAGATGTCTGTATGTCTCTCTAGATTTGAAAAGTTTTCAGATAGTATCTCATTATAGAGATTTCTCTATGCCTTTATCTGTCTCTTTCATTCCAGAATATTTATTACACAGATAGTCAGCTTCTTAATGGTGACTAGAACTTCCCATATGTTTTCATTTTATTTTTTCATTCTTTCAGTGGCTTGGACTTAATCAGAGATTTTTGTCTTCAATGTCATAAATTCTTTCTTCTACATGGTCTAATCTGTTGTTAATACTTTTGAAAGATATTTTGATTTCCTGTATTGTATTCTTCATTTTCAGAAGTTTTTTGATTCTTTTTTAAGGTTTCTATCTCTACAGGTTCCTCCTTCATGTCATGGAATAATTTTCTCATCTCCTAGAATGGATTGCCCATTTTCCCTTGCATCTCAGTGAGTTTTGTTATAATGAGTATTCTGAATTTTTTTTCTGACATTTTTTTATTTCCTGTGTTTTATTCATTGTTGGTGATAAGTTTTGTGATCCTTTAGGGAAAACATAATTTCTTGTTTTTTCATATTTCTTATATCTCTGCATCGAGTTTTCAGTATCTGGCAGAATACTCACTTCTTCCTATTATTTGGAGTGGGTAAGTTCAGAAAGGTTCAGAAGAGCTGAGCTGTGGGTGGCATCAGTTGGAGTAGGTAGCCATTTCCTGCCTTTTAATCTGATGGGAGAAAGAGAGCTGGTTTGCCCTGCCTGACAGACAGGAGCTAGTGACCAAATTCCTCAGTCTCTATTGGGTCAGGGTGCTCTCTTTCGTGTCCTCTGATCTCTCAGGGTTGTGGAGTCTTGATCATAAATAGAGCTCTACCTCCTGGTTGGCTTACAGGATGAAGCCACTCTCTCTTTTATGCCTTCTTGGGGGTGAAAGTTGGGAGTAGATCCTATGTTTGCTTGTTTATTTTTCTGAAAATGTAGGTTTATGAACTTCCCTACAATGTAAGTTAGTTCCATTCCAGTTTTGTTCTTCTGTAAGTGAAGAGTGATGGAATCCATGGTGGGAGTCTAGAGTTCAGAGTTTCAAAGGAGTTTCTGTTGTTTTCTGCCCTAGAGGGGAAGTGAGGGAAAGTCCTCCAGGGCTTCACCAGCTTAAGGCAATGGAGTCCTCTGTACATTTCCAAGTAGAAATTATCTAAGTCAGAAGTTCCTGCCTTCTTTTCCTTTCACTCTGTCGGTACCACCTAACGCCTCTCTGAAAAGCCCACATGCAGACAGAGGACACAGTCCAGGTGTCTGTGGGCAGCAAAGGTAGTGGTGGCTCTCCTCTCAGACAGTGGCCATGTTCCTTCTGACTTACTCCCATTTCTCTGGTCCTGCTCTGACCAGGGTCTAAGTCAGGGAGGTAGAGCACGAGGCAACTGGGTGCAACAGCATGAGGCAATACAGTGGTGCAGGGATGGAAAGTATTCTTAAGGAAGGCAATCTTGGGCTCACTGATAGTCACCTTGTTTTTCTGACTTCAGAGGTTTGAAACTAGGCCCAGCAGCAAGCAGCTGCAGATGTGAAGACAAAGACAAGTAAAATCATCTTCAGAGCTCAAAGGCCTGAAAGAGCTACCTGAGCCCATCACCATCTTCTGAGACTCTCAAAAGAGCATCTTGATAGAGCCACTGCTGAGCCTGCTGTCCCATGGCAAGTTCTTAGAGATAAAAGCAGCTCTCAGCCTCCTTTCCTGGTCAAGCTCCTTTACAGAGCATGAAGGAAGATTGACAGGGCAGCTTGACATGGACATGGGTACATAAGCTTATATCTGAGGTTTTTTCATTTTTTTAATTGAAAAATTAAAAATTGTATGTATTTACGGTATACAATGTGAAGTTTTTAGGTGGCTATGAAATTATTAAATCAAACTAATTAATATATCCATCATGTTACAAACATATCACTTTTTGTGATGAGACTATTAAAAATTTACTGGGGCCGGCATGTGGCATGGTGGTTAAGGGTGCTGGATTCCCGAATGGCTGAACACAGTTTGAGCCCTGGACCTGGTGGCTTGCTTTCTCACTTTTCTCCTCTCTCTCTCTCTGATCAAATTAACATAAATAAATAAATAAATATAAATAAATAAAGTTACATTTTTTAAAATCCTATAAAAATTTTTACAGGACCAGCAGTTAGCATACTGGTTATGTCGCTGGACTTCATGTAGTCAACCGCGGTTCACTTCCTGGACCCAGTGGGCTTAAAACTCACACCGGGCGTGTGTGCGTGCGTGCCTAAGATCCTGAAAGGAGAATAGAGGAGAAGGGAGATCGGGGTGATTTCTCTCTGTCTCTCTGTCTCTCTCTGTCTGTCTGGGAAGTGCAAGTGCCCTATAGCAAAAACCTCTCCCCAAAAAAAAGAAAAGAAAAAAAATCCTATAAAAATTTTTAAATCTACTAGCAACACAATATATTATCATTAACTATAGTCACCACATTTTACAATAGCTTTCTAGAACTCATTCCTCCTCAAAATGTGTACCTGTTAATCATTACCACCCTACTTTTCATACACTACCCTCCCAGGTCCGGGTAACTACCCTTTTACTTTCTGCTTCTGTGAGTTCAGTATGTTTTACATCCCACATAAGCAAGATCAGATGTTATTTGTCTTTTTGTAACTGGCTCATTACACTAAATAGGAAGTATTTCAGGTTCATCCATGTTGTTGCAAATGATCAGATTTCCTTCTTTTTAAAGGCTGAATAGTATTCCATCATATATATATGTACCACATTTTCTTTATCCATGCATCCATTGAAATAAACTTAGGTTGACTCCATATCTTGGATATTGTGAATGATGATGCTGCAATAAACATAGAAGTGCAGATATTTCTTTGACAAAATTACTTCATCTCCTTTGGAATATCTGGTTTAATTTGGGATTTTGAAGAGCGCTCATCTTAGTGAGGAGGCCAGAGAAGATGAGGCAAATATAAAAGAAGTCAGATTGGTTGGCAGCAATAAGGTTCTGGCAAAGTAACTCTTAGGCTCCTCAGAGGCTAAAAGGTCTAGGAGTCAAGGGCTCGAAGCATGGTTTTAGAGTTTTAGTCCCAGAAAGAAACTGGATAGTAAACTTTAAAGCCCAGCCTAAACTCTATTGGCAGTGGAGTGAGATCTGCTGGAAGGAGGCTTCCAGGACTGGATGGGCTCCAGAGTCAGAGGGTGGCATCAGCCCTTAAAACTGGGTTGTGAAAGGGGGATAAGGAAGGAAGAGCTGTCCCTCCCTTCTCTTTTTCCAACTTTTTCTTACTCTACTTTTTTTCCTGGCAGTCTAGTTTCAGATGATTATTTTTCTTATCTGTTTCCTCTCCTACCTCCTACCTGGGCACCTGGGTTCTCATTTAGCTGCCTGAGTTGAGTCCTCCCTTTCCCACACATGATAGAGCTTTAGGAAGGCTTTCGCATTCTAGCCAACACTTAGGAAATAGCCCTTTCTCCAGTCCCCAGGCAACACCTTAACAAAAACTATGCCACCCAGACAGGATGTGGATCTGCTAACAAGCTTCCAACTTCAGAGGTACCATTTTCTTTTAGTCATTGTTTGAACATACTTCATATCACCAGTGGACACTCAGATCTACTTAATGGATGGCTTCCACCAGGCACTTGCAAATGAGTGCACTGACCAGCCATCTGCTGTATACCTTCACTGCTAGGAAGTCTTTGATCAACACTTAGTTCCAAGACACTCATGCAAGATCCACATCCATGCTCTATACTGAGGAATGAACTTTCAAATCCTTAGACTAGTGACTCTAAATTCTAGCATCGCACCAACTCCACCTTTTTCCAGGCTTCAAGTTTTTCAGAGACTCTATTAATAGATCTGTCTGCTTCAGTCATTCAGCTGGATAAGCATTAAAGCTCTGAGTTTTCCAGGCCACATTCATGTTCTGAGGCTCCACATTCAAAATAAAAAAGAAGAAAGAGAGAAATAAAAAAGAAGAATGAAAAAATGACAAAATGACAAAATAAAGTTAAGAGTTGCTGAAAACTATTTGCATTAAGGGCTGGCAGGTGGTGTGGTGATTAAGGTGCTGAACTCCCACATGGCCAACAATGGTTCAAGTCCTAGATCTGGTGGCTTGCTTTCTCACTCTCTCTCTCCCTCTCTCTGTCTCTCTCTGGTCTAATTGAAGAATAATAATTAATTTAATTTTTAATTAATAATTTCTAAGTATTTGCATTATTTTTTAATGCAGAAATCATGAGGTAATATAATCATCCTACTCACAACATAGAAGATTAGTTATAAACATTAATTTGTAAGTATATGGTCTGGGAATGGGATATTAAAAAATTTTAATAGGTTTTTGCTATAGGGCATGTGTGCATGCCAGAGAGACAGAAAGTGAGAAATCATCCTCCCAGGGGGATGGTCACACCACAATCCTTTCTCTTCCATTCTCCTCTCAGGATTTTGGGCACACATGTGCAGGCTTCTGGAGTGAGTTTTAAGCCACCAGGTCTGGGATTCAAACCATGGTCAACTACATGAAAGTCTAGTACTGCTAACTATTACATCATTGGCTGATCCCTGGTGTATAACATTTTAAATTGCATAATAGATACTATTCTCTTTCAATTTTTTAAGCTAATTTAATTTGGCTATAAATGCAGAGGTTCAAATCGGAGGATATCTGTGAAAGTAAATCCTGGTTGGACTGACTCCCTGGTCCCCACTCAAGCCAGGTTCTATATCTTTTGATCTTACCCCTTCACTGAAGCCTAACCTAGCTTGTCAAACTAAACCTGCCCTACACTCCTTGAGGCTGAAAATGCTTAGACATAATTCAACTTTAATGATTCACACTGGTAGAAATTTCTAGTAAGAACTATTACACAAAATGTATTCAACTTGATTCCCATATGCGTTTTCTTCCCTCTCTCATGCTGGTCATAACTAGATTTATTATTCTATTTTTTCTCCTTTCTTTTTCTTTTTTCCCCACCTAGAGAGCGCATGTGTTCACAAGAGAGTGACAGAGAGAGGGAGCAAGAGAAACCCCCGCCTAGTGGGGCACAGTCACACCACAATCCCTTCTCTGCCATTTCTCCATCCCATCAAACAGATCTGTTTTCCTAGTCACTGGGGCAACTATTTGAACCTGGTCAGCCATGTGGGATCCCATTCCTTTAACCATTAGGCTACATAGCCACCCCATGACCTAATTTTTCTAAAACAATGGAGATTTTTTTTTTTTTGGAGAAATTTTTGCTATAGGGCGCGTGCGCTTGCCAGACAGACAGAGAGAGACATAGAAACAGAAAGTGAGAAATCACCCCCCAGGGGGGATGGTCACGCTGCAATCCCTTCTCCTCCATTCTCCTCTTGGGATCTTGGGCACGCATGCACACGCGCCCGGCATGAGTTTTAAGCCACTGGGTCTGGGACGCGAACCGCGGTCAACTACGTGGGAGTCCAGCGACATAGCCATTACGCTAACTGCTGGTTCCCGAGATTTATTTTTTTTTAAGAGAGAGATTTTTGCTATAGGGCGCTTGCACAGACAGACAGACAGAAAGCCAGAAATCACCCCCTGGGGGCGGGCCAGGATGGCCAGGCCACAATCCCTTTTCCATTCTTCTTTTGGGACTTTGGGCACATACACTCATGCACCCAGTGTGAGTTTTAAGCCTCCAGGTCAGGGCCTCAAACTGCAGTCAACGACACAGGAATCCAGCAACATAGCCATTACGCCACCTGCTGATCCTAACAATGAAGATCTTTTGTGGAGATGAAACAATGATCAGGAAGAGACTAGGAAAAGACCAGATAATAAAAGTCCTTCTGGTTTTTTAATAACTAGGAGAGAGGAAGTTCTCCCAACTTTGTCTGATCCTCCTAGGCTGCCTGCTGAAGGCATCCTTTACACAAATGTCAGTTAAAAAGTTGAACTCAGAGCAATAGAAAATTTGCCAAAACTTACCACCCAGCTTCCGACTACAAGCACATGAATATTTATAGTAGCTAATGATGGGGCTTCCTAGGCTTTCCAGCATGGTTTCCTATGCAGAGAAAATTCCTCTTTGTAAGTCCTTCAGGGAGTCAGCGCTCCCTCCTCCTATCAAAGTTGCAAAAGTCTCAGTATTCATGTTCTAAGCCCTCCAAGCAACTAGGACATGGCCACATGACTTCAGTGTGGTCACTGAGCAGTATCCACCCAGCACTTGAAATCTTAAGGGAGTCACATGCAGGCTAAGGTTCAACTGAAGTGACTCACACTGGCATCAGGGAGACGAGCAGTGCAGGGGAACGTGTACGGCTGGCAGTGCCAGCAGGCAAGCTCACAGAGACCAAGTTTGTGGTGGGAGTGTGGCTTCCCATCCGCTCTCTCTTCTGGAGCCTTGTTCTTCTGCCTTCCCAGCAATGTATGGTTACCTGATAACTTCACATGAATCTTTCTTCTGCTTAAGCTAAATAGAGTTCACATCTATTGTTTGTAACCAAGAATGCATACACAAGCACAAATCAAATATAAATGATGTTGGAATAGATGCATTTCCTGCCCCTTCATTGAAGTCGAGAGTGGCCACGTGTCTTGCTTTCATGCAGGAAGTGTGAACAGAAACAACCATGACAGCTCCAGGACAAAAGCATTGAGAACCAGCCTGTGGTTTGTTCCGTCTACTTTGCTCCTGCCACAGACCATCCGTGTTTTAGACAGAACAGGGAGTAGCAGGGTTGGTCTGTACGAAGTCATAAAGTAGTTTCAGCGTCGTGGGCCATATTGTCTCTGCTGCAGCTACTTAATCCTGTTGTAGCATGAAAGCAGTCATATACGGTTCACAAGCAAATGACTATGTCTGTGTTTCAATAAATCTTTATTGATAAAAACAGGTGCCAGGCTAGCTTCAGTCCACAACCCTGAGACAGAAGCAATCCTGTCCATGTTAGTCCCAGAGAAAGGGGGTAAAGGGACAGAGACAGCAGCCTACAATGGGCATGTGGCATGAGTGAGAAATACGACGTTGTGGCTGCAAGTCCCTACACCTTTGGGGTCATTTGTTATTAATAATACAGTATAATTCCACCTGTGCTGACTGACCTATCAGGTAACTTTATTAAAATTAGTTCTAAGAGATAACTTCCATGTAAGAAAACAAAACTTGACTTTGAGCTGATGAGATTGCATCTACAGAGTGAGGGGGAAACTTCTCTACACCTTGAGGTCAAAGAACAAAACCGAGTTCTCTTTATTTCTGTGATATCGTTTCAAATGGACTGCTGGCGCGTGTACCCCATCACCCTTGCCATCACAGGCAGCGATGTTGTTGTTGCGTGAACTCTGGAATAGAAACCCAGAGAAATGGATTCTAGGCCTCGAGTCACCTCAAATTAGTTTTTTGACTGAACCATTCACCTTGCTGAGGCTCAAGTTTCCGGAAAAAAAAAAAAAAGTAGCAGCCCAGAAGCATCTCCCCCCAATCTTCCTCC
>NW_006159436.1:1114154-1118504 GCF_000334495.1 Tupaia belangeri chinensis | reverse complement strand
CGAGAAAAAAAAAAAAAAAAAAAAAAGTAGCAGCCCAGAAGCATCTCCCTCTAATCTTCCTCCACCTCTACCATTCAAAGGCTCATCTGAGAGCACTGTTCCGCAGATGACTGACAACAACAGGAGGTTCCAAAACGACCCTGGGTAACAAAAAGCTCTTTCTGAAATAAATCCGGTCTGTTGGCATGTGCATGTTGAGCAAGGACACAGTTCTTAGGAAAGTGGGGGTCATTTTTCCAGGCCCACAGGATGCAGCATGATGGAGCCAGCAGAACAAAGCCGCCAGGATGAAATGCGAGTTTGTGCCCACGCTTCTCTGCATCCCTACCGGGAACTTAACACTCAGCAGTTTAGTCACTCTTGGCTTTGGGAATAAATTCCTTCATGCTCCTTGCTTGTTTCCAAAGTATGCTCTCATCTCAGATTTAGTAGAAATGTACAAAATCAAGGCTAAAAGCAGAAAGCAGGGAGCCCTGGCTTCTTCCTTTACTTGCAAGCCCACAACAGGGTTGAGGACCTTCACAGAACCAGCCCTGGTCTGGTGCTGGTGAGATCCCTGCATGTGAAATTCCAGTTTAATCCCCACCCCGGAGGCTTAATCCCTGAACTCTGAATCAGTCCTTGGCAGAGAAAAGGCTCCTTGCCGACTTGTAAATTTCCATTCTCCAAACCACCTCAGGCCAATCAGCAGCTCAGCAACGCCAGGGCTGTACAGTGAGAATTTCAGCAAAGCCCTCTCTACAACCCTAGGCTGTGACATCCAGACATGGAAGGTTCTTAAGGTGGTGGGCACCAAAGCCCTCATCTGCTCTTGAACTCTGTCCTGGTCTCATGCCACAAAGGCTGAGATTGTTACCATACTGTCATTCTTTGGTTGGTAGCACAGGGTAGCAAATTGTGGGCCCGCTTGTTTGCAAACAAAGCCCATTTTTGCAAATAAAGATTTATTGCAACACAGTCATTTCTATTCATTTATCTATTGTCTAGGGTCACTTTCCTGTTAGAACAACCAAGCTGAACACTACAATAGAGATCCTCTAGCCAACAAAGCTTAAGATAGTTACTAACTAACCCTCACAGAAAAAGTAGGCCAACCCCTCGTCTATGGTATCCTCTACCAAAGGCAGTTTTGTGGTACAGTAACTTCTCTTAAAATATTATGAGGCTTGGGACCAGCAGTTAGCATAATGGCTATGTCGCTGGACACCCACGTAGTTGACCGCGGTTCGCATCCCAGACCCGGTGGCTTAAAACTCACGCCGGGCATGTGTGCGTGTGTGCCCAAGATCCCGAGAGGAGAATGGAGGAGAAGGGATTGCGGCGTGACCATCCCCCCGGGGGGTGATTTCTCGCTTTCTGTCTCTCTGTCTCTCTCTGTCTGTCTGGCGAGTGCACGCGCCCTATAGCGAAAACCTCTCCAAAATATATATTATGAGGTTTGGGACCAGCAGTTAGCATAAAGGCTATGTCGCTGGACTCCCATGTAGTTGACCCCGGTTCGCATCCCCGACCCAGTGGCTTAAAACTCATGCCGAGCGCATGTGCGTGAGTGCCCAAGATACTGAGAGGAGAATGGAGGAGAAGGGATTGTGGCGTGGCCATCCACCCTGGGGGGTGATTTCTCACTTTCTATCTCTCTCTGTCTGTCTGGCAAGCGCACGCACCCTATAGCGAAAACCTCTCCAAAAACAAGAAAAGGAAATAAATATATATATATTATGAGGCTATTCTTCAGGATGATGAATAGGGAGCAAGTCCCTAAAGATCATAGAACAGGGTCAGCCTTGTGGCTTGGTGACTAAAGGAGCTGAATCCCACATGGCCAACTATGCAGTTTGAACCCTAGCCCTGGCAGCTTGAAAAACATGCTGGGTACATATACATACATGCCCCAAATCCCAACAAGGCAGAGAAATGGAGGAAAGGAGATTGTGGTGTGAATATACACCATGGGGGAGTGCTTTCGCCCTCTCCCTCTCTCTGTCTGTCTGTCTGTCTCTCTGGAGAGTACACATACCATCTACAATTTTTTAAAAAGACCATGGGACAGTAAAACAGGTATGTGTGTGTGTGTGTGTGTGTGTGTGTTCACATGTGCATATGTACTTGGCAGTTTATGTATATAAACAGGGATGGAACCTCAGAAAGAGAAAGCTGAAAGAACTTGAACATTTAACAGGTTTACGCAAAACTTTTTTTTTTTTTTTTGGAGAGATTTTCACTGTAGGGCGCGTGCGCTCGCCAGACAGAGAGAGACATAGAGACAGAAAGCGAGAAATCACCCCCCAAGGGGGATGGTCACGCCACAATCCCTTCTCCTCCATTCTCCTCTCGGGATCTTGGGCACGCACGCACACGCGCCCGGCGTGAGTTTTAAGCCACCGGGTCCGGGACACGAACCGCGGTCGACTATGTGGGAGTCCAGCAACATAGCCATTATGCTAACTGCTGGTTCCCTACGCAAAACTCTTAAAGGGAGGGCCCTACTAAGACAGCAAGCAGAGAGCCGGGGAACACTGGGCCCTGGAAAGAACAAGAAACTCTATTTATCACTAATATTACTGATATTATCACTAGCGGAGACGAAGTGTGTTCACACATGCGTCTTATTTACTTTCCCCTTGGAAACCATGTGAGGTGTGTGAGGTGTGTGAGGTGTAACAGACCCTGTGGTGCCGGGTCCACATAGCAGAGTGCTGGGCTGGCGTCCTGAGGCCTCCCTGTACATACACCCAGGGTGCCCAAGACTCAGGCTAAATGAAGCTGGCAGTGGATCACAGTGTGAAGGCTGTCCGAGACACCTGTCCCTCTTTCTCTCTTTCTCATAGAAGAAATAAATGATGATCTTTAAAAAATAAAAATTAAAATTCAGAATGAAAAGCCCAACCCTTTGTATTTTGCATGTTGCTTTTATTTTCACTCTTGGATCTATTCAATTAGAAAGCTTGGGACCAGTAAATGGCATAAGGGTTACATCGCTGGATTCCCAGGTACTCGACTATAGTTTGAGTCCTGGACCCAGCGACTTAAACCTCACACCGGGTGCATGTGTGTGTGCCCAAAATCCTGGGAGGAGAATGGAGGAGAAGGGATTGCAGTATTGCAGTCCTCCTTAGGGGGTGATTTCTTACTTTCTGTCTCTCCATCTATCTCTCTCTGATAAGTACACACGCCCTATAGCCCCCTCCCTTAAAAAAAAAAAAAAAAAAAGGCATTTGTTTTTCCTGTCTCCCATACAGAAAGAAGTATCTCTCCTTCTTAAGCAGACTTGAAAGACACTTCCAAACAACCTAGGCTCTCAATGCTATCTATACAGTAGGAAAGACAATCAGGGAAAATCCAGACCACTGGGGTCTACCTTGGGGCTAGCTGAGAGCTGCAAGGTGCGGAATGAGGACAGAAACTGAAAGGAGAGGAAACCCCTGTGCGTACGTGCTCATGTCATTTCCTTCACTCCAGGCAGAAGAGAGGACTCAGACAAGTAAAAAAGAGTTATAGACCGAGAAAGTTTCTCTTAGCCTCTTTTTTCTTTTTTTTTTAATTTTACTTATTATTATTATTATTATTATTATTATTATTATTTAATTTGACCAGAGAGAGATGGGGGTAGGGGATAGGTAGAGTGGGAAAGCAAGTTACCAGGTCCAGGACTCGAACCACGCTCAGCCATGTTGAAATCCAGTGTCTCAACCACCACGCCACCTGACACTAACCACCACCCCTTAGCCTTATTTTCCCAAGTGTATTTTACGATGTATGTCTTGGCTAGTGACTCTGACCATCTCCTCAGATTCTGTGCAGGCCCATCCTCACCTCAGAGCATCCCCTCTTTTGACTGCATGGACCCGCTGTGGCCCATTATCTCTGGCCTTTGTGCCTCAGAAGGTCAGAGACACTGTTCCCTGGATAAGACCCAGGGAAGGAAGGAAGTGGAAACAAAAATGTTTTTGCAGCAAAGTGACCTGATTCCACCCAGAGTGGCTCTTTCTAGGCCATCCCATAACTGCCCCCATTCAGAGCTGGAGCAAGTCCACAAAAGTAGCAGAATCTGTTACTGGCTCAGTAACAACTGCAGCTACTTCAGGGAGCGAGCATCTGATGACAGAGCCTGTTCTTGTCCCTGAGTGACTAGGCTGCTAGTGAAGATGGGGTTCTGGAAGGATGGAAGCACATCCCTTCCACCAAGGGGGTTCCTGCAGTTCAGCATAGTTGATGAGTATGGATTCTGCACCATCATCTGGGTTGACAAGTATGGATTCTGCACCATCATCTGGGTTTGAATCTCGGCACCACCCTCTGCAGCTGAGTAGCTTTAGGCACTTTCTTTTTTTTTTTTTTTTTTTTTTTGGT
>NW_006159436.1:1075343-1114135 GCF_000334495.1 Tupaia belangeri chinensis | reverse complement strand
CGCAATCCCTTCTCCTCCATTCTCCTCTCGGGATCCTGGGCACGCACACACACGCGCCCAGCGTGAGTTCTAAGCCACCAGGTCTGGGACTCTAACCGCGGTCGACTACGTGGGAGTCCAGCGACATAGCCATTATGCCAACTGCTGGTTCCCCGGCACTTTCTGTATTAAGGTCTCCATGTCTCAGAATCTCTATCTGTAAAGTGGTGGCTGTGAAATGGATAATGGATGTGATGAGAGAGTGACGTGCTGGAAGGCAACATTAGCTGTTGTAATTGTTCAAGGTCCTTGTGGGGGCCCATGACACCCTTACCTCCCTATTCCTCCCTTCAGAAAATCTCACTGGGATAATCCTGATCTGTTCTATTTCTCAGACAACATCCCCAGCCTGCCACATCTCCATCTCCTTGTCTGTCCCATGAGAGCATCAATGTGTTATCACAAAGGCCTCCTTAGATCACCAACACCAGTCCACCACCTCCCAGAACACTCTCCATGAGGTTGTCCTGAGTATTTATGACAGAATTTTGTCACTATCTAAAATTATCTTGTCCATGCTTTTTATTTTCACAAAGGTATTTTTATTTAATTTTATTCATAATTACTATTATCATTATTTTAAATTTGACCAGAGAGAGAGAAGGAAAGTGAAAAAGCAAGCCTCCAGGTCTAGGACTCAAACTGCAGTCGGTCATGTGGGAGTCCTGTGCCTTAACACCACAGCACCCGTCTGCCCCATCTTGCTCACTTTTTAAAAAACTAATTTATGCTCAGAATTTCCCAGTTAGTCAAGATTTTCCTACCTTTAGTAAGAAGCCCTTTGATTAGGAGCAATATAGGGCAATGAATTTACCTACAGCCCAGAAGGCCAGAGGCAGTCACCACCTTAATCACTCCTGAATCACCTACATAAGAAAAGTACCTAGGGACTAGCAGTTGGTGTAATGGCTGTGTCGCTGGACTCCCATGTAGTCGACCACGGTTCAAGTCCCGGACCCAGCGGCTTAAACGCACGCCAGGTTTGTGTGCATTCATGCCCAAGATCCCAAGATCCAGATAGGAGAATGGAGGAGAAGGAATTGCAGTGTGGCCATACCCCTGGGGGGTGATTTCTTGCTTTCTGTCTCTCTGTCTTTCTGGCGAGCACACGTGCCCTATAGCAAAAACCTCTAAAAAAAAACAAAAACAAAAACAAACAAACAAAAAAAAACTACCTAACACAAAGCAAGAGCCCAAGAAAAACATGGATGACCACACTGCAGTCCCAGCCCCCCCATTCTCCTCTCAGGACTTCGGGTACATACACAGGTACACGTGCCTGGCAGTGTTTTAAGCAGCCAGGTCTGGGATTCGAACTGTGGTCAACTACATGAGAATCCAACGATGTAACCATTATGCCATCTGCTGGTCCCTCGATTCCTTTTTAATAAACTCAGCTTTATACTCCCTAAGATATTGCCATTATTTATTAAAGGTGGTTCTTTGAAACTAAAGGAAAAAATCACATATCTGGATAAAATTATCTATGGACAAAAATCACTGGATGCCCACAGGCAACAAGATCTCAATGGAAATCTATTGATTGATGATAAGGAAGAGAAAAGACTATCCTTTTGTTATCCTTTTGTGGGAATACTCGTCCTGGGTCAGTGGGTGCGTGACGGTTGAGGTGGCTGAATCCCACATGGCCAATTGTGCAGTTCAGTCCTGGACCTGGCAGTTTGAAAAACATGCTGGAACATGTACATGCGTGCCCCAAATCCCGGAAGGCGAGATGGAGAAGGGATTGCAGTGTGATCATTCTCCATGGGGTATGCTGTCCCACTTTTCCTCTTGCTCTCTGTCTGTCTGTCTGTTTCTCTCTGAGGAGCACACACACCCTCTAGCAAAAAAAAAAAAAAAAAAAAAGTATGCACCGCCATGGTCATTGTTTTATTACCTGTTACCACATTTGGTCATCCAGATTGATAACAGTCTTTGCTCATATATAGTATCTCAAATATGCTGATGAAAAGTCATCCCTCTTCATTCTGAGACCAAAATTCTGTACATGCTAATTTCAAAAGAAGTTATCTTGGAAGAAATCTTAACCTGATACAAGGGATAATACTCCTTATCATCCTAGTCACATCTAGTATATGTTTAGACAATTTCACAATTTGTAGTGGACATTCCGACATTATCTTGTTTGAACTCAGAGAACTACTACTCTAGATGTACACAAAATACCCATCATGTATAAAAAGTGTGCTTTGGGTGTGCTTTGAGGCCAGAGCTGTATGTGAATAAAAATCTCAGTGAAAAAAAATGAGAAGATAGTTGCAAGTAATATCTCTGATAAAAGATTAATATCAAAAATATAGAGAGAAATCTGCTGAAACTCAGTGAAAAAAAGCAATCAGGGGGCCAGCAGGTGGCGTGGTGGATAGGGGCGCTGGACTCCCACATGGCCAACCACGGTTCAAGTCTTGGACCTGGTAGCTTGCTTTCTCACTTCCTCTCTCTCTCTCTCTCTGTCTCTCTCTGATCAAACTGGAAAATAATAATGATAATAGTAGTAAGTAAAGTTAAATAAAATAATACTTTAAAAAAAAACAATCAGATTAAAAAATGGACAAAGGACTTAGATAAACATTTCTCCAAAGATATGCAAATGGCCAATAAGAGTGAAAGATGTGCTCATCACCAATCAGTAGAGAAATACATATGAAAAGTACATGAGCTATCATCTAACAACCATTAGTATAACTGCTACCAATTACTGAAGGAAAGGAGAAAGAAACAGAAAATAACAAATATTGGTGCGTATATGGACAAATCGGAACTTCTGTGCACTTCCAGTGGGAATGTTAAATAGTACAACCTCTGTGGACAACAACGTGGTGTTTCCTCAAACAACTAAAAAGTGAATTACCATATGCTCCAACAATTCCACTTCTAGGTATACAAATATACCCAAAATAATTGAAAGCAGGGTTTCAAAGAGATATTTGTACACCCGTGTTCATAGTAACATTATTCACAAGAGTTAAAACATGAAAGCAACCCACGTGTTCATCAACACATAAGTAAAATCCAGCATAAAATACAATGGACTATTAGTCAGACTTCAAATGAAAGAAAATTGTAATACATACTACACCATGGATAAACCTGGAAGACTGTATGCTAGGTGAAATGAACCAGCCACCAAACATAAATACATACATACATACATACATGCAATGTGATTCCATTTCTATAAGGTACCTGGAAGTGAAAAATCATAGAAACTGGAAGTGGAATGGTGGTTGCCAGGATTTGGAGAGTGGGGGCAATGGAAGTTATTGGGTCATTGAGAAAGCCATGATGCATTTTTGCATAGAAAAACATACATCATGACTTTCCTGACGATGTAATCTTTAGTGGGTACAGTGTCAGTTCTATAAGATGAAAAGGGCTCTGAAAATAGATGGCGGTGACAATGGCACAGTATTTTAAATGTATTTAATTCCACTGGATTGTGCCTGTAGGAAATTAGGATGATAAATTCTATCTTATATGTACTTTAAAATAAATGTAAAGAAAACAGAGTGGTAGAATTGAATAATTACAGAACTTTTCTAACTAGGAAATACCTAACTCACTACAAATAATTTTGATTTTTAATCACAGTTCCTGACACTTTAAATTATTGCTTTCCTTACCGTTGATCTGCAAGTGATTGAATACTAACCTTTGTTTTTATTTTATTTTTCATGAAGGCCACCGATTTAAGTAATCTTAAAAATGCTATGTGAACAGTGACCATTTTGTCAAAAAAAAAGAAGCCAAATGGCATGAAACAAACCAGAAGTGACAGTGAGTGAGGAAAGGGATCAGTAATCCACTCAGGAAAGCTAGTAACTGTCACCATGGAACTGGGAGGGGAAGGAGAAGGAAGGGAGATGCATGAAAGAGCAAGAATTCCAAAAACGTTGAAAGAGCCATGGGCTAGAACTCGCAAAAGACCCTATAGTATGTCAGAGGTGAGGCTAGAAGTCCCAAAAGACTCTGCAGTATGTCAGAGGTGGGGACGACAACAGCCATTTTCTCCTTTGTAGAGGACAGGGAAAAGCCCCCACTCAGCTGCAAACTCTGGAGACACACGGTGGGGCTGGGGATTGAGGGCTCCCCAGAGAGCATCTCAGAAGGCATCACACCACTCTCGGAACCAGCAGTTAGCGTAATGGCTATGTCACTGGACTCCCACGTAGTCGACTGCGGTTCGCGTCCTGGACCCAGTGGCTTAAAACTCACACTGGGCACGTGTGCGTGTGTGTGCCCAAGATCCCGAGAGGAGAAGGGATTGCGGTGTGGCCATCCCCCCTGGGGGTGATTTCTTGCTTTCTGTCTCTCTGTCTCTCTCAGTCTGTCTGGCAAGCGCACGTGCCCTATAGCAAAAACCTCTCCAAAAAAAAGAAGGCATCACACCACTTTCAAAGACGCCCAAAGCAGCGCCAGGACTTGGTGTGGGTGCCACATGCATCCTTCAGCCATTCATGGAAGAGGCCTTCATCTTTCTTTAGTACCAGAAACCAGCCAAGGACCACATCGACCTTGTCAAAGCCGCTTTCCCCCAGTTCCTTGCCCATGACTTCACCAATCCCAGCCCGATTTCCCACTGGCTTTTCCTCCATGGGCCCTGCCATGACGTCTCAGTGCTTTGGAGAGGTTGTTATCTTAATCAAGCTTAATCAGCAGCTCCGGATTCCATAACAGCTACTAGAACACTAACCTTTCAAAGGGAATAAAGGGTGGTGTGGAGGTTGAGGCACTGGACTCCCATGTGATTGACCATGGTTCGAGTCCCAGACCTGGCAGCTTGAAGCCCAAAATGCTGAGAGGAGAACAAAGAACTGATGGCAGTACAGTGGTACCCTGGGGGTGATTTCTACCTTTCTCTCTCTCTGTCTCTCTGGTGAGCGCATGTGCCTTATAGCAAAAATCTCTCGGAAAAAAAGGAAAAGAAAAGGGAATAAAATGTAAGAGTTTGCTATTTGAAGGGAAAAAACATTCAGTGAAGTAAACTATCATCCCCAAGCTTACCCCGCAGAATGGTGAGGAGTATACTTCTGTCTCTCTAAAGGTGTGATTGTACTACACACGTGAAAGTGAGCCTTCACAGGTGCATTTTATTTTGTAATTTTCTATCATCAGGGCTGCTCTAGGAAGAAGGCAGAAGAAAAGGAAGAGAACTCTCACAGACCAATGTATACATTTATTTTTTTTCTTTGCAAAATGCACACCCAATGCAAATTACACAGTGAAGTTAGCTGAGGGGCATAATTTGTTACACAAATAAACAAACACTATTTGGTTCCGTCTGTGGCTACTGCAGTTATAATGAAAATCTAAAAACAACTGTAATGCTTCTAACCATAAAATTATAAGGCAAGAAAGTGGATTTAGATAACTGTAAGAGCCTTAATTGTATGTTTATAAACTCAGACAAAGCCCTTACTCAAATTTAGCTCCAGCTCAAATAGCACAACCAACACACAATTTTCACTTTGCCCTTTCTTCTGCCATGTGGGTCTAAGACCCCAGGCACTAGAAAATTCCATGCCTAAAGAAGAGCGTGTGTTGTGTATGGACAGGAGGGAGAAGCGTTCAGCTGAATGCGGCACAAGGAGCCGGAGAGCTCGGATTAAGGCAGTGCAGCTACCTCCGTCTCTGCCTACGTCCAGTGGTACTTGATCAGAGAAGTCCATCGGAATTCCAGAGTGTCCCAGTGACAGGGAGCCAGAGGTCCAATGTCATCATCTTACAGAAGTCCAGAGAGGGCAAATAACTCCTCAGAGTCACACAGAAAGTCAGAACTCAAGATCCCAGAGCCCCAGGTTGAGATTTCTTGCATGTCTCCACCTCAGCTGTTACATGGAGACTGTGGCAGCAACAGCGTCCCAGAGCCCAGAGCCAGGGGGCAGTGGTGGGGAGCCAGCTCTGTCTGTTTAGGGCTCCAATGACTTTTTTTTTTTAGAAAGAGAGATTTTTGCTATAGGATATGTTGCTCACTAGAAAGACAGAAAGTGAGAAATCACCCCACCCCACCCCCTCCCAGTTGGATGGCCACGCCACAGCCACAATCCCTTCTCCATTCTCCTCTCAGGACTTTGGGCATGCCTGCATATGCACCCAGCGTGAGTTTAAGCTGCCAGGTCTGGACTCAAACTATGGTCAACTATGTGGGAGTCCAGCCTCATAACCATTATACCACCTGCTGGTCCCTCCAATGAGTTTTTTCTCCTCCAACAGCAGGGTGTGGACAGGACAGCCACAAACACCTCTGTGCCTCCTTCCAGTCCCTAAGTCTAACACGACTAGATCCTAGAAACCGAGGAAGCAAACAAGGACAGAGGAAGGTGCCGCTCTTGAGCCACCACTGACCACCGGCCACCGACTCATAAAGCTGATGAGAAATGGCAGAAAGCCATGGGGCTGCGAAGACACCACAGCAGGCGAACAGTGAACAATGCACGGGAGTGGTATTTTAGCGGAGGAGAAAGCGCTGTCCTCCTCGGATGTAACCCTGAGCCAAATGATGAGAAAGGAGTGAGCCGACATCCAAGACAAGAACATTCTGGACACACACACAAAAAAAAAAAAAACAGCAGGAAAGGTGAGCAAAATCCTGACTGAGCATGGATCAACTCTAGGAATATACTAAAGCCATTGAAGTTCAATTTTATGTGGAGGAATTGCATCTCAGTGACGCTCTTACCAGGGCCAGAACTGTAACCTAGCGAATAAACGGAGCTGGATCTTACCTGGCTAAACACCATTCGAGTCCCAGTCCTGGCAACACGAAAACTCTCTGGGCCTGTGTGCGTGCATGCCCAAAATCCCAAGAGGATGGAGAAACAGAGAAGGGATTGTGGTGTGACCATACCTCATGAAAGAGTGCTCTCTCTCTCTCTCTCTCTCTCACACACACACACACACACATACTGGTAATCTTTTGAAAAAAATTTTAACGGTTAGCAGAAAACTTAAAAAGTAATCTTTAAATAGCAGATAAAGTCACTCATGGTTTTTCAAGGGCATATTTTCACATGCTCTGTTCGTGTTCCTTTAAGACAACACAAGGGAAAATCGTGGGGTGAGCCAGCCCTTCTGGCTTTCCCTTTCTCTCTCCCTTGCATTATCTATCCTGCTTCCCAGGGCCTTCCTAAGAGGCTGAGGTTAATCGGTGAGTTGCCCCAGAACCTTGGTGACTGCTGGTTTCACCATGCAGTTAGCTCCCTTTAGCTCCCTCTGCCCCTTAACACAGTTCACATTTTGACAGAGGCCTTGAAGGTCCTAGCTCAGTCATCCCTACTCTTGGCCTTTAGGGCCTGAATCTGGAGGAGTGGAAGACACACTTCAAAGTTGGAACTGTTAAATGACCTTCTGTGGGTTGTTTAATTTCAACTTCTAGAAACCCACATGCCACAATTAAGAGTGTGGTCGAAAGGTTGGGATTTTTAAGTGTCCCAGCAGGCCAGTAGGATAGAAATGTTTAATTCAGGGCCACGTTTCTATTAACCTGAACCAAACCACGAAGACAACTGTTTGCTTTCCCTTTTCAGGCATTCTATACACCAAAAGAGCAGGGAAAAAGCAAAAGGTAAATTTGTAAAGAATGTTTCTTTTCATCTTTACCCACAATTTCTGTTGTGAATCAGGTCACAGAAATTTATGAATGTGTGCAGAACACCTTCTCATTGTGGAGACAGGCCCAGCTGGGGGTAGGGCAGTGGTAGTGCAAACCTCTGCAGTGCTGAAACTCATGAAAGATTGGGGTTCGGTTCCCTGATCAACCTGTACACACCAGACACACACATAAATGCCCATGAACCTGGCTGATTTAAAGACGGCAAGGAGGGAGGGAAGGAGTCACAGTGAGACCCAATTGAGTGGGCTTGTCTCTCTTTCTCATGAAAAAAAGAAACTTTAAAAAAAAAAATAGCAAAGCATGCTCACTTTGGCAGCACAGACACTAAAACTGGAACAATACAGAGAAGCTGAGCATGGCCCCTGCATGAGGATGACACGCAAATGCATAAAGTGTTCCATATTTTTCTTTAAAAAAAAAAAAAAAAAAACGCAGCAAAGAGCCAGCAGGTGGCGAAGTGCTTACAGCACTGGACTCTCACACAGCCCACCACAGTTGAAGTCTCAGACCCTGTGGCTTGAAAATCAAACCAAGAATGCCAGGGGCGTGTGCATATGTGTGTGTGTGTGCCCCAAATCCCAGGAGAAGGAAGAAGGGATTACAGTGTGGCCATCCACTCCAGGGGGCGGGGGGATTATTAACTTTCCCTCTCACTGTCTCTGTTTCTCTCCAGCGAGCACATGCACCCTATGGCAAAAAAAAAAAAAAACTTAAAAAAACAAATGTGTACAACTTAATGCAGTGTTCTTTGTCGAAGAAGGAAGAAGATAAATAGGTGTATGTCTCTGATTTGATTAGTACACATCGTATGCATGCTTTGAAAAACCACACTATTCCCCCACAAAGCCATACATAGACTATATATAAATCAGAAATCATAATAAAAATAACCATGTAGACAGATGTTGAAAACTATGTAAAATAGAAAGACAGCCCGACATCTTCAAGACTCACTTTAACACAAATGACATATACCACCACACATTCTTGATAAAAACCCAGCTTTCCGGGCAAACGTTCACCACACTGGAGGACAAGCAACATGGCGGATGTGTTGACTCAGAGAAAGTGGTGAGGATCTCTTCAGGTTTTACATATGGTACCTCTCTGATGGGATAACCATTGATTGGATACCCACAGTTGCTTAAAGGGAAAAGCAAATTGTTTCAATACAGGAAGCAAACAAATGGCAGCATCAAGCTTGCACAGCTCAGCTCCCATAAAACATGAATGTGGCTAAGGTTAGTGAGCCTCAAGGGGAAGACAGAGGGGTGAGCTTACCACAAAAAAATGCAGGCCCCAGCTTGAAACCTCTATAAAACTAACTGAAACAAAAAGTACAGGTTTTTCTGAACATGCCAGGGAGAATCACAATCAGACAACTGCTGTCTGTCAGGGACTCACAGGGGCTGTGGCGGTTTCCGGACTGCTGCCATGATGGGTTGTCATCTTATTTCTTTGCTTACAGACTAAATACAGGAGGGAAGAAATTAAGAAGTCGAAAGCAGGATGAGATCTCAGCAAGAGAAAAATACACTGGCAATGGTCATTCAAAGCTGCAAACAGTGTTAGACGGTGGTACAACACAAACACAACTACACCCACGTGGGCAGGTCCTGGGTTCACATCCAGAGGTCCCATGTCCACAGTGGGCATGTGCATTCATGCTCAATCTGGGCTGGCTGAGGCTGGAGGTGGATTAGAAAATAAAGATCTTTTTGGGGGTGTCTCTCTTGCTCTCTACCCCTCACCCAATTTCTGGTTCATGGAAGAAATAGTAAATAAACTTTTAAAATAAAATAAAGCTGTTAAATTTTCTATTTATTTTCTCCATGGGTAAAAGTGACAGAGAGAGAGACAAAGAGACAGCACCTACCCTTAATAAGTTCTCTATGCCGAGATCCATTCCCAGAGTCTGCCAACTCTGGACCATGGGCAAACATGTGCCTGGCGTGCTCAGGGAGGTCTCTGGACACAAACCAAGAACCTTCTCCTGCGGATCGGCCTCTCAGAGCAGTGTGCTTTACCATCTTTTTCCAATTTCTCTTGCTTTGACTCTGTTGTTTGGTTTAAAGTGTGGCTTCTCACACATGAACTGAAAAAAAACTAATGACTAGTTGCACCTCATGTTACAACATACTGTTACTCAGGGCAGTGGGTGTGGGGAAGAGCTGCCTGGCCAGTTATTCTCTGGAATAAACAAGGACAAGTCCTCTGTATGACCAAGAGAGGATCAATGAATCATACCACCCAACTGAAGGTTGGGGCCAACGACTCACACGGCCTTGCCTTTGGTTATACCTCTCTCTCCTTGCAGGGGGAGGAGATCAGAACCTAGTTACAACCAAGTTGCCTAACTTGTACAACATAAAGACTACACTAATTAAGAAGCAATTACCACAGTGCAGATATCCAGACTGTCTGAAGAAAGGGCTCCTGATAGAATTTTTAAGATTCCCAGTTCCTCATTTGCAAAGGGTCCCTTCTTGCCTCTTCATCACGACATCTAAATGTTCCTGTTACAAGAATTGTATTTGTTTCTTGTCAAGTGCTTTTTACCCTTGGATATTTCAAAGTCATGGGATATAATGTGCTCATAAGCACCAAGCAGCCAAACATGATTAATTTTTTTTATAGAAATGCACGGCCAAAGCTTGGATTTATTTTGTTCAGAGGTCAGCCTTCTAACCCCAACTCCTCCCAGACGTTGCACCTTGAAGGTGAAGACAACTTTGGGAACTCTTGGAAGTCCTGTCAGACAGTGCTTCCCAAACTCTGTTTACCTACAGTGATCATATAATTTAATGTCTAAACAAGATACTTGGAAGGCACAGAGAGGGAGCTATAAATAATTATTTCTGAAAACTAGGTATAAAGTGGGACATTTAACTACCCTGTGATTTCCTCATGCCTCATAACATTCTCCTTCTCTATATTTTCTGTAAATCCATGATTTCCCACCAGCCTAGGAGATTTTGAATTTATTATAATTTATTTTGTAATTTATCTCCTTTGTAATTTATTTTGTAAAAAAAAAAAATAATGATAGCTAATATACCTTTTCACTCCACAAACATTCCTCAAGATATACCACCATTTCTCCCATGAGGAGGTACATGTGTGCCCACTGACTATGCTTAATTAGAAATCTAGGGACCGGCAGATGGTGTAATGGTTACATCACTGGACTCCCATGTAGTTGACCACAGTTTGAGTCCCAGACCCAGTGGCTTAAAACTCATGCCAGGCGTGTGTGAGTGTGTGCCCAGAATCCCAAGAGGAAAATGGAGGAGAAGGGATTATGGTGTGGCCATCCCCCCGGGGGGTAATTTTTTGCTTTTTGTCTCTCTGGCAAGTGCATGTGCCCTATAGCAAAAATCTCTCTGTAAAATAAATAAATGAATAAATATCACTGCATTGAGCAGAAAATGGCCAGTTCTTTGGAGCTCTAGCAGGTACGGGTGCTCTGGTTGAGAGGGAAAGGCTGTGCAGCATCTCTGAAGCAATGAGAAAGAGGTGCTTAAAGAGTGAGTCACTTTAGGGCACAAAGTTGAATAGTTGGCTTCATTCCAAATGTAAGGGTTGAGTGGGAACAGCAGTTGGTGTAACGGCTATGTCACTGGACTCCCATGTGGTCGACCGCAGTTTGAGTCCCAGACCAGGTGGCTTAAACTCACACCAGGCATGTGTGCATGCATGCCCAAGATCCAGAGAAGAGAATGGAGAAGAGATTGAGGGGTGGCCATCACCCCCGGGAGGGTGATTTCTAGTGTTCTGTCTCTCTGTCTCTCTCTGTCTTTCTGGTGAGTGCATGCACCCTATAGCAAAAGCCTCTTTAAAAAAAAGGGGGGGGGTGAGTTAGGTATAGAAAAATGAAAAATATTTGGAAGGTTTCAATGTGTTCATTGTCAATGATTGACTATCAGACAAGTCTAGTCACTGTCTTAGGGCTGGTTACTAAATCAGCTATACCAAGTTTAATGGAAATATGTTAACCAAGGCTAGGAAAAGTGGCCTACATAGTGTGAGACAACTGCATTTCAATTACTCGGTTATTTGGGGATATTTGGGCTTTGAAGGAGGACATCAAAATGCATTTATGTGATAGAGCAATGTGATGGCTGTCAACTTGACTGGACTAAGGAATGTCTAGAAACCTGAGAAAGCATTACTCTAGGTGTGTCCATGGGAGCATTTCCAGAAGAGATTAACATGTGAGTCTAAGTAACCTGGATGAGGAAGTTTCAGTGTAGATCCAGTCAACAAGGGGCCCACAGAGAACAAATATGAAAGTCAAATGGGTCTCTTTTGAGAGAGAATAGATTTCTGTTCCTGGACACCAGAACTCAAGGCTCACCTGCCTCTGGACACCAGGACTCATGTCAGTGCCATCCCCTTCTCTAATTCTCATGCTTTACTCCTAGGACTATGAGTTACATCACCAGCTTCCCTGCCTCGGAGGCCTCCAGACTTGGCCCGAGCCATGCTACCAGCAACCTGGGTCTCCACGTTGTAGACATCCTATTACGGTTCTTCTCAGCTGCCATTACCACATGAACCACTTCCTCCAATAAATTTCATATATTGTGTTTTCAGAAAAGTAGTCATGCATTTTTTCTGTTTTTATGCAAAAGTGTGTCATGTCTTCTCTGACAACCATATATATACATATATATGAGAATATTTATATATGATATATATGAATTGTATTTATTAATTATATTTCCACAATGCATCCCTGGGAGACAGGAAGGGTCAAAACCTACCAGATTCATGAAACTGGTCTTGTCTATAACTGTCAGAGTTATCTTAGACAGAGTTGTCTTTGGCAAACTGAAAAAGAGGACTTACACATTGGTATGCTCAGTTTAATCAGATGAGTTGCCCTTTGACAAGATACATCAAGTCGTCATTATTCATTTAACAGAAAGGAGTCGGTAAGTGATCATTGTTGGGATCCCGGGGCACAGGATGGAAGATCTAAGTCACTGATTTGGGAGTGTTGGAAGTTTTTAAACAATGTTTTGTCCACTCAGTCACGTGTAATCACAATCTGGAAAATATTAATAGATGAGCACTTAAGTCTAAACACCTCTCTTCTAGAATCATAGCTCTTGGGGAAGTGTTGGGTAACGGGTTTTGCAAAAAAATTTTACCCAGACAGAATTCTCAGACCTTACTTGATTGCATGAATTATGGATGATGGCTGGGAAAGATGTAGGGATGAGGAGAAAAGAGATCGGCACTTAGTCTTTCGGAAAGTCCCAGAACTTAGAGATGATAGGTAACCATGTAAGAAAAAACTGTTTTCTATCCTAAAAAGAACCATCAAAGTCTAGAGGAAGTTCAAACATACCAGCCATCTGCATTTGGAAAATCTCACTGAGAAACCTCCCGTCATCTCTCAGGTGTGAATGGTGGTGCAGGTGATCGCCTGAAAGCTTCCCTACTGCCTATTCCCTCTGCAACTTACAAAAGAAGATCCAATTGGCTAATGCTCCTACTGGAACAGTATCACAGTACCTTGGTGTATTCTTTCATCTAAAACAAGTGAATGGACGAGAGTGTGTAGTCTCCACAACAAGGCATCTTCCTCCCCCACCACCCTTGACTTATGAATGAGGTCAGGAAGGGAAACCTTTCCTCACAGTGTTTAGTGACTATTGCCAGATATTTCGACGTCATTGTTCATCTTCAACAACCAGTCTCCATGGGGTAAAAGCAGCAAGCAACACGGAGTGATGTATTCCTTGGTCTACAAGTGGCCACATTAGTAACCTTTTGAAGGGCATTTTACATTTCCACTCTCTGGGAGAATTTTTGAACCACTCCAGCCTTGCGGTCTGTTTGAACGAGAAGTCATTTTACACTCCTGAATAAAGCATTCCTTTCCAACTATTTCTACACAACTTCCAGGATATGAAAACCACCCGAGGCTCTCCAACATGGCTGCTTTCTTTCCTCTCATAAACAAACTCCGCAGTAATCATGCCATTGTGGTCACTCTGGACCTCTGTATTGCTTAAGCTTGTTCCCGTGGTCTTTTGTTCTGCCAGACACCGATTATGACAGCTCATCCCAAATCTGGACAGCAGGAAGGCTCTCTTCTGTCCATCTCCTATCTGAAGCCTTTTTCTTTGTTCTCCAAAAATACATGAAATCAGAATGATAGAGCCAGGCTTGGAATGGTAGGTCCAGAAATGACTCCAAAGACATCTGGTCTTAATCCCTAGAACCTATAAATGTCACCTTACAGGAAAAAAGTGGTGTTTTCTTGTTTTTCAGTTTTTGAGAGATTTTTGCTATAGGGCATGTGTGTTTGCTGGGGAGACAGAGTGAGATAGAGAGAAAAAAATGAGAGAACACCCCCTCCAGGGGGAATGGCCATGTTGAAGTCCCTTCTCCTCCATTCTCCTATTGGGATTTTGGGCACGCATGCATACCTGACCAGCATGAGTTTTAAGCTGCCAAGTCTGAAACTCAAACCACAGTGGGCCATGTGGGAGTCCAACACCTTAACCAGTATGCCACCTGCTGGCTCCCAAGCAGAAAAGACTTTTGCAGATGGGATTAAATTAAGGATTGTATGTAAAACACACATTGTCCTGGATTACCTGGGCAGGCTGTAAATGCAATCACAAGTACCCTTAGAAAAGGGAGGCAGGAGCCAGGTGGTAGTGCAGTGTTGATGCAACTAGACTTATGTGGAAAAGTCCCTGGGTTCACACCCCATGCTCTCCTTGAACGTGCTGGCCATGTACCTTCATTATCCTGATGGGCCAAGACTGGGCATGAATTTCAGTAAAAAGGCCTTGTTGAGGGTGCCTACCTCTGTCTCTTTCTCATGGAAGAACTGAAGGATAACTTTGTTTAAATGTTTTTAAAGAGGAAGCTCCTTGAATGTGCTGGCCATGTACCTTCATTATTATCCTGATGGGCCAAGACTAGGCATGAATTTCAGTAAAAAGGCCTTGTTGAGGGTGCCTACCTCTGTCTCTTTCTCATGGAAGAACTGAAGGATAACTTTGTTTAAATGTTTTTAAAGAGGAAGCTAGAGGGAAATTTGACACAGATTTGGGTCACTTGCTACTTTTCCCCCACAGAAATTGGTTGTTGAGGATGAACAATGAAATCATAACACGCAGCAGTGGTCACTAAACATTGTGGGGAAAGGTTTTCCTTCCTGACCTCATTCGTCAGTCAGGAGGAAAACAACTTGTTGTAGAGACTACACATTCCTGTCCGTTGATTTGTTTTAGATGAAAGAACACACCAAGATACTGCTCCACAGGGAACATTAGGAAAATATCATGTAACATGGAGGCTGAGAGTGGAGTGATGCAACCACAAGCCAATGAATGCTCGTGGCCACCCAGTGCCAGAAGAGTGAAGGAACAGATTCTCACTAAATGCTTTGAGAGAGCCAGGGCCTTGCCATCACCTTGGTTTCAGTTTAGTGAAACTGATTTGGGATTTCCAGTCTCCAGAACGGTAAAGGAAAAAACTGCTGTGATTTTAATGTGCCATTCCTGTCATTACAGCAGCTACACACGTGGTTCCCTGGATGAGGCCTTCAGCATCCCAGCTGTACATAGTCTCTGCTGTGAAGTCAAGTGCGCCTCAGTACACTGACTCCTAGACACTTCAGAGGAAGGTCTGGGTTTTATTCTTCCTTAACTTGTCCTGACCCACAAGACAGTCAAACAGGTTTCCTGAGGGAAGGAGTGAGAGATGGGACGAACATCGGTTGTCCGGAGATGACGCAGTATTACAACTCTTCAGGGTCATCAGGGTCATCTGTTTATTGTGGGCAGCACCAAGACGACACAGTGTTACAACTCTTCAGGGTCGTCTGGAGATTGTGGACCAGGGATCGTGGTTATATACATGTTGGTGGGCAGTGATTGGTTGTTCTATATGTAAATGAAGGATTGTAAAAGGTTGGTTATGATTGGTTGCTTTTGTGGACCAATCATGAGGTGCCGGATATGCAAATCTGAGGGATTCTAAGCTCACCGATTTGCTATGGGAAGTGACCAATCAGAGTATGGCTTTGAAGGTGAGGTTTTGAAGGGGAGCCAATCATGGCCTTTGGCATTGTGTAATTGTTTGCTGAGAAACCAAAATCTAAGGGCGATATTCGCTGGTGTGCAGCCTCCCATATCAACTGTCCTAGAGAACTGAGAATCTCCTGTGCTACTCTCACTTCCTGAGAACAAACAACAGGAAATAAAAGCTTCAAAGGCAGATCCGAACATGAATTTCCAAGGTCCACTGCAGGCTGTAAACACAGTTATCCTTCCCCTGAGCTTCCCGTTTCTCATCGGAGCCAAAATGCCCCAAAAATGTTCCTCAAGCTACTCAAAAGTCACAGTGATTTTAGTTTTTCTACTTTAATTTGAACAAATCACTTCGTTTTTCTGGACTTCCATTTCTTCATCTAAAAATGAATATCATAAAGCACCAACCTCATTCAAAAGAAAAAGTTAACATCTTTAGCAGTAAGCTCTATCTGAAATTTTTTCAATAAAATTTTTTCCACCAGAATAAAAATAATCACCTCTTTCTTTAATGTTTCATGGCCTTGTCTTGATGGCTCAGATAGATTGGGATTTATCTCCCAGAATATTATCTTTTAAAAAGCATAGTTGGTATGAATTATCCTGAAAGAACTAATGTTAAAAAAAAAAAAACCTTAATTATAGCTAGCTTAGTGAGTACTATTTTAATTTAGGTTATACCATGATTTCCGAAAGTGTTTTCGACTTAGCCATGCAAGCTATGTTCTAGATTAAATCTCGGGTAACAAGACTCAATTACAGAAATAAATAAAAACCTATTTTTATAAATCTTAAATAAAAAATCTCTTACTGAGTTTAAAATCTTACGGAAACCAAGGAGAAAGATTTCTCTTTTTTCCTTTTTTTCCCCCTAGACTTAGCATTCCATGCAACTTTGTAAATGGCAAAAGCTTTGTAATGCTAGTTCACAGTCTTAAATATGCTTCAGAGCTTCAGGGCATTTTAAAAATATCATTAATATAAGCCAGGTTGAAAAAAAAAAGTGGCACTTTCTGGAGTCTAAATTAAATTGGTTGCTGTCCAAGATTTTTTGCATTAAGAGATGCCGGGGTGGGTAGTGGGGTGGGTTGTGGAGTGGGGGTGGAGGGGCAATTAATCACTTGCTGCAGGTATTTGGAGTCTCCTACACACCCAGGAATGAAAAGTGCTTTGGAACAGCCTGAACGGCCTGGGAGAGCACAGCTGTGCCCTCGCCCTTACCAGAACTGCTGAAAGGTGAGCAGGAAGCTTGGGCCCCAGCACGGGTGAGTCAGCCTGGACACTAGATAGGGAGATGGCTCAGCCCCAACGGTACCTCCCTAGGCTTTTGTTCTGTTGCCTGTAAAGTGATGGTGTTGAAGCAGATAATCATGAATGATCCTTGAAGTGCAGATACTCTGTAGCTACCCAGAGGCTGAAGAAAATTGGAGGGGATCAAAAGGTCCATTTGCTAAGCAAGCACATCTGAGAACCAGCACAGAATGGGCTCCTAAGGTGATTGGTTCTGCTCTAGGCAAGATGCTAAAAAAAAAAAAAAAAAAAAAAAAAAAGAGGAAAATGCTAAATCTCAGGAGGAAAATTTCGCCTCCTGGGGGCAGCCTTTCTGAAAATCCAGAACTGGAGACAGTAGAGTCCCCAGGCTTTCTGCCAGATTCCTCTTGGCTGACATTTTTGTGGAACTTCTCCATGGGAATTTATCTTTTCTCTTAACCTTTATGCTCCGTTATGATCTGTCCTCGGCCACTACACAGGAGCTCTCCCCTTCTCTCTCACGACTGTGCAGAAGAAAGCCCTGGTCCATGGTTGGAGCCCCATAGACAGTCCTTGACCATACAAATGAATGAATGAATGAATGAATGAATGAATCCGTTCTGGCCTTCGGATAATCTGCTCTCTGCACTGAAACAGGGGTGGTCATTTCAAAAAGCAAATTTAAATCCCAGCAGAGGATGGTCAGTGGCAGAGCAGAGGATGGTCAGTGGTTCTAAGAATGAAGATTGACTCTTTCATCCTGGCCTAACAGTGGGCTCCAGTACCCCACAGGTCCCTGTTGGCCACTGTCCTTCATGTACTCAGAAACCGAGTCTCTGACCGAGGCTTATTGTCCTCAGGCACCATGCTAATCCTCCAGGTGGCCTCCACACACTTCCTTCTCCACCAGGAACAGACTCGTGCTCCACTGAAGGCACAGCCAACCCACTCTCAACCACTGTCCAAGAAACTCCTCCTCATCCATAGCCTGGCTCAGGCATCTCTGCCTCCAAATAACCATGGCATACAACCAGCATACGCACCTCAGAACAACCTCCCCAGCCCCCTCGACGCACCTGAGTGTGCCGATGCTCACGTACATGCGTGATCAGTTGCTTAACATCTACCACCCCCACCACTTCACTGCAGGATCTGAGAGACGGAGGCCAGTCTGTTTTTGCTGACCCTATAGACCCCCGAGCCCAGAGCAGTGCCTGATGCACAATAGCCACACAGTCGACATTGGCAGAACAGATGAATGAATGAACGAATGAATGCATGAACCAATGACTACCAGCAGCTTCATATCTGGAGAAAGTCCAAACCTCTGCAATGTGTCTAAAACATTCCATGAAAGACTTTGCAAAACCCACTGTCGTGGATAACAAGAGCAGACTTTCTTTCAGAACCGATCCCCTCCAACTACAAAGCCGTGCTCCTTTCAGCCGATTAATCATATCAGAGACCTGCAAGGAAGCCCCCCACCTCCGAGATATAATTCCTCTGCACCACCGGAGCTCCCTGCTGCCCTGGCTCTTTATACTCACTCATTCCAACCAGAACGTTTTAATTTGGAGAAAATAATGAACCTCAAGAGGAAAAGGGAAAAGGGGAGGGCAGCAGTGAGGCCGCAGGAGTGGAGTCCGTGTCTGGTTACCATTTAGGGCCTAAAAGGAAACAACAAGAGCCAAGGAACTGGCAGTTGCAAATGCTCTTTGTTCCTTTTTTACAAAGAAAATTTCACAAAACACAGTTCTGGGCTCAGAGTGAAAATGGTTTTTGCGTGATGGAGGATCAAAAAGAAGTTTCCTTCCAACTTCTAAAAAACAAATAGGAAAACATTTGCTGTTTGGAGAAGAAAAAAAAAAATCTATGTGCTCCGGATTGAGAAGCTGGAGGGAGAAGGATTTCCACCCAGGGAGAGACAGGCTCACAAACGCTGATCCCCAGAATGCACAACTATTTTGGAGATAATCTTTGCTAACAGAAAACAAAAGGAGGAGAATTCCACAAATAGCCATTCTGGCACTAAATACCAAACTGATAACAAAGGAAACTGCAGAGATACAAAGAAGGTGAAGGGACAGTTGTGCGGGCCATGGAAAGAGGCCAGCGGCAAAAGCTGATCCCAGCAAAGCAGAGCTGGAGACCCAAACGATGCTGCCCAAGATAAGGGAGAAATGTAAACACAACCTGGTAATCTCCCAATGCGTGTTCCAGTCCAGGAGAACACATCCATAAATCTTGTAGAAATGCGATACATTGGACATGCGGTGAATGGATCTCACCCAGATCTTAGCTTGACTTACACTCCGGAGCCAGAAAATGAAAAAAATGAAGGTGCAATATTGGTGAACTGTTCATTTTTGCACACATGCCACTCTCATACGGTCTCTGGAGGGGGATGCCTGGGCTGGGGTCCTGAGTCCTGTTGTAACCAGAGCACTAGTTCATCCACTCAGCACTCCCATTTTCTCACATGTAAAAGAAGGGTGTTTTCTGTCCTGTGATTCACAAGGTCCCTGCCATCTGGACGACGTAACAGCTGTGGAAAAGCACGAACTGTTGAGATCTCAATTTATTTCTTCTTTGGACCAGCTGAGTGACCTTAGGCAAGCAGCCCACTCCTTTCAGACTCAGTTTACTCAACTGAAAAACAGGGAGAACCACAGAGAACATGAACTATGGTTGAGAAGTGTTCAGCAATGTGCTCAGAGTTACACAGCCATGAATCAGACTCATGCAACAAGCCTATTCTTTCCACAATGGCATGCTGCTTTCCAATGAATCGACTGATTAATGGTGAGAACTAAAGATGAAAATAAACCACAAGAGACCAGCAGATGGTCTCACGATTACATGGCTGGACTCCCACATTATTGACAGTAGTTCGAGTCCCAGACCTGGCGGCTTAAAAATCATGCCAGGTGTGTATGCATGCATGCCCAAAATCTCAAGACAAGAATGGAGTAGAAGGGATTGTGGCATGGCCAACCCCTCTGGGGTGTGATTTCTCACTTTTTGTCTCTCTGTCTCTCTCTGCCCTCTGGCAATCATATACACCCTACAGCAAAAAGTCTTTCAATAATAATAATAATTGAACCACAAAAAGTCCCAGCACTTAAGAATGTTCAGCAAGTGGGACCAGCAGTTGGCATAATGGCTATGTCGCTGGACTCCAATGTAGTTAACTGCAGTTCAAGTCCCAGACCCAGTGGCTTAAACTCATGCCAGGTGCATATGCATGCGTGCCCAAGATCCCAAGAGGAGAATGGAGGAGAAGGGTTTGAGGCATGGCCAGCCCCCCTGGGGGTGATTTCGCACTTTCTGTCTCTCTGTCTCTCTTTCTGGTGAGTGCACACACCCTATAGCAAAAACCTCTACAAAAAAAAAGAATATTCAGCAAGGGGGCTAGCATGTGGCGTAGTGGTTGAGGTGGTAGACTCCTACATGGCTGACTGCGGTTTGACTTTTGGGCAGCGACTTGAAAATCACACCAGGCACGTATGTGTCCAAACTCATAATCCTGAGAGGAGAATGGAGGAGAAGGGACTGTGGCATGGCCATCCCCCCATGGGAGTAGACGATTTCTCACTTTTTCTCTCTCTGAATTTCTCTGTCTCTCTCCCTCCCAGTGAGTGCATGCACCCTATGAGAAAACCTAAAAAAAAAAAAAAAAAAAAAGTTCAGCAAATGTGAGCCACTCTTCCTTTTTTTTCTCCTTTTGAGAGGTTTTTGCTGTAGGGCGCGTGCGCTCGCCAGACAGACAGACAGACAGACAGAAAGCGAGAAATCACCCTCCAGGGAGGATGGCCACGCAGCAATCCCTTCTCCTCCATTCTCCTCTTGGGATCTTGGGCATGCATGCACATGTGCCCGGTGTGAGTTTTAAGCCACCGGGTCTGGGACACGAACCACAGTCAACTACATGGGAGTCCAGCGACATAGCCATTACGCTAATTGCTGGTCCCGTGAGCCACTCTTCCTATACAGTTTCAAAGCCACTTTACAATTGCATGTCCCTTGAGCTCTGTGTCTGAATGAATATAGGAAAGAAAATGAATAACAACTTAATTTCTCAGCAAGTAAGGTACTTTTTTCCACTTCTCTCTTCCCAATGTCTTTCTTTTAAATATTTATTTTTGCCATGATCCATGGAAAATATATCTTGAACAATCTTAAATTTGCTGCCCACTTGAGAGTCCATGGAGCTGGCCAAGTTTAGCAAGAGATAACTGAGGAAAGATATACTTAGAAGGCACAGAGTCTGGCTTGGGTAGTAGACACGCTTTCCTGTTGCAAATAACCCATTGGCTTTAAATAGTCTCAAGTATTCAGTCTCACATCTGTAGGACATCTGAAACTAGGATGACAGCTAGAGTCACAAGGAAATGAGCCCCCTTCTATCTCAGATTTTAGGGTCTCTGTGTACTAAAATCCACTGTATTTCCTGTAGAATTGCAAGTTTTTCCAGATGGATTTCCAAAGGTTTGCTCTAGCTTCCAGACACTCACTGTGTCAGTCAGGCCCATCTCTAGTCCTTACATCTGGCTAAAAATCACCAGACTTCATCAGGTCACAAGTTTTCAATTTAGTTTCTTTCTTTTTTTTTTTTTAATTTTTCCAGAGGGCATGTGTTTGATGGGGAGAGAGAGAGACAAAGAGACAGAGAGAGAAGGAGAAAGCATTCTCTTGGGGTGTGTTCACAATTCTTTCTCCATTTCTCTATCCATTTCTCTGCACACACACATGCCTGTCGTGTTTTTCAGACTCAGTTTACTCATTCAAAAAATGGGGAAAGGAGAATTATGAGCTGTGGTTGAGAGATATTTGGTAGTATGCTCAAAGTTATACAGTCACCATTCAGACTCTCAGCCACTGGGTCTGGGATTTGAACCATGCCATCTGTCATATGGGACCTGACTCCCTTAATCACTAGCCATGGTGGGGCAGGCCCTCAGTTTGCTATCTAATCGAAACACTGTGTCAAATCTCTGAAACTCACGCCTCCCTGGTTTGCACCAATGATCAAGCATTAGTCCTTCCAACTCAGCCTGGAGCCATAATTCCATTTTGGCTAACTGAGGGAGTCTAAGAACTAAATGCCTAGCATGGTCCTGGCATATAATAGGTGGTCAATAATCCCCTGCAAATGGACGAATGAGAAACAACATTAAAACACAGAGAAACAATCACAGATAGTATCAGGTACCTCACTGAGCCGCTTCCATATCCTATTTTGCAGAGTCTTCCTTTCTAACTTCAGGCCTTTCTCATTTTATAGATAAGAAAACTGAAGCGGCTCAGTGAGGTACCTGATAACTGAAGAGGTAACTGAAGAGAGAATATGACAATGAACTTATTTTTAATTTGACAGACAGTGAATACACTCACCAGAGAGAGGAGACAGAGACAGAAAGCACTCTCTCATAGGGTCTGGTCACACTGAAATCCTTTCTCCATCCTGTCAGGATTTGGGGCGTGCACACACATACACACCTGGTGTGGTTTTAAAGCCGCTGAATCTGTGATTTATACTGCATGGTCAGTCACGTGAGATCCAGCTCCCTTAACCAACAGACCACAGAGCCACCTGATAATGAATTTAGTATTATACTCAAATGCAAATCTGCCAGATAGCGAAGTCCCTATTCTTTACATCAAATAACGTGCTACTCCCTTCCCCACCAAATGAAACTTCAGCTAACATCAGTTTTCACATTCATATCATGACAACTAAGCTTTTTTTTTTTAAAGCTGGGTTTCCTTGACTTCATCTAGGATCTATATAGAAATAAGTTAAACCTCATCTTCATTGTTTAGAGGTTTATTACAACTATTTTGTGCCAAAGGGGAAAAAAAAATACAGTGCTCTGTGAGGCTGGCCCACTGGGAAGGTGCCAGTTTGCCTCCAGAGACCTCCCTGAGTATGCCAGACAAGCACGTGCCCTTGACCCAGGGCCGACTAAGGCTGGGGTGAATTTTAGTGCCAAGACCTTGTTGCACGTCCTGCCTCTCTGTCTCACTTTCTCTCTCACTCATAAAAGAAATGAATAAACTTTAAAAAAATACTTTTATAGAAAAAGAACAGAATATTAAATATTCAAATACCAAGTCTGACATGAGTGTCTTCAATATTATTTAAATATGTGGCATTTAATAAGTACCTTTTAATTCCATAAAACTAGATACTCAGAGAGATTGTGTAATATAAAGAAGGCAGAATCTTTGCTTCTGTGGAGCATAAAGAAGCCAGATCATAGCCCATGGCCTTAAATATTGAATAAGACAGAGGTTTAGAAGTTATACAGGTGAGAAGACAGGCCATCAACATAAGGAGTAAAGCTATCTAGGTTACATTTTTAAAAATCAATCTAAATTAAAAGAAAGCATGATTTTTATCGAGAATATTGATGAGCCATTAAATACCATCAGCATCAAAGCCTTTTAACTATTGATTTCTGAGGTTTAAAGTTTCATTCGGCATGCTGCAATAAACCTAAAGGCTGATCAATGGCTAAAAGTCAAGCATCTCTAACTGGAGGGAGCATCCTTAGCACTCAGTAAGAGCAAAGATTTGTCTTTTTCCTCCCATGGGGCCCATCCCAGGAAATTTCTGGCAAACTCCTCTGTCCTAGAGCAGAAGCGTTTGGAGAGCTGAGCACCAGCATGATTGGCCAGAGCCTGGGCTCTCCGCATTGTGCTCAGCCTACATTTGCTCAGAGCCAGCCTTCTGAGAGCACAAGGGGAGTGGGGGGAGTGTACAGACAGCGGACACAGCCTAAGCCCACAGTGACAGAGCCTGACACCAAGGCACACGCCTCACTTCTAGAACTAGGCTCACTTCCAGCCAGGAGCAAAGGCACCCCTCCTCCCATCAGTGTTCTTGGACTGTTCTCGGAGACGTTGCAGCACACGTTGCGACTTTAGGTTATTTCAGTGTGTTCCTACAAGGTCAGTAGGATTGGCAGAGCAGTCGGCAAGTGGGCAACTAATGGAAATTAGAACCAGGGGTGGTTGGGTACACCCATAAAGCTGCTCGGATATTGGTGAACCAAAAGGCAACATCCATCTGAAAAATAAGAGCTTTCGCAATCCCATCCATTGTGTTCACACGCTCAGTGTTCACATCAATGTTTGCTCATGCTATCTGCTTTATTTCAGGCTGTGCACACTCATAAAGATATCCGGGGGCCAGCAGGTAGTTTGGTGGTTAAGGTGCTGGACTCCTACATGGCCGATTGTGGTTCAGGTCCCAGATTTGGCAACTTGCTTTCTCACTTTAAATCTCTCTCTCATCTTTCTCTCTCTCTCTCTCTCTCTGTATCTCTCTCTCTCTCTCTCTCTCTCTCTTTCTCTCCCTCCTTCCCTCCCTTCTTCCCTCCCTCCCTCCCTCCCTCCCTGGCAAGCATGAATGCCCTATAGCAAATTAAAAATAATAATAAAAATTAAAATTATTATTTACTGTTATTATTATTTGTACATTCAATCGCTATACATCCTTTAGATTGTAAAGAGACTTTACCCAGCATGAAATACACCTCAGTCCAGCCCAGTTGAGAATACTATGCACATCCTCATCAACAGATAATAAACCGTATCTGTGTCCCACAAATGTCTTACCTCTTTGTATTTTTCCCAAATTTCCTTTCTCTCGCTCTTCCCCTCCCACACTCTCCTTCCACTTTGTCTCTAGTGGCCGTAACAACTTTTAATGCTTATAAACAAATAACTCTTTTTTAAAAAGATACCCTGAAAAGTGATGTACTCTTCTAAAGAATGACACATTACAGAGGACAGAGATGTAGAAGAGTGACATGGAAAAAGCCCTATATACAACGAAGAGCCTGAAGTCAAGGAGGACTGAAGATCATGTCAACTCCTAGACTGTCCCTGTTAACAGATCCTTGTCACTGATCAGCTATGTTAATTCCAGAAAAATACAAATCACGACTGATAAACTCAGAACTGTGAATCAACATGAAATCCTTAGATTTTTTTGTGTGTATTTGGCTATATTGTTTTTATACGCCACGTAGAAATCACAACTAATAGGGGACAAAGGTGGAAGGGACCAGAAATAAGTTATGAAAAACCACCTAGACTGAGATATATTGAAATGGTTTTGGGGGACCAGCAGTTAACGTAATGGCTATGTCGCTGGACTCCCATGTAGTCGACTGTGGTTCGAGTCCTGGACCCGGTGGCTTAGAACTCATGTCGGGCGCGTGTGCGTGCGTGCCCAAGATCCCGAGAGGAGAATGGAGGAGAAGGGATTGCGACATGGCCATCCTCCCTGGGGGGTGATTTCTCGCTTTCTATCTCTCTGTCTCTGTCTGTCTAGCGAGCGCATGCGCCCTGTAGCAAAAACCTCTCCAAAAAAAAGGAAAAAAAAAAAAAAGAAAGAAATGGTTTTTGTCTTCTTGTGCATAAACTCATACACATCCAAGCGTTGCCAACATCTGCAGGGCCACACTTCTTCGGGAACATGCCCATATACAGGGACATCTCATCTTTCTGAACTTCTGAAACAATTGCCATCTTTCCTGTATCACACACTCTTACATGCTAACCTTGGCTGATTGTAACTTTTATGCAAGTTAATCCCTTCCTGGAAGGACTTGCCGCCTACTTGAGAAGATTACAAATGCTTTTGTTCTTTTGAAGTCAACACAGCCTCCAGTGCAATTGTGCATGTGGTGGGAATGCTGCAGGCACCCACTGATCTCTGTGTGCTGTGCAGTATAGTGCAGCAGTCAGAATTTAGATCAGCGACTATTTCCATGGCCTGAACTCCCACCGTCATATTTCTAAGTTTGGGAACTGTTGAGAGACAAGAGCTGTATGGTCGAAGATGAAGTTGTGAGCTTCATTACGAATCAAAGGTGTTTTGGAGGAAGTGGCTTGGACAGACAGTCTCAGCTGGCTTCCCAACACCTGCCTTTGGAATTGGACAAACTGGTCCGGGGTCACTATGGCCACTAGCTGGACCCTTAGTGTAGTCTGCTTACAGAATGTGCCGTTTTGTGGGCAGAAAAATCTGGAAATGAGCTGATGTAGAGGAGTTAACTAAACAGCACTGCCTCTTTGCCAAATCACTAAGCAGATAACCCACTTCTCCCACAGGGAGGAGTTAGTAAGAGGCTTCAAAACAAAGATCACAGTTCTACCTCCGTGGGACTGGCAGCTCCTTTCTCTCTGAGACCAGTAGGCCACCTTCCCATCTAAATTCCACAGATGCCTGATGTTTCTCCCCTTCAACGTTAATCTACTGTCCTGTGAGGATCATTTATATTTATTATGTGCCAAATCCCACACCCAACACATAATTCAAGATAACCCCCTCATAAATTCTATGTATAGGATTTATATATCCCAGATGGGTAGAAGTTTTGATCTTTAGAACTGAGCAGATTGTTATAATTCACAAAATGCCCTGAGATGCCCATAGCTCTGTTCCTCATATTTCTTCTGGAGCCTCCCATGTGCTGAAAGATTATGGAGCAAAGACAGAGAAATAAATACTAAGCTCGAAGAATTTGTTACACAGATGTTGACAAACGTTTTTGGATATGTGTGATTTATTCCATAAAAATGTCCTTTCTGGCTCTTTTCAACCAAATAAGATGTGTAAGCTTGGGAAAGATCCATTTTTGTTTGTTTGTTTGTTTGTTTTTGGTTTTTCAATAGGGCACACACACTCACCAGAGACAGAGAGAGACATGAGACCGAGAGAAAGAGAGAGAGAAAGTAAGAAATCATGCCCGCAGAGGGACAGCCACACCATAATCCCTTCTCCTTCACCTCTGCTCAAGACTTTGACCACACACACACACACACACACACAAACACACACACGCCCAGCATATTTTTCAAGCTGCCAGGTCTAGGCCGACTGTGCAGCTGACCATGTGGGATCTAGTGCCTTCCCCATCATGCCACCTGCCACCTGTTGGCCCAGAGATCTGCTTTTAAGACTTCTTGGGAGTAACAAAAATGGGCAGCATACAGGGGTACTCTCCTAAAGGAATCTGGCTCTTTAAAGCTTAATCTTGAGTGAGGGGCCAATCTAAGATACCTCGATTAAAGTGATAAATGCATGATTAGAGCCCTTCATATGTTAGAAATGGTCACATTACAGGCTCTCAGAGAGTGAGTAAGAAAGGCAAATAAGACTAGTTGCTATCATAGACAACTCCTAAATCTCAGTGCCAACCTAACACACTAAACATTTGTTTATAGTCATGGCACAGCCCACTAGGGTCGAGGAGGGTTTGGCTCTTTTTTTTTTAGAGGTTTTTGCTATAGGGCGCGTGCGCTCGCCAGACAGACAGAGAGAGACAGAGAGACAGAAAGCGAGAAATCACCCCCAAGAGGGGATGGTCACGCCGCAATCCCTTCTCCTTTGTTCTCCTCTCGGGATCTTGGGCACGCATGCAAACGCGCCCCACGTGAGTTTTAAGCCACCGGGTCCGGGACGCAAACCGTGGTCGACTACATAGGAGTCCAGCAACATAGCCATTACGCTAACTGCTGGTCCCTTGTTTCTTCTTTTTTTTTTTTTTTTAAGATGGTGTTTTGCTCCTTGTTAGGCCTGAACTCTTTCCATTCTGCCCAAATACAAGAAAAGAGTGAGGAAGGGGTGTGGTTTGGTTTGGTTTTCAAAGATCCAGGCCTACAGATGGCATAGCTATCACTCGTGTACATGCCCTGTGAGCAGAATTCACGTGCATGCCACATCTGACTGTGAGAAGGACTGGAAATGCCATCCACAGAGTCCCCAGGAAGGACAGGGCAGGAGTCTCAGCAACTGCAAATAGTCTTTTGCCACAAGAGCTTAAAAACAGCCAGGACCAAAGAAGCCAGTCAGAAAAGACCACCTATTCTATGATTTGATTTATCTAACTATCTGGAACAAATTAATTTATAGATTCTGAAGTCGATTAGTGGTTGCTTAGAGCCAGGAGGAGTTTAGGATACAGGTTTCTTTCTGAGATGATGAAAGCGTTCGAAAATAGTCTGTGGGGATTCACACCATACATATGTGAACCATTGACTGGACAGTGCCAGTGGGTGGATTGAATGGTATATGAACTCTATCTCAATAAAGCTGTTAAAATAAATGAACAAACAGGACCAGCAGTAGGCAGGAACTCTCTGCACTATCTCAGTGGCTTTTCTGTAAATACTCTACTATAAAATAAAAATGTATTTTAGTGGCACAACAGTAAAATAATAATCTGTGAGGGTGACCCACATGAGAGGGGTCTAGATCCACATTCGGAGACCTCTGAGTACACCAGCATGTTCAGACCCATGATCCAGTGCTGGCTGGCATGGGTGACTGCAGTATAAAGACCCTCAGAGCTGCAGGGCTGCTGTCTCTCTCTCTCTCTCTCTCTCTCTCTCTCTCTCGTCACTGTCTCTCTAAATCATGGAAGAGATGAATTTTTAAAATTATTATCATTTCAAGAGAAAAAAAGCATCAACTAGAGAACGCGTATGTGTGATTCCATTTACATTAAGTTCTTAAACATAGAAAACTAATCTATGAGCCCAGAAAGCAGGTCAGTGGTTGTCTGGAGTTGGGGGTTGAGGGGTGATAATTGCCTAGAAAGAAACATGAGCTTTTTAGGACGATGGGGTCATTTCAGGTTTGAATCAGGGTATGTACATTTGTCAAAATTCATTGTGACGAACACTCACGGCTTATACATTTGACTGAATAGAACAGCGTGAACGTGAGAAATAGGGCTAAGGGAAGGAGAGCGGCAACGATGCCCTCCTGTTTGCTTGGGGAGGACGGGGCTCATGGTGCACATATGCCAGTCGTCTCCATCCCATCCTGCCAGTGGCCTTCCCAAGTCGCCAAGCTACAGAACCCTGGAAAATTAGCTCTGTCCATGTCTTCTAAAGACAAGTCCACAGGACCAGCAGTTGGCGTAATGGTGCTGTCGCTAGTATAAAGACCCTCAGAGCTGCGGGGGTGCTGTCTCTCTCTCTCTCTCTCTCTCTCTCTCTCTCTCTCTCTCGTCACTGTCTCTCTAAATCATGGAAGAGATGAATTTTTAAAATTATTATCATTTCAAGAGAAAAAAAGCATCAACTAGAGAACGCGTATGTGTGATTCCATTTACATTAAGTTCTTAAACATAGAAAACTAATCTATGAGCCCAGAAAGCAGGTCAGTGGTTGTCTGGAGTTGGGGGTTGAGGGGTGATAATTGCCTAGAAAGAAACATGAGCTTTTTAGGACGATGGGGTCATTTCAGGTTTGAATCAGGGTATGTACATTTGTCAAAATTCATTGTGACGAACACTCACGGCTTATACATTTGACTGAATAGAACAGCGTGAACGTGAGAAATAGGGCTAAGGGAAGGAGAGCGGCAACGATGCCCTCCTGTTTGCTTGGGGAGGACGGGGCTCATGGTGCACATATGCCAGTCGTCTCCATCCCATCCTGCCAGTGGCCTTCCCAAGTCGCCAAGCTACAGAACCCTGGAAAATTAGCTCTGTCCATGTCTTCTAAAGACAAGTCCACAGGACCAGCAGTTGGCGTAATGGTGCTGTCGCTAGACTCCCACTTAGTCGACTGCGGTTCAACTCCCATGTAGTCGACTGCAGTTTGAGTCCCAGACCCGGTGGCTTAAACTCACACCGGGCGCGTGTGCGTGCGTGCCCAAGATCCCGAGAGGAGAATGGAGGAGAAGGGACTGTGGCGTGGCCATCCCCCCCTGGGGGGGTGATTTCTCGCTTTTTGTCTCTCTGTCTCTCTCTGTCTTTCTGGTGAGTACACATGCCCTACAGCACAAACTTCTCAAAATAAATAAATAAATAAAAAGACAACTGCACAAAGAGCAGGTCAATATATTCCACGTTCCAGTAAAATAAATAAATAAATAACCTCTAACCCAGACATGTCTTGGATCACATTTTTTTCCTTAAGTTATATAAAGCTTCTGCAAACAGGAAATAAAACACATTGAAGGCATTGCAGAAAGAATCCAAAATAGACTAACATGTAAATGAAGACTATGAGAAGAAGACAGAAGTTGGTTTTTTTTTTTTTTTTTCCAGTTCCAAAATTACATCGGCCAAAACCCAGGAAAGGAGGAAATGAGAATGCTGGGATGGAATGGCAATCAAAGGCAAGGCAGGCAGAGCATTCAAAGCGTCGTGCGCACGCTGGGGAAGGGAGAAGCCACGCACATCTGCGCGTGAGCTTACGGTAAGCCACCAGCTCAAAGGGGACTTGAATGACTCTTGAGCCTGGTGTCTCACACGGGACCAGGGATGGGATCAGACGTGCGTGCAGAACCCAGCCCTGGGTTAGATTCCTGGAGCAGGTTTTGTGTCTTCGTTTTTGATTTTAAGACTTACACTTTGGTAGGATATAAGCAATCTGCAACCTGTTAATAAACCTTGCATCGTCTTCTAATGGTAAACGGGACTTCATTTTGTTAGTTGGCACAATATACATGTGCGGTAGCTAATGCTTAGACGCAGCCGTAGATTCTGTTATAAGAGCAAACTAACTCGTGTATGTAGGCGTGCATAGAACTGCTTAGAACTGCTGCTTAGGAACTGTGCCCTCTACAAGATGTAACTTCCCGTCTGCCACTGTGACTGTGAGGTTCTCTGCATCTCTTAACATTTTGACTTTTTGTATATTTCAAATCTGCATGGTCAGGGACATTGAAAAAATCATGATTACATCTTTGACAACAGTCAGTTTCACCAAACTCTTTTTCCTCCTCTGATGCTTTTCCCGCAGATATTGTTTTTACCAGCTGTCATTATTGCCGTGCCTGGCTGTCTTTCGACCAGAAATTGCCTGCTCCTTTTATCTTGAATGTACTTGAACTGTTTTGTTCTAGTTGCGTTCTCCTGAAACCACACAGGACTGCATTTTAGTGGCGGCAGTGGTGAGTTTCTGAGGTTGCTTGGTTGGGGCCTTTTATTTGGGGAGAGAGGGGTCTTGGTGCTCCAACTTAACAATAATAATTTCAGCCCACAGAAACAGTGACCCCTGGTCACACCCTGGGCCTTGTCATGACCTGTAACTGCTTGGCCTTAACATCTCATGCTTTAAACGTCTCTATCTCTGTCTCTGGATTTTTTTTTTCATTTTGTTTTGTTTTTAAAGGTTTTTGCCTTCGGGCACGTGCACTCACCAGAGGGAGAAAGAGAGGCAGTGAGAGGGAAAGTGAGACATCACCTCCCAGGGGGAATGGCCACACAACCATCCCTGCTCCTCCATTCTCCTCCCGGGATCTTGGGCATGCACGCACACACATGCCTGGCATGATGTTCAAGCCACCAGGTCCAGGACTCAAACCATGGTCGGCCATGTGGGAGTCCAGCAAAGTAACCCCTACACCATCTGCTGGCCCCTCTCCTTTTTTAAACAACACTCCAATGCCTCATTCTCATCATCAAGTGCACAGTCTCTCCTCCTTGCCACCCCACTCACCTTCCCCATCTCCCACGGTTGGAGACACTTGGGAAATCCAAATCTAGTAAAACCCACTCTCCATGTAGTCATCACTGACACCCAAGCAGCTAACCACAGGTGACCATGGAGCATCACTGACCTGACATCTGTCTCTATCAGGCCTTCTCCTAAGTCTTTTGAGGCCTTACATATTTTTAATGCAATCAAGCATTTATTTCCACATTTGTGTCATATACAGTGAGCAAGTCACACTGATATAAACAGGGTCTTGCATCTTTTACTTCATGGGCATGACCCAGAGTCGTCTGTTCTTCACTTGGTGGTGTAAGGGACTTGGGACATGACAGAACACAAACGCACCCTGACGTTGGCAGCATCTCACCCACTTGCTGATTTTCTGTGAGGCTCTCTCCGAGCTCAGTGCAAAGCCACGTCACTCACAAGTGCATGGGCTCCAGGCAGCCTGTCCACATTACAGTCTGTGATACTTCCAAAGAAATCAGACCAAAAATGCAGACGTAGTTACAGTGCAGGACAATAATGCCAGTGCTTATAGTTCAGGTTCTCCCATAGATATTCCCAGACTATAAAAGAGCATAGGGATGGATTTTCATAGAAAGTGTCTGGTAGAAAGCGGAAGGCCTCTTTATAAGATTCACAGCCCCTTTTAAAGAGGCCTTACATTTTCCACCCGGCGTTTTCTCTGAAAATCCAACCCTATGTTCTTTTATATTCCAGGAACATATCAAATTTTCTGCTTCCCTGGTAGGGAATCTTTTCCCGCATCCAAAGACTTAGTCTTTTCAGCAACTTTACCAATTACTTCAAGGACCAGAGGGTGGTAGAGCCACACGTGCAAGCTCTCTTTCTTAATTCAGTCTTCCATCCAAGTCATATGATTGCTGAGGGAAACTCGGAACAAACCAGACGCTTTCCAATCTAGTGAAAGAGGATGACGTCAGGACTGAGCAGACCAAGCTGAGCCAAGGAATGAGGGCTGTCTGAGAGATTGGCTTCATCCCCCTGAGCCCCCTTTGATAACAGAATCAAAGAGAATTCAATATAGGAAAAGAATCAATGAGAAGCCAGCAGGTGGAGTGGTAGTTAAGGCACTGGACTCTCACAGGGCCAACTGCAGTTAGAGTCCCAGATCTAGCAGCTTGAAAATCACGCCAGGTGTATGCATGCACGCTCACAATCCCAGGAGGGGAATGAAGGAAGAAGGATTGTGGTGTGGCCATCCCCCCAGGGGGGTGATTTTTCAATTTCCTTCTCTCTGTCTCTCTCCAGTAAGTGCACACTCCCTATGGCAAAAAGCTTTTTAAAAAGGGGAAAGGAAAATAACCAGCAAGGCCCCACCTCTATTCCCCCATGAGAGAACATGCTCTAATAGCAAAAAGTGCACTGTTGTCCCCAGAGAAAAAGGAAAAGTAACTAGACCTCTGATGAAAAATAGAGCAGAAAAACGCATTACCCAGACACACTAGGAAACTTTCTTTTTTTGAATGATCGGTCCCTGGAATAAACATTAAATTTTAAATGTCTTACTATTTTACTTGGTTCTACTACCTCAAACTCTATCTGCTGAACAGATCAAATTCATCCTTTATTACGGGCCTAATGGAATTTTGACATCGACATCCTGATCCGTTTTTGGCCCTTACCTTATAAAACTTCATGTCTATCAGATCCCTTAATGGACAAAGAAGATTATTAAAACTCCAGGCATTTCTACAGCCAAGGTCTGGAAAATTGCAGAGCACATTTTTTAGATTTAATGATGACCAGTATTTTACAAGCTGATTCCTAATTGGATCTAATTGGTCTGAGAAACCCCAAGCCAGCTGAAGGCCTTTTGAACCTGCCTTTGTAATTCATGGTGTAGGAAGCCAAGGTCCAAACCCAGGGGACATTTTTAGTAGCAAGGGAAAAAGAAAAATCGCATCTCCCTGCTGAAGAAGAGTCACTATTCCAAGGAGGCAGGATGGAGTCTGAGAGGCAGTCTCTACAGCTTTGGTCAGGTGAATCTCCAAACAGAAAAGGGCATGAGAACATTCTCCAGCACGACAGTCCTTCAGGTAGCTGGAACAAAGGTGGTGTGGTTTGTATGACCACAGAAGTGCTACAAAGTGGTGGTACGGAAAAGATCGTGAGTCTGAGATGCATGGTGGTTCCAGGTGTAGCCTCACCATTTATTTCATAGACAGAGTGACTGCAAGTTGGGGACCGTTACAGTAGGTTGTCATCAGCTTTGAGGGGAGACCCGCATCCACACCAGTTCGGCTCCTCGTTAGTCATGTGACCTCACACAAGACACCTCACCCCTCTGAGCTTCAGTAAACACAGAGCAATACTCACCCTGCAGAGTCGTTCAATGAGATCGTAACTGCACATCGCAGACTGGCCACAGTGGCGCAGTGGTGGCATGCCACTCAGCAATGCTGGATCCATGTGGAAGATCAGGGGTTCAGATCTCAGGTCAGCCTGTGCACACTGAGTGTGTGCACCCATCATCCTGGCTGGCTGGGAAGGCTGTGGGGTGGATCATGGCTCGAAACCCTACTGAGTGTGCCTGTCTGTCTCTCTCTCTCCCCCATGGAAGAAATGATGAACATTTTCAAAATAAAAATCGCAAGTCTCTAGTACATAGCATGTGCCAAATAAATCATGTGCTAAAAAAGTAAAAACTCTTATGTTGACAAAATGATCCTTCCTAAGGACTTGTCCACATTTCTGACCACTTTTTCAGGTTTTTCCATTACTTGAAACAAAGTGACAAAAGCAAGGGACTTGAAATATAGCTTTGCACACAGTAGGAGATACCTGTTAGCTTGGTTTAGCTTAACTGTATCCTCAACCCTGACTAAACTACCTTTATCACCCCAAGACACAGCGGACTCTTAGAAGCTCCCAGAAAGACAAAACTGATTCTGACACTTCCAAAACAAATGCAGACATGGGAAGTTAAGGCAGACGAGGTTGGCAACAGTACAGTTAACCAAGCAGACCACTGTGTGGGTCCAGAGTAGTGAAGCGTAATTAGTGTCCTGGGCACATGGGTAAGGGTTAGCACCATCTGGGTGTAAGTCACTGCTTTAGGACTTTCCTATAACCTACTTGAAAAAAACTCTTTAATTGTATTTATTATTTTTTTTAAATTTGATACAGGGCACATGCACTCACAGAGAAAGACAGAGACAGAGACAGAAGGAAAGTGAGAAAGCAAACTGCCAGGTCTGGGATTCAAACCGTGGCTGGTCATGTGGGAGTCCAGCACTCCAACCACTACTCCACCTGCTGACCTCAAGTCTACTTTTTAAAAAAATTTTTATTTATTTATATCTTACATGCGTGAGAGAGACAGAGAGAGTAAAGATGCAGAGAGACAGCACCCCAATAGGCTTTTTTTTTTTTTTTTTTTTGGCTCTTGATGCCACAATCTACGGTCAGTCTCAGCAAGCCGAGGATCATGGGTACTCTCATGTCAGGCATACTCAGGGAAGTTTCCTCACGTGAATCCAGAACCTTCCCAGGTGAGTCAGCCTCACAGAGCATCCCATTTTACCACTGCACCACCATCCAGCCCCTCCCATATTCCACTTTAATTCAGACTTCTCGGTACCCTCTAGAAGGCCTAAGAGTTTCTAAAAGTATCTCAAGAAAGGAGTAATTTTTGATCACTCCACGGGTCAGTCAAGAAATCTGACGGCCTCTTACTTTGGATGGCTCCTATTTTACTGAGTCTTGGGAGTAAATTGCGCATTTAAGGTGAGGCATTTCTCACATTTCGACCGAAATAGCAGACACATGGTACCACCGTGGTCACCAATTTCAACTGAATATGTTTATAACCACATCCTATAGGTCACTGCGATGGAGGTCATGGAGAAATCCAAGTAAGGTCACTTGTTTCTCTTTACCTAGTCTGGTCAACTGAGTTGAGCTGAAAACGAAAGCCTTGATTTCTTACAAAACTCCACCCAAAAGCAATTAATGGAGACACTTAACTTTGTATAACTTTTGCTCTTTCATGAAAGTGTAGGTTTGAGAGCCACATGAAAATGAAATAGAAAGCCACCCCAAAGACTCATCAGCTGTGCTTTGATGTCCCTGCAGGTAGTTAGAAACTCAGGCCAGGTGGATCTTGCCCTGGTGGCAACACAGGTGTAGGTAGTTTCATGAGGCTCTCAGAGGACTGGGAGCTCAGCTTACAAGCACTGCAATTCACACCTGCTGTCCAGCCATCAGAAAGCAAGGTTTGGAGGCCAGCAGGTGGTATAGTGGTAATAGTCAACCACGATTCGACCACGTAGTAGTCGACCATGATTCAAGTCCCGGACCTGGCCAGCTTGAAACACACACCAGGCATGTGTGCATGTGTGCCCAAAATCCTGAGAAGAGAATGGAGGAGAAGGGATTGCGGCGTGGCCATCCCCCCTGGGGGGTGATTTCTCACTTTCTGTCTCTCTGTCTCTGTCTTTCTGGTGAGTGCACGTGCCCTATAGCAAAAAATCTCTTTCAAAAAATTGGGACCTGCAGTTAGTGTATTGGCTATGTTCCTGGACTCCCATATAGTCGACCATGGTTCCAGTCCTGGACTCGGTGGCTTAAACCGGTCACATGTGCATGTTTGCCCAAGATCCGGAGAGGAGAATGGAGGAGAAGGGATTGCGGCGTGGCCATCCCCCCTGAGGGGAGATTTCTCACTTTCTGTCTCTCTGTCTCTCTCTGTCTTTCTGGTGAGTGCACACGCCCTATAGCAAAAACCTCTCTGAAGGAAAAAAAAAAAAAATAGGGTTCACTCTGCCCAGAAAGAGACTATGGGAGGATTATTCCCCTCTTTCTTCCTGAATTGAAAGTACAGCTCAGCAGTGGCCAAACATCTGCTTGAGTTCAGAGTGACCTTTTGCAACATTTACCCTATTTTGCCTCAAAATAAGGAAAGGTAGTAAAATATAGAGAGTAGAACAGAGAGCTAAATGTAGGCTATTCCAAGGACGTTAAAATAGACATAAGTGTCCCTTTTTGATGAGAAGTACTGACATCAGATAGTGGTTATGGCTTTTAATATATGGCTTCTTAATACTCAGTTAAATGGAAAGTTGGCAAACATATGTTAGATTCTTCTTCCTCTCTCCTTTTTATTTTTTTTTTCAATTTTTGCTGGTCCTTAAAATACAGCAGTCTGGAACATCTGGAGGAAGGAAAATAGCACGATGTCTGTGCTCTAAACCAGCTGTGAGATCTCAAGCAACTCACTCAGATTCTTTGCTATTTAGTTTCCTCTTCAGGAAACTGGGGGAGGTGAGGCAAGTAACCCTGTCAAAGGTAGCATGAACCCAGGCAAGCCTCGGGGTCTCCTGGGTGTCACACGCGTGATAAACGGTCACAAAAGACAGACTTGTTTACCAGTGGAAGCGAACTGAGTAAATTTCACATAGGCATAACACTCTGTAGCCTAGAACAGGTCACAATATACAAGTGTCGGGATTTTTTTTTTTCCCTATTCTTTTTTCTTTTTAACAGTGCCCGCCACAGCCCTCAACCCTTACCCCACTTCGTTGTCCCTCGTCTTCTTATTTCTTACATGTGTAAAGTGGAGACATTGGCACGAAAAGCAGCCTGAGCCCTGAACTGCAGGCCTGTCCTAACCTTCCTGGCAGTCGGGGTCTCTCACCCTGGGTTTCACTGGGGGGAGCTTGTGATTAATGCCCCCCAGTGGAGCAGCACACAGCACGCTGGCCAGCTCCCCTCTCTGCAGCCATAAATCTAATGAGGTAAAGAGCACCAGGCAGCCAACAACCCCCTCTTTGAACGAGTTGGAGTGTCAAGACAAGATCTCTGGGAATCTTGTGGGCTCAGTCCTGGCCTCAGCTTTTTATTCCAATCAACTATCTAGAGAGTCATAACAAAAATTTCACTTCTAAAAGTGCTTAATACATACCTTAGGCTTTCAGCTTCTCAGATACAAGGGTTCACATTAAAGTTTAAAATCTTTTGGCTCTCCAAGGCACATTTTCCTTAAGCACAGCCCAGGGAACAAGATGCAATGGGTTCAAATCCTATCTCTGCTGCTCACCAGCCATGCAACCCTGGGCAATTTATGGAAGCCATTTACGAGTCAGAGAGTCTCATCAATAAGATGAGATACGCCAATAGTTTATCGTAAGTCTTCAATGAGATCATACAAGGACAGCACTTAACAGGATAGCACTTAACACAGTGTTGGCATGGAGGAGGTGCTCTGATATGTATATTACTGCTATTGCTATCCAAGTGTTTGTCTATTAAAGTAGCTCTCAAAATTTTGGTCTTGGAATCTCTTTATACTTCTAAAATATGAGGGTCATGGGCAAGCCAGTGGCATGATAGTTAAAGCAACTGAATCCCACATGGCAACTGCATAGTTGGAGTTCCAGACCAGTGGCTTGAGAAACTCACCGGGCACACATACATGCATGCTCAAAATCTCAAAGGAGGGAAAGAAAGATGGAGACGAGACTGCAGCATAGCCATCCCCTAGGAGGGGGTGCATTCTCATTTTCCCTCTCTCTATCTCTCTGTTTCTCTCCAGTGAGCACACATGCCCTCTGGCAAATTAAAAAAACATATTAAAAGAACTGAGGACCCCAAAACCTTTGCACATGAGGAGTATATCTATTAACACTTATTATATGTGATGTTTTAAATGCAAAATAACCAATGATGCCTAAAATACAGGAATATAGAAGCACACCATCCATTAGCTGTCAGAACAATGACATCATCACCCATCCTCTACTCACTGGAAGAGTCCACTATGCACTCTGAGAGAATGAGAGTGAGAAAGGTAAGCAACAGCTTAGCATGATAGCTTTAACCTCACAGACCCCAGATCACATTGAAAACCATGGTCCTGTTCTGTTCTTTTGGTCAGCAGTAGCATACTTTTCCATGCCCATTCTGCACACTGTCTTGTTCCTTTAGAGTCCATCACATGAAGAACAAAGTCTTATTTCAATAAGGTATTTCACTTTGGTGTCAAGAGTTCTCCTTGATATTATAATCCATGTAATAAGATCTTAAATCTGGGACCAGCAGATGGTTTAATGGTTATGTTGCTAGAGTCCTACGTAGTTGACCACGGTTCGAATCTCAGACTTGACACTTAAAACTCACACCAGATGTGTGTGCATACATGCCCAAAATCTCGAGAGGAGAATGGATAAGAAGGGACTGAGGCATGGCCATCCCCCCTGGGGGGATGATTTCTCCTTTTGTGTGTCTCTGTCTTTCTCTCTCCAGAACGAGAGACAAAGCACACACCCTATAGCAAAAATCTCTCTCTAAAAAAAAAAATTATATATATA
>NW_006159436.1:1067322-1075284 GCF_000334495.1 Tupaia belangeri chinensis | reverse complement strand
TATATATATATATATATGAAATCTATCTCACTTTTTCTAATTCTTTCTTTATGAGGGGGAATATCTAATAACAATAAAGAATGCTAGCCAAGACATTAAAATCAAGTTGTAACCACTCTCCAATATACCCATTGTTGCTTCAAGTTTACAGATGAGGAAACAGAAAAATTACCCAAAATCTTATTAGTAATTTGCATATCCTGAAGGAGCCCAGAGCACTCCAGTCATTTATTCTACCATTTTAATTCTCTAAACTCACTCTTCATAATTATTCTGCTTTCTTATTTTTTAAGATAAATGTAATGGCAGTAGTTGAGTCATAATATCTTTTGCATTATTCTGCTTTTTAGACAAATCCTATTTAATTATCAAATTCCCAGGTGCCACATGGACCAGAATTGGTAAACTGGTTCATAATGAAATTCATAGGAAAATGTAACCAACTAAGAATAGCAAAAACTATCTTGAAAAAGAAAGAAAAACGTTCATACTTCCTCATTTCAAAACTTATTCTAAAACTACAGGATTCTAATCAGTGACACTGGCAGGAAGACTGATACATAGATCAGTGGAATGGAATTGAGAGTCTGGAAATCAACCTTGATCATCATGAAGAATGCCAAGACAATTTAATGGCAAAGAGTAGGCTTTTCAACACGTGGTGCTGGGAAAAATTGAACATTCATCCCCAAAAGAAAGAGAGAGGGTGGAACTTTACTTCACAACATAGACAAAAATTAACTTGAAATGAATCAAAGACCCAAATGCAAGAGCCAAAACTGTAAACACATGAAAGAAAATACATAGTAAATATTCATGATCTCGAGCTTCTTAGATATAAGATAAAAAATACCAGTAACAAATTTAAAATAGCTAAGTTGTACTTCATCAAAATTAATTTTGGGGAGCACTGCACACTCTCACCCAAGTCCCTACCCTGTTCATTGCACTCGCCCCATGGCCGACATTCAGGAGCTGGAAGGAAAATGGCGCCTGGTGGACAGCAAAGGCTTTGATGAATACGTGGAGGAACTTGGTGTGGGACTAGCTCTGTGAAAAGTGGAAGCGATGGCGAAACCAGATTGTACCATCATTCGTGATGAGAATCACCTCACCTTAAAAACAGAGAGCACTTTAACAACAACACGATTTTCTTGAACTCTGGGAGAAAAGTTTGAATAAACTACAGCTGATGGCAGAAAAACTCAGACTATCTGTGACTTCAAGGGTGGTGCATTGGTTCAACATCAGGAATGGCATGGGAAAGAAAGCACAATGACAAGAAAATTGCAAGATGTAAATTAGTGTTGGACCGTATCATGAATAATGTCACCTGTATTGGAGTCTATGAAAAAGTAAAATAAAAATTCCATCATCACTTCAGACAGAAATTAGCTGCAAGGATGAACAAGCTTAACTGAGTTCAATGAACAAATCTCCATACCACTTTTTTTCATTACAGTGTTCAATTACCTTTATCGCAAACATTTTACATGCAACTATTTCCAAGTGTTGATTTAATTAGGATCATCCCTTTGGTAAGTAAATAAATGTGTTTGTACTAATAAGTTTTTTCTTTTTGCTTTAAAGGATACTATTAAGAAAGTGACAAGATTTATTTAAAAGAAAGTGAAAAGACAGCCCATGGAATGAAAAAATTTATAAAAAATATTTACAAATCATATATAATAAACTTGTCCAAGTATCCAAAATACAGAAAGAATACTTACAACAAAAACAAATGACTCAATTTTAAAATGACTAAAGGATTTGAATAGACTTTTCTCCAAAGAAGATATGCAAATGGCCACTAAGCACACGAAAAGGTGTCCTACATCATTTGTACTTGGAGAAATGTAAATCACCACAACCAGATATGACCCATGCTAGGACAGCTACAACAAATAAAGACAGACAAAAATGAGTTTAAAGGAGCAAGCAGGTAGCATGATGGTTAAGGGCGCTGGACAAGTCCCATATGGTCAACCACTGTTTGAGTCCCGGACCTGGCGGCTTGCTTTCTCCCTCTCTCTCTCTCTCTCTCTCTCTCTCTCTCTCTTTCTTTCTCTCTGTCCCTCTCTGGTCAAATTAAAACAAATAAATAAATATAATTAATTAATTATTTTTTTAAATAAAATAATGAGTTTAAGGAGGATGTGGGGAAACTAGAATCCTCATACACCGCTGTGGGACTATAACATGGGGCAGCTACTTTAGGAAACTATCGGGCAGTTCCTCAAAAATCTCAACATAGAGTTATCCTCTGACTAAGGAATCCCATTCATAGGTTTATCAAGAGAAGACAAATGTCCACACAAAAACTTACATACAAATTTTTGTAGCAACATTACTGATAACACTCAGGAATGTCCCTAAATGTCCATCAACTGATAAATAGAAAAAGAAAGGGTAGGACATCTATACGATGGCATATGGTTCAGCAATAAAAAGGAATAAAGTGCTGATTCATGCCGTATACAACATGGATGAACCTGAAAATGTTAAATAAAAGAGACTAGTTACAAAAGGCCACATATTATATGATTTCCTTTACATAATACATCCCTAATAGGCAAGTCCGCAGGGACAAAAATAGAGCCGTGGTTGACAGAAGCTGGGGGAAGAGGAGAATGGGGAATACATTGGGCTACTTTTGGGATGATGAATTATTCTGAAATTAGGTAGTGGAGATAGTTGCTCAATTTGATGAATACACTAAAAAGCCACTGAATTATATACTTTCAAAGGGTGAATATTGTGGCGTGTAAAATATATATCAATAAATCTGTTATTTTAAAAAATCAAATCTTAGTGTTGAATTGGGTTTGATATAATTGGCATTCCTTCTGGTTTTTCTTGACCTTCCAACCCACCCCAGGCAGTGAATCTGGAAGCCAAACAAGTTACTCATTTTATTTAGTTCAAGTAATCTGCACTGCTGAAGGCTGGAGGAAATACACTTTAAACCCAGGCAAACCATATCATAAATTAAGACTAGAAAGTACATGTAAATCGAACCCGTAATGATTCAGCGTTTTAGCTTGTGAGTGCAGGCATTATCCAGAGGAGCTGTGTTCTGGGGGTGGGGAGAATACGGGACTGCTTTGCACAGATAGGGTCTGATCATTTAAGGAAGGAATAAATGCTGTATCCCCAGATCCTGATTCTTGCTTGAATTCACCAGCACTTTGCAAGCTGCTGGAGAACTTGTGGGAGGCAGCTGATGCCCAAGAGCAAGTTTCCCAGTCCTGCCCTCTGCCGTGGAAGGCTGTCAGCCACCACCACCACAGGGGCCTAGACCCCGCCAAGTGCCGTGGACCTGTCCGAGTCTCCCGGATACCAGCTGTCCTCCCACAGGCTCCTGCTGAGGACAGAGCTCCACTCCAGCGCCTGGGAGCGGAGCTCTCCCTGACAAGTTGTCAGCTTTGTGAAGCCTGCAAGGGCTGAGCAAGCTCACTGAGGAAGGCAGAAGGGAGAGAGAACTAGTGTAGATAAAGGAAGACATTGAGAAGAATTCAGACAGGAAAACAAGTTCAACTCCACAATAGACTTTAGTACTAAATCAAGGTTGATTATAATTATTTCTGTTACTTTCCTAACCAATGAGAAATATTTCAGATTCTTTAAATTTGTTACTTTGGAGCTACTCTTTTTTTTTTTTAAGTTTATTTCTTCTGAGAGAGAGAATGAGAGAGACAGAGAGAGATAACCCTAACAGAGTTTTCACACTACGATTTCCTTCTCATTTCAGCCAACCTAGGCCACAGACACTCATGTAAATGCCCCACACTCAGGGCAGTTCTGGGATGTGAACTCAGGATCTTTCCATGTGGATCCAGTTGCATTACCATTGCTCCATAGCCTAGACCCTGGAGCTACTCTTTTTGAAACTAACCACTAGAGATTGAGTTCATGTGTTTGTGAAGAAGAACAGGAGCTAAAAACAATGAGAGGGTTGTCTTTGGTTCCTGTTCTCACATCTTACCATTATTTATAGTACCAAAACAACCATATTCACTTTAAGAACTACCGACAAAAAGGCAAGCCAAGAAATAAGAGAAGTGGTCAAAGATTTCCAAGCCCCACCTTCAGCTTCTAAGGAACCCTGAAATTCCTGATGGGAAATGCATCATGTCCCACTTTGGTAATATTGATGTTCCGACAAAATTTGAGCCTCTAAAAATGCAAATACTTTATTGTCCATGAAAAGGACATTCATTAAGTTAAAGCCAAAGAAAGGAAATGGGGGGGGAGGGGGAATTCATGAGGTTCAAGGAAAATTAAAGAGATGGAAAAATAAATAAATATTTCTTACCAAACACCACTTTGCTGAGTTATGTACAAATAATCAGAAACATATTGTGCAGATTAAACCTCCCTTGAACTACACTTAGATTTTGAACTTAATAGACAAAGTGTTCAGCAAAAACTAAACCAAAAACAGCAAACATGTTTGGGATTTTGCCAGGCCTCAAAATAGCTTTAAAAAAAAAAAAGAAAGAAAGAAAGAAAGCTTAAGATTTTGTTTTTCCTAAAATATCTAGATGCCTTCAGGATAACAATTTCCCCTGCCAATGGTGACTAAAATAAAAGAAATTGAGAAGCCAAACATCCTTCCCTTGTCCAAGTCTGGATCCAGTTACTCTGAAAACTGTTCACTAACCTTATTTAAGCTATTTAAACATTTGCTTATAAATTTAATGCTTTTAAAAAAGAGAGAGATGTCTGTTTAATGAAATAATACTAAATATAAATCAATACTAAAATACAGCATACATTTCTCTTCTGGGTAAGAAAAGAAAAAAATTATGTGATAAAAATTGAATCAAAACCATACGAGGGCTTTTTCTCAATATTCAGCTTGCCAGTACTCCTTGCAAATTTCCCTTGATCTCAATTGTTCAACTCATGCCTGAACAGAAACACAATCCAGCCAGTTCTGCCTCTATTCTATAACATAATATTGCATAGATGCATATTTCTATAACATAAGCTATGTTACATGGGGTTAATAATGGAATTGTGGGAAGTATAACCCAGGAGTCACATGGCTTGCTATGTAATTTATCCCAGTGTGTGAAAGTCAAACACAATTGAACACCAAGTGGACTAACAGGGCTGAATGCTGTGAGCTGTGAAGGAATGCAACGAGATGCCCAGCCGCCTTGTGTGCTTCCACTATGCTTAGCTTTGCTATTTTCCCTGTAGAGCAAGAGCACGTTGCTCAGTTCTCCCCAGACTTTGTGCATTACGCTCCTCTCTCCAAACTTAGCAGACTCTCCCTGCCTTCAACCTAGGATGGGAATTTGTCTTGGTGTGGAGATTCATGGCATATGTTGGATTGCTTTGCCTGACACCATAACCCTCCATGTTGCTTAAATAAGTCAAATTATTGGGGCCAGCAGGTGGTGTAGTGGTTAAGGCTCTGGACTCCCACATGGCTGACTGCAATTCGAGTCGCAGACCCAGAATTTGAAAATCACACCAGGGGGACCAGCAGTTAGCGTTAATGGCTATGTCGCTGCATTCCAATGTACTTGACAGAGGTTCGAGTGCCAGACCCAGTGACTTAAACTCATGCCCGGCGCATGTGTGTGTATGCTCCAGATCCCAAGGGGAGAATGGAGGAGAAGGGATTGTGGTGTGACCATCACCACCCCTGGAGGGTGATTTCTTGCTTTCTGTCTCTCTGCCTTTTTCATAAGCACACACACACCCTATAGCAAAAAACTCTCCAGAAAAAAAATATATATAGAAAGAAAGAAAGAAAGAAAAGAAAAAGAAAAAGAAAATTACTCTAGGAATGTGTGCATACGTGCCCAAAAGAATCCCAAGAGGAGAATGGGGGGAAGGAATTGTGGTGTGGCCATCCCCACTGAGGGGTGATTTTACACTTTCTTTCCCTTTCTCTTTCTGTCTCTCTCTGACAAGCGCACATGCCCTATGACAAAAAAAAATTTTTTTTTTAATTGAAAACAAAAATAAATAAATAAAGCAAGTTATTGCCCTTTCCCCAGCTCATTTTATGTGCACATTTAGACAAGTGAAAGAAGGCAAAATAAATGAATGCAATAGTATCTCTCCCTTTTTTCTACCAAAAGAATTAACAAAGTGCTGGGGAAGAAAGGACAGCTAAGGAACAAAATCAATCATCCATGCTCCTAGCTACCCAACTGAGTCTGGAATTTTCCTAAGTGCAATGTGTAGAACACTGATAATCTTGCATCCAAACCTCTAAACTGACTCAGCCATTCAAAGGCACTGGCCAGTTCTTTCCATGAGCCCTAGTTTAGTCTAGTTTAGCCAATAATTTGGAATTCTGCCTAGTTGGGGTAAATATTGCCTCCAGCTCCTTCACTGAGAGCCATCCAAAGTAGGTTGGGAGTTTGCCAACGACAGTGACTCTGCACTGAATGGGCATCGGATAGCCCGGATAGCCCAACTGACCCCTGAAGTCCCCTTTTCCTTTCTTTTCTTTTAAAGAATCACAGCTAGCACAAACTGAAAGGCAAGAGCTCTATTTATTTCTATAAAAGTTGGTCATCCGGGGCTAGCAGTAGTATTTTCATTAAAATATCAGGTCTTTCTCCAATTGCAGGAGAAAGAGGGCTGGTCTGTCCTTCTATAAGTGAAAATCGTGGAGATGGGGAAATTGCTGAGATGGCGTCTGGCTGGCCACACTCCATTCAGAGAGCAGTTTCCTCTGATTAATGGCTTCTGGCAGGAATCTTTTGCCTGAGTCTTGGACTGACCCGGCACCACTGGCAAACCCTCCTCTCCAGCTGCTTCTCCACTCTCATGGCCCTTCAGCACACAGAGCTGGAGCTCACAATTGACAAGTTGAGGACAGTGTCTGTCCACACTCCAACACATCAAGGCCGTAAGTCAATATTTAGACATGGGGAAATATGCTTGTGATATCAAGCTCAGTGAGGTCAGCAGAATGCAAAATAATGTGCATGAAGAGATTGAGTGAATGCTGTGGCATCGTGGCAGGTTGTATTTTCTAAAGTTGTCTGCGAAATCTCTCCCATCTAGCGGGCTCTTCTAAAATAGGACTTTGACACTCCTCCCACCGAGAAGTGGGGTCTGTTCCCCTCCCTTCTAAATCTGGACAAGCTTTGACTTACTCGTAATCAACACAATTCAGCAAAGCAGTGCTGCATGACTTCCAAGGGGAGGTCACAATAGGCTCGCCTCGAGTGTTGGAACTCTTGTGGTTGGAGCCACCACCTAAGTCTGACACCCATGCAATGAGAAAGACCCAATTATGTGGAAAGGTCACTTGCACACACTCTAGCCGACAGTCCTGATGTCTGAGGCCTTCTAAGCAGGCACTGGAAATGTGAGAGTGGCCCTTCCGATGCAAGGACAAGCTGTTGCCACAGTATCCTTTTTGAATTTCTGATCCACAGAAACTATGAGCATCAGAAAATGGTCATTTTAGGCTGATAAGTTTGGGTGCAATGTGCTACACAACAGCAGTAAACATAACAAATGCTAAAGCAACGTTCAAAAGTCAGGAGCTTGGGGCCAGCAGGTGGCGTTAAGATTAAGGTGCTAGATCCCATGTTACTGACACTGCGGTTCAAGCCCCAGACCCAGCAGCTTGAAAATCTCGCTAGTGTGTCTGTGTGCGTGCTCAGAATCCTAAGAGGAGACTAGAAGGGACTGCAGCATAGCCATCTCCCCCTGGAGAGGGAGTGATTTCTTCTGCACTCTCTCTTGGTCTCTCTCTTGCTGTTGTCTCTCCTCTCTCTCTCTCTCTCTCTCTCTCTATCTCTCTCTCTCTCTCTCCGAGCACAAGTGCCTTACAAGAAAAACAAAGTCATAGGCCTATATGCATGATTTCAGATAAAAAATACTTTTGTCATACCAAGCTGACTTCTTTCTTTTTTTTTTTTTTCTTTTTGGAGAGATTTTCACTATAGGGCACATGCGCTCGCCAGACAGACAGAGAGA
>NW_006159436.1:1064808-1067307 GCF_000334495.1 Tupaia belangeri chinensis | reverse complement strand
GCACCCGGCGTGAGTTTTAAACCACCGGGTCCGGGACATGAACCGCGGTCGACTGCGTGGGAGTCCAGCAACATAGCCATTACACTAACTGCTGGTTCCCAAGGCTGACTTTTTTCTAACTCTTTCTTTTCCACCACCCCTCCACCATCCACTCCTGTTCCCACATTGGCAACTCCATAGTCCCTCACCCCCACGTTGAATCTTGTTTTCAGCTACCCCAAATTTCTACCTGTCCTCAAATAACCCACACCGATTCACACCGTTTGTGCCTTTAAGTACTAGAGGGTCTTCAAGAAGTTCATTGAAAATAAATATAATGAAAAAGTTGTGCATGCATTTCCAAAAACAAAAGTTTGCACCAAAATAGATTTATATTTTCAATCCATTTTCCATAACTTTTTGAAGTTGCTGCCATGAGAGACCCTACCTTTCCTATAGTACCTGGAGAACATCTGACACCTCTCACCCTCAGCCTCCATCCCACTGAGAGAATGAGTGCCACTAGGGCATCTGGAACTTCATATGTGACTTCCTACACTAATACCAGTCTCTCCACCCGCAGATCATAAGCTTTTTGATGGTCAGAGCTGTGTCTGCTTCATCTTCCTCCAGGGTGGAGGGCTGGGAGTCATACGGAGCCTGACAACCAGCATCTTGTACATTTTATGCTCTAGACAGCTGCCTGCCCCACCCTGGTGAGCAGATCCATATTTTAAACACATACTCAAAACCTCAAGGGGCAAGCCCAGCCAGTGATCTGGTAGTTAAGGCAGTTGGATCTCACACGGCCTACTACACAGTTCAAGTCCCAGACCTGGCAGCTTGGAAAAAATGCTAGGCATGTGTACAAGCATGCCCAGAATCCTGAGAGGAAAATGGGGAGAAGAGATTGCCTCATGGCCATCCCTCCTTGGTGGTGACTTCTCACTTTCCTCCTCACTTTCTCTCTCTTTCTCTCTCTGGTGAGCGCACACGTCTTATAACAAACTGAAAAACAAAAATCAATCGATCGATCAAAACCTCAAAGTGCTTTATAATATGTCATTTCCTCACTTTGACCCAAAGAAGTTGGTCCTCATCATTGTTTCCCACCTCCTAGAAAGGACACTGAGTCTTGGAAGGTGCTCAGCTTCGAGCAAGGGGCCAGGCAGTAACCCAGGTCTGCCTCCAAAGCTCATACTCTTCTTAGTGACTCTTTGCTGAATAATGGCCTCATACACATGCATATTTAGTAGACATAGTTTGCACCAGTGAGGATAGTTTATGTGAAACTATGTAAACAAATACCTCCAAATCTTGGTGCCATTAAATGTCTCTGGGAGATCAGAGCCCCCTGTCCTCCACAGGATGGCTCAGAATCAGTGCTCCATGTCAAAAAACTTTTCTACACTTACCCAAGCAGGGACAAAAGACCAGAGAGGTGTACACCTTCCATGAAAAGTCTCATCTAGGAGCAGAGTGAGGAGAAGAATGGAACCCAGACACGCGGCGATTAAATGTATAAAATAAATTTTAAAATATAAAGTTAAGGACCAGCGGATGGCGTAATGGTCATGTCACCAGACTTCCAAGAAGTCAACAGCATTCCGAGTCTTGGATCCAACAGCTTACACTGGGCACGTGTGGGTGTGTGCCTAAAATCCAGAGAGGAGAAGAGATTGTGGTGTGGCCATCCCCCCTGGGGGGTGATTTCTTGCTTTCAGTCTCTCTGTCTCTCTTGAGGCCTGTAGCAAAAATCTCTTATAAAAAATATGATAAAAGGAGGCAAGGGAAGAGGCCTTCTTGAAGACACAGTCTCATGGATCCTGCAAACTAGCCATTTTGGGGAAACAGAAATCAAGACTTCCCACTGATAATTCAGCCTCCAGCACACAAAACTCGCGTAGTAGGAAGACCCCTTCCAGGCCTCCTGTCTCTGTACCTGTCTTGGTCTCTCACTACCTCTGTCTCTGTCTCTTCTCTTTTTTTTTTAATTTTTGATTTTTAGAATTTTGTGTGGCGCGTTTGCATGCCATGCGGTTTTCCAGTTTTTAGTTTTTTACTAAAATCTTTTTAAATATTAATTTTTTTAGTTTTATTGAAGTTTTTAATCTTCATTTTTTCTTCTCTTTTTCTGTTTCTTGTTTGTTCTTTGCTGTTGTTGCTGTTGTTTCTCTCTTTCTATTTCCTTTTCTGCATGCTCCTCAATGCTCAGACTGAACTTCTAAGTTTGGGAAGAAACTGACCATCAACCAGATGACTAAAAATCGCTGCAGGACCACAAGAAATATGGGAAAGCAGGAAAATACCTCTCCTCCAAGGGAAAAGGATAACTCCTCTTCATCTACACACATTTCAATGGAATTCATGGAAATGTCTGATAAAGAATTCAGAACATTCATAATGGCAAAACTAACAGAGATGGAAGAGAAGAGAGACAATGAACTGCTGAAGAGGAAGGAGAAAGAAGTTGTCGAGTTCCAGGAGGTGAGGAAATTCATGCAAGATCTAAAAGAGGAA
>NW_006159436.1:1057294-1063137 GCF_000334495.1 Tupaia belangeri chinensis | reverse complement strand
TCCTGAGAGGAGAATGGAGGAGAAGGGATTGCAGCGTGACCATCCCCCCTGGGGGGTGATTTCTCGCTTTCTGTCTCTATGTCTCTATGTCTCTCTCTGTTTATCTGGCAAGCGCACGCACCCTATAGCGAAAAACCTCTCCAAAAAAAAAAAAAAATAGTTGCAGGAGAAAAAAAAAAAAAACAGTAAAACTGTTCATATCAAAATTTTTTTAAAATGTATATTTGATGACTGCAGTACTTTATAGTATGTTCATTCTACTCACTGAGGTTTATGCCTAAAGTCAGACTTGGGTTCATGCATAGGTATATTATTGGATATATTTAGATTAGTTAAGTACATTAGCAAATCAATTAAATGGGGGGGGAGCATAGAAAGCAACCATGGATACCAGAGACAATGTGGGAGGAGGGTGGGACATGGCAGAAGGTGAGGGATAGGGAATCAAGGAAGACAAAACAAACAAAGTATACAAGACATAAGAATTGGAAAATTATTTGCTGATAACACGTATGTTGATGTGCTTGACTGAGCCAATATACAGTGAATTTTGGATGGAAAATTCATTTGTATGCTGTAATGATGGATAGTGAATTAATGCTGCATAAAAAATTTAAATTAAATTAAATTATGGGGCCAGCAGGTGGCATGGCAGTAGGGGGTGCTAGACTCCCACATGGTCAACAGCGGTTTGAGTCCTGGACCTGGCAACTTGCTTTCTCACTTTCTCTTTCTATCTCTCACTCTGTCCCTCTCTGGTCAAATTAAGTAAGTAAATAAAGTTAAATAAAATATATTTTTTTAAATTAAGTTAAAAATTTTTAAATAAAATAAAATTTTAAAAAACTTCATCTGGGAGATGACATATGTCACTTTCCCTCGTAGTTCATCGATCAAAGCAAGGTCATGTCTAACTTCAAAGGAGCAGGGATATGCAGTCTCCCAGACACCTGAAACGCAGAGAGCACAGACATTGACGAACAGCAGTGACATCTGTGGTGGAGCTCCATAGTAACAACTAGGAGGTCAGCAGGTGATTCAAAAGGAGGTGATAACTTTTCACTCCTCCTCCCTCTGTCTTTCACTAATAAAAGAAAGCACCCAAAGAGATTATGATGGATCTCTAGGCTTAATGCATCATTTATACAGGCAATAATAGCAAGACCTCTGCTGGCAACCACAGTGAAAACCACAACTGATATTCACGGAGTGCCTTACCACTTCCATGGTATTTCCATATACATCCACTCTGTCAAGCATTAGGAAAAGCCTCCAGAAACAGTTGCCAAAACTGTTTCTGAAAATGTCCCTATTCTGTAAATTCTCACCAGGTGCTATGAAATAAAGCAATACACACAAAATGACCAGACCTGACCAAAGGCCAGCATAAGTGCTGAGCCTAAGGATTTGAGAAGGAAGGATCAGTGTGGACCCAGCATCATAGAGAACTTGGTGGGAGGACAACATGAACCCACGCTGTATTACCGCAAGGGTGGAGTGTAGACACTGGTCTCTTCAACCTTGCACTCCTCATTACCCACCCTTGGCCGGACAGACATGCTGAAGTTTGGTCAGTGAATCTTATTAACTGGAAGTTGAAAACAGGTAGCCTGGGGCCAGCAGGTGGTACGGTGGTGAAGGCGCTAGACTCCCACATGACGGGCCATGGATCGAGTCCTGGACCTGGCAGCCTGCTTTCTCTCTCTCTGTCTCTCTGGTGAGCACACATGCACTATAGCAAAACATCTGCTATTTTTAAAAATAATAATAATAAATAAGACTATATAAATAATTCCTTTTGGGACCAGCAGTTAGTGTAATGGCTGTGTCGCTAGACTCCCACATAGTTGACCACGGTTCGAGTCCCGGACCCAGTGGCTTAAACTCATGCCGGATGCGTGTGCATGCGTGCCCAAGATCCCAAGAGGAGAATGAAGGAGAAGGGACTGTGGCGTGGCCATCCCCCCTGGGGGGTGATTTCTCCCTTTCTATCTCTCTGTCTCTCTGTGTCTGTCTGGCGAGCGCATGCGCCCTATAGCAAAAACCTCTCCAAAAAATAATAATAATAATTCCTTTTAAAAAATGATAGTCTATGAGCTGAATCTGTTCTCCCAAGTATTAATATACTTAATTTGGCTCACCACTTTAATAAATTAATTCTATTGACATCTTAAAATTGAGAACTATCTCATGAAAATTCTGACTTTTCAGCTTCTCTCTCTCTCTCTCTCTCTCTCTCTCTGTCTAATGTTTCTGTAGAGGATGTGCACTTTACCAGAGAGAGAAAGAGAAACGGGGTGGGGGGGAGTGAGAAAGTATGCCACAGTGGGGATGGCCACACCACAATCACTTCTCCTCCATTCTCCTCTCAGGATTTTGGGCACACACAAACACACACACACACACCTGGCATGTTTTTCAAGCCTCTGGGCCTGGAACTGAAATAGCTCAGTCAGTCATGTTGGATACAGTCATCTTAACCACTATGCCACCAGCTGGCCCTCCAACTTCTCTTTTAAAAATCTGGCAAGCCAGGGACAAGCAGTTAGCATAATAGTTATGTCACTGGACTCCCATGTAGTCGACCGTGGTTCAAGTCCCGGACCCGGTGGCTTAAACTCATGCCGGGCATGCGTGCGTGCATGCGTGCAAAGATCCCAAGAAGAGAATGGATGAGAAGGGATTGCGGTGTGACCACCACCCCCCCCAGTGGGTGATTTCATACTTTCTGTCTCTCTGTCTCTGTCTTTCTGGCGAGCGCACGTGCCTTATAGCAAAAATCAAAAAAAAAAAAAAAAAAAAAAGCTGACAAGCCCAGCCACATGAGTGCACACCCTGCAGAGCAGGAACAGCTAAAGCTTCACAGGGTGAGGTCCTCTCTGCTTGCTTCTTCACTTCCAATCACTTCACTCCAGGTCTGACTCACTGGTATGTCTGACCTCAGGAGACTTTTTGGTTCTCAATCCCTAAAGCAACCAAACAGTAAAACCTTTCATTTCGAGAGATTTTTGCTATAGGGCACATGCACTCACTGAAGAGACAGAGAAAGTGAAAGCAAGAAATCACCCCTCAGGCTGATGGCCACATCCCAATCCCTTTCCCTCCATTCTCCTCTCAGGATTTCGGGCATGCACACACACGCACCCAGCATGAGTTTTAAGCCAGCCATTAGGACTCTCACTGCCGTTGGCCATGTGGGAGTCCAGCGACATAACCACTATGCCACCTGTTGGATCCCCAAACAGTAAAACTTTTTAAATTTTGTTTTAATTAAGTATTGGCTCAGCCACGATGATGTAGCAGTAGCATGCCACTCTGCAGCCATATGAAAGACAAGGTTCGGTTCCTGGGTTGACCTGGTTGACATGTGTGCCCATGGCCAGGGTCCTAACCAGCTAGGAAGCCTCGAGGGGAGATCATGATGTGAGATACTGTAGAGGATTCCTCTCTTTCTTTCTCTTGAAATAAAACAAGCTTTAAAAAAATAAAAGGTCACCCAGTGATGTGGTGGTTAAGGTGGCTGGATTGATCCCACATGGCCAGCAGCATGGTTCGAGTCCCAGATCCAGAGGCTTGAAAGACAGTCTAGGTATGTCTGATCGCATACCCAAAATCCTGTCAGGAAAATAGAGAAGGGATTGCGGCATGGCTGTTCATCAGAAGTGGTGCTTTCTCACTTTCCCTCTTTCTCATTTTCTCATTTTCTCTCTCTGTGTCTCTCACCAGCAAGTGCAAACATCCTATAGCAATTTTCTTTTAATTTTTTAAAAATAAGCATTAGTTATTTCAGCTCTATTAACAGTATTTACCCAAGGGTCCACTGTACCCTGTTACAACCATAGGTCACCTGAATGACTTTCTCTCCAGATGCCTGGAAGGTGTACATCCCCTATTCCCATGGGTCACCCCAAACATCTCCATCTGTCAGGCCCACCACCCATCCCACCCTGACTCCTGTCACCTTTGCCCTGCTTTCCTGAAGCAATCATTATACAACTTCCTAATAGACTATACGTTTATTGTTATGTGTCTCTTGTTTCTCCTCTGCCCTGCTACTAGAACAAAAGCTCCATGCAGCCAGGGGTCTTTATCTGCTTTATCTGATGGTGGAGCCAAAGAGCTTTGATGAGCTCTACCACTCAGCAGGGCCTCGGTCAATTCTGGAGGACAAATGAGCATCTCCAACTTCTCTCACATAAGGACCCCAGTTAGTTCCTTCACTGTTGTAAACATCTCTCCCCATTTTACTACTTTATTATACATTCTGTTATCGAGCTACATATTATCACTATTACAATAACAATACCTTAACACATGTGCTAGCACTTTACCATTAAGACAGTACTTTTGCATGTATCATGTTCCATGCAGCTCCTGAGGGTGGCTGGTAGGGTGGACTGAATATTGGTCCCCCGAGAGATGAGAGCCTCATCTCTGAGATCTGTAAACATTACCTTATATGGTAAAGCCCCTGCAAATGTGATTAAGGATCTCAAAAACCAGAAAGTATGCTGGATTATCAGATGGGTCCTCCATGTGACCACACGTGCCCTTATAAGAGGAAGGCAGAAGGACATGGACATAGGACTTACGTAGAGGAGGAGAAAGCCAGTGTGGCCAGGGAGGCAGAGATGGGAGTGATGCGGCCTTAAGCTGAGGAATGTCGGCAGCTTTCAGAAGCTGGGAGAGTCAAGGACAGATTCTTTCCTAGAGCATCAAAAGAGAGGGGGCCCCACTGATACCCAGATTTCAGCCTAGACATATCAGCTTCTGATTTCTGACCTCCAGAACTATGAGAATGCATTTCTGTTGTGTTTTTTGTTTGTTTTGGGGGGTTTTTTTTTCTAACCAACTGAGTTTTATTTGTTGTATAAACCACCTAACATCTTTCAGGTTAAAAAATACTAAATTTGAATAAAGATATTACAAAGTGAATTAGAGCCCCAATAAAAATGAGCTTCAGGGAGGGAACATAATTCTACTCAATTAGGCAAACATTTTTATAGACCACAGATTAGTTTATTTTTAACACCCGTCATGCCATGAATTCATAGGGAGTAGGTTCCAGTAGCTCAGGCTCCTTTCCATTAGTTCTCACAAAGTGTGCTTCTCTGGGTGGAGCAGGCTGGGACTTTAGTTGAACCCAGGTACCTTTCTCTTTGGCTTCTTTCTTTTTCTGGTCATTTTTCTTCACACGTTTTAAGAAGCTATCTCTGCTCCTAGAATACTTAATATGCTCAATACCCATGTAATTCTCTCTGCAAGAATCTTGCCCTTAACTTGTTTGTTCACAACAATGCCAAAAGCATGCCGGATAACATTGTAGACTCTTCCAGTTTTGCCATGGTAACGTGTGGGGCATTCCTTTTTGAACAGCACCCATTCCTTTGATGTCTACAATATCACCTTTCTTGTAGATTCACATATATGTTGCCAAAGGAACCATTCCATGTTTTCTAAAAGGTCTAGAGAACACACATGGGGTGCCTCTCCTCTTTCCCATTTTGGTTAATTACTGGAAGATGGCAGTTCTGGGAAAAAAAAAAGCTCTGTTGTTTGAAGCTAGTAAGGAAAAAGAAGTAGAACACGAGCAGACAGCTCCTTGGCTGGGGCTCTGTTCCTCAAGCAAAGCATCAGAAGAAGAAGGGACACCAGAATGTTTTACAGGGACCACAGGAAGCAGCCCAGAATGACTGACAACAGTTAACAAAGCCCAAATGCAGGTCAAATATCTCCTATCTGGAGGAGAGGCAAGGGAGCAGGCCTCAGAAGAGACCTTCATGGCTACTGAGAACTAGTATTTCACACGGCGTGCTTGCTTTTTCAAAAAATAATAATATTAT
>NW_006159436.1:1056115-1056923 GCF_000334495.1 Tupaia belangeri chinensis | reverse complement strand
GAGGTGATGATGGACGAGAGCTGAGGAAATTCTTGCAAGATCTAAAAGAGGAATTACACACTTTACAAAAGAATCAAACGGAACTGTTAGAGATGAAGACTATAATACAGGAAGTCAAAATCTCTCTTGAAAGTATTAAAAAGCAGACTAGATCATACAGAAAATAGAATCTCAGGCATAGAAGAGAAAATTGCTGGCCTAGAAAAATCTACAATGAAGACTGAGAAAATTGCCCAAATACTTGAGAATAATATACGAGAAATACTAGATACCATCAAACGTCCAAACATCCAGTTAACTGACATCCCAGAAGTCAAAGAAATTCATATGGGCATTGGTATCCCAGAAGGCAAAGAGACTCATATGGGCATTGATAATCTATTCCATGAGATCCTGCAAGAAAACTTTCCAAATCTAGAGAGGCATTCAAAAATCCAGTCCCAAGAAATACAAAGGACCCCAAATAGAATCAACCCAAGAAGATCTTCTCTAAGACACATTATAGCCAGATTGACCAAAACCACAGACAAAGACAAGATACTAAGATTGGCAAGAGAAAAACGGCAAGTTACCTACAAAGGATATCCCATCAGGCTAACAGCAGACCTCTCATAAGAAACAATGTGAGCCAGGAAAAATGGGACAATATTTCCAAAGTGTTAAGAGAAAAGCAATGTCAACCAAGTATACTGTACCCAGCAAGATTATCCTTCATATGGGAAGAAAAGACAAGAACATTCTCAGATAAACAAAACATGAAAGAATTTAGCAGCACCAAGCCAGATTTCCAAGGAGTTCTCAAGGGAGT
>NW_006159436.1:1054109-1055851 GCF_000334495.1 Tupaia belangeri chinensis | reverse complement strand
AAAGGAATGGAAGACAACTGTAGACACCAGAGATAGTGTGAGAAGAAGGTGGGAAAGGGCAAAGGGTCAGACATAGGGGTAAATTATATATATATATATATACACATATATATAAATACACACACATATGTGAAACTAGAAATGGAAAATTATTGATGATAACATACATGATTAAGCCACTATGCAGTATATTCTGGATGGGAAACCACTTTTTGTATGCTGTGACGATGATTAGGGGATGAATGTACATTAATTAATTTAAAAGAAGTTTCAGGAAAAAAATGCATATTTGATGACTGCAGTAAACTGTATAGCCCCAGTTAGGTGCTGCTTTATAGTATGTTCATTCTACTCACTGAAGTTTACGCCTAAAGTCAGACTTGTGTTCATGGATGTGTATATATCAGCTGTGCTTGCTATTGGAAATATTCAGATTATTTACGTTCATTAACAAATCAATAAAATGGGAGGAAAGGCATAGAAAGCAATCATGGATACCAGAGACAGTGTGGGAGGAGGGTGGGACATGGCAGAGGGTGAGAGATAGGGAATCAAGGATGGCAAAAAAAAAAAAAAAGCAAAATATACAGGAAACACGAAATGGAAAATTATTTGCTGACAATAACACGTATGTTGATGTGCTTGATTGAGATAATATACAGTGTATTCTGAATAGGAAATGTCATTTTATATGCTGTAATGATGTATAGTGAATGAATGTAAATAAATAAATTTTAATTTAAAAAAAAATCCCCTATCTGAAATGTTCAGGACCAGAAGTGTTTCAGATTTCCAATTTTTTCAGATTTTGGAATATGTGCATATACACAGTGAGATATTTGGGGAATCTGATTTGAGTCTAAACAAAAATTCCCTCACATTTCTTACATACCTTCTATACATTGTGTGAAGATAACTTTGTACAATGGTTTTCTATCACAGCATTGGTTAGTATGGAATTTTCCACTTGTGGCATCATGTCTGCACTCAAAAAGCTTCACATTTTGGAGCATGTTGGGGTTTACACCTTCAGATTAGGGATGCCTAACTTGTTACAGTCATGACCAAAAGCAGAGGGAACTTCAGAAAGAAGCTTCTGTAAAAAACACCCCAGGCTGCTTCACGTCTTCACTGAGTGCTCTTGAGGAAGGCCCTCATGTCCTGACTTTCAGTTTCCTCGTGAATAAAAGGAAGAATAAAAGGAAGACCACACCACTAGTTCTCAGAGACTCATCTCTTGAGGTCTTGTGAGAGTAGAGAAGGACTCCCAACCTAGCACTCCCTCGTCCTCCTGCCCTTGGTAACTTTAACCCGAAGCACCTACTTCTATCTGGGTTTTGTACTGTACTTCCACTTCATGGTGCTTCTGAACAAAGGCTCCACAGCTAAAATTAAGTTTCAAAACCACAAAACCTGTGATCTCTAAAGTCATACCTTTCTAGTCTTAAAATCTCTGGGGATCCCAAACTCTACATAATACAGCTGCAACCAATCTGCCATCAGTGTTCGACCAGAGATGCGTGAGTCCCACCAAGCAAGACAGAAGAGAACTTCCCAGGAGTGGGAAAGCACTTAGGAGGTGTTAACTGCAAATTCTGTATCCACTTCACTCTGGAGAATTCCTCTATTCATAGGCCCGAGGCCACAGCTGTTTTATCATAAGAGTGACCTGAGTCAGCCCTCTTCAGAGGCATTTAATGATGTGAGACACCGACCTGGGCATTCCACAGAGCCACCACATT
>NW_006159436.1:1045585-1054078 GCF_000334495.1 Tupaia belangeri chinensis | reverse complement strand
CTGCTGAGCATTCTGCTAGGGGATAAGGCTACTGCCTTCTGCAGGCCAATGGCCACCCCGGTGAACACATACTAAAGACAGAAAGTGAACCAGCCTAAGCACAGAAGGTATCACCTCCTAGTGACCAGGTCTCTTGAGTGAAAGAAAATCTGTTTGTACTTCCCTTTAAATAATCGACTTTGGGACCAGCAGGTAGCATGCTGGTTAAGGTGCTGGACACTCCCACATGACCAACCATGGTTCAAGTCCCCAACCTGGTGTCTTGCTTTCTCACTTTCTATCTCTCTCTGGTCAAATTAAAATAAAATGAACAAATAAAATTAAATAAATGATTCTTTTTAAAAATTTCATGGACCTTGACACATAAGTAGTCATTCTCCCTAATCCACTTAGACACTTGGGAGAAAATACATTATTAAAAGCAATCAATGCATTATGAATGCAAATTGGGCAAACTGTAATTTAATTGGCTCTGAGGTCAAGTAATAAAAAGGTAAATGTGAACAGGTGTGCTAGTTAATGTCTGTGGATAATTGATTAAGTATGGGAACTTCCAAGAATCCACCTCTATTTAGCTCATACAACTTAAACTGCAAAATGTAGAAAGTGCAAAATGTGCCCACTTTTTAAGGATCTTTATTAAAAAAAAAAAAAGCTTATTATATGGTGCCCACCTGGGCCATGATTAAGTATTCATTATTTCTATAACAATGGCACCACTGTGGGGTTTTTTCCTATCCTAATAACCATATTTAAATTATAGACATTTTTGAGAACTATCACCATAATGAAACTGAAGCCCAGGAAGGTTGGTTGGTTTTCCCAAGGTCACAGAGAAGCAGAGCCAGAAAGGTAACCCAGAGCTCCAGATTCTCAATCCAGTAATTGTTCTAATACATGGAACAGAGAGTCATTCACTTCCATCCAAACGAAGAATGTTTTGTGCTTACTCTGCTTACAACAACACAAAGACTATGTGCAAAGAGACTTATTATCTGTATTAATCAGGAATCTCCAAAAAAACAGAATCAGCATGATATGTATACACAGAAAAGGAAATATTTATTTTAAGGAATTAGCTCACACAATTGTGGAGGCTTAGTAAATCCAAAATCTGATGGGGTAGGCTACTAGGCTGGAGACTTAAGGAGAGCTGCAGTTTGAGGGCAAAGTCTGGTAGTATCCCTTCCTGCTCAGCATTGGAACAGACGGTCAGTCTTTGCTCTATGAAGGTCTTCAGCTGATTAGATAATGACCACCAGTTGATTGGAAGGTATTCTGTTTTACTCAGTGTCCACCAATTTAAACATTGATCTCATCTAAAAAAATATCTTCACAGAAATATCCAGACAGAATAATATTTGACCAAATATCTGGGCACCATATAGCCCACCCAAGTTGACATGTAAAATTAACCACACATCATCCCACCAGATGTCTAAGTGTTTACTTCCTCCATTTGTCTGGACTCATGAATACCCTAAGAAAAGATAGGAGAGAATTATCCATATACTGTGACCAGAAAGAATTCATACAAAGTCTATAGCATCAATAGGGCCTGATGACTGACAGGTGAGATGCCAGACGCTGATGAAGGAAGGATCTCATCAGGATCCATGGAGCTGGGATCAAGTAGAGGGAACTAGGCCTGCAGTACATGAAGCCTCGGATTCTATGCAGCCTCTGGGCATACAAGTGATCCATCTTGTCTTGGTTGTCAAGTACTATGAAACAAACCACCAAAAATGCAGTGTCTGGCCTGTGGCAACTGTTTTATCATTTCTCATGATTCTTTGCTCATAAATTTAGGCAGCACACAAGAAAATGGCTTAATTCTGTCCCCCATGATGTCTTCTAGGGCTGAACTGTCCAATATGACTTCACTCATATATATGGTACCTCAACTAGAATGGGTCACACAGCTGGGAGCTTGCTGAGCGACTGGAAGAGTCTCAATTGCCAGAGTGCACTGGGTTCTTTGGTCTCCTCCATGTAATCTCAGGGCTTCTCCGTCTCTGCCCAGACTCCTTGTGTGGTCTCTCCATCAGGGTATCCAGATGCTACTCAGTAGCTCAGTACTCTTAAGAACACACAATCAAAAATGGTAAAAAAATTCTTAAAGCTGAAGTTCACAATTGGCACCGTGTCACCTGGGCAACATGCTCTTGGTTATAATAACTCACAGGCCAGATCAGATTCTATGGGAAGAGGCAACCCAAGTGTGTGACTACTAGGAGGCATGGTGGCTCAGTGCTCTTAAGAAACACACAATCAAAAATGGTAAAAAAATTCTTAAAGCTGAAGTTCACAATTGGCACCGTGTCACCTGGGCAACATGCTCTTGGTTATAATAACTCACAGGCCAGATCAGATTCTATGGGAAGAGGCAACCCAAGTGTGTGACTACTAGGAGGCATGGTTCATTGAGAGTCACCAAAGTGAACCTACTCCATCACTCATGCCCACTTTTACTAAGTCCACACACAGTCTTCCCATGAGAACCCTCTAATTGCTTAGGCAGCTTCTCTCTGATTGGCCTCAGGCTCCTAGACACCCCCTTTGTATTTCTTCTCCTTTGTCTCCTCATTCTATGGCCTCATTTTGTCTTAGCGATCCCCCTACTCCCAAAATCATTTGCACCTCAAACTCATTTTTCTTCTAGCTCTCTCACACTAGAGGTGATGGTCAATTAGACCCAGAAACATCCCCCAAAGTAAGATTAGTTTTTCTTTCTTTGAGTTGAGAAGACTAAATATCCAAGTTTTTCAGGAGATCTGGAGGAAGGGCAGTATTGTGTTCCATTCTTCAATGGCTTTTCCATTTTGAGAAATAGGCAGGTAGAACAATTAAGACTGTTGAACTCAGAACCAGTCTGGCACTTCCTCACTACCTCAGTGTCCTCATCTACAAAATGGTTATTACCCACCTCCTAGCACTGTTATGGGGGTTAAATAAGGAAAGTTATAGAACGTACTTAGGACAAAACACAGGTGTTCACTACGGTCATAAAAACAGTTGTAACTTATTGCATGTGTTGTATAGCTTCCTCAAGCTCCCAGTATGACAAGCTGGCAACCAAAGACAGTGCCATTTCTCCTTTTTTCTTCAAGTTTATTTATTTAGATCTTGAGAGACAAAGGCATCCCCAACAGAGTCCTCATGCTGTGATTCACTCCTAGCCTCAGTCAACCTGGATCACAGCCAAGAGACGCCTCGGACAAGAACCTGGGACCTTCCCATGTGGCTTCAGCATGAGAGCATTGTGTTACCACTGTGCCATCATGGTTGGCCAAGTCAGTATAATTTCTTTTTTTTTTTGAAGAGGTTTTTGCTTCAAGTCAGTATAATTTCTTTTTTTTTTTTTTTTGAAGAGGTTTTTGCTATAGAGCACATGCGCTCACCAGACAGACAGAGAGACTTAGAGACAGAAAGCGAGAAATCACCCCCCGGGGGGATGGTCACACCGCAATCCCTTCTCCTCCATTCTCCTCTCGGGATCTTAGGCATGCATGCACACACACCCGGTGTGAGTTTATACCGTCTGTTGGTCCCCCAATTGACTTTCTTATTCTGAACTGAGACGAAGCACAAGAGAGGTTCCAGGAAGTCTTCTGTATGAACAATTGAGACCTAAATTAGGCAGATGTTCATTGGTAAATATCCTTTTTATAGCACTGTGAAGTTAAAATTGCATTTAAGTATATGAATTAATTTCTGTCTTATAAAGGAATCACAAACATGGTTTTATTCCTAAGAATATTTGACAAGTTTCATAACATTTTTACAGAACCAAGGAAAAGAGATGACTCACAGGGGTAATAAAATAGGGATCTCTCACTTCCCTTGGCAAAGAAAACAGTCTCCATAAGCTCAATTTTTCTAAATTACTCTTTTTTTCCCCCAAGAAAATAATCTGAAAGTGAGCACGACTATAGCCATGAACCTCTCTGAGGGCCAGAGGCCCTTTCTCAACTTGAATTTGGTACAATAAGCATGTTTTTCACTTAAATAACATTTCTGACCTCCATATTCACTTCATCTAAGCCAAAACTGTCTACTACTTTAATCAACACTATTCTTAAGGATGTTTTTCTTTTTCCTTTTCTTTATTTTTTTTTTTTAAGAGAGAGGGTTTGGTTTGTTTTGTTTTGTTTTTTTGCTATAGGGCATGTGCCCTCACCAGACAGACAGAGAGACAGAAAGCAAGAAATCACCTCCCGGGAGGATGACCACGCTGCAATCCCTTCCCCTCCATTCTCATCTAGGGATCTTAAGCACACATGCACACATGCCCAGCATGAGTTTTAAGCCACCAGGTCTGGGACTCGAACCACGGTTGACTACGTGGGAGTCCAGCAACATAATCATTATGTCATCTGCTACTCCCAGGACTTTTTTCATTTTTAAGAAAAAGAGACATGTATGCACACAGGAAAGAAAGAGGGAGGAGAGAATGGGAGAAAAGCATCCCACCCCCGTCAGGGTCTTGTCAGACCATGATCCCCTTTCCTCCGCCTCCCAGCTCATCAGGATCTTGAGTGCCCAGGGTACTCTCAGGCCTATCAGAAATCTGAGCCCATGGTCAGCAGTGAGTTCAGAACTGCAGTCCAGTACACTATGGGCAGCACCACCTAAGCTGGGCCAGGACTTTGGACATTGTTTGAAATAGCGAGGCAGTAGGTTCTATTTCTTTTTTTTTTGGTGGGGGAGTGTTTTGCTATAGGGTGCATGCGCTCGCCAGACAGACAGAGAGACAGAGAGACAGAAAGCGAGAAATCACCCCCCAGGGGGGATGGTCACGCCACAATCCCTTCTCCATTCTCCTCTCAGGATCTTGAGCACACACGCACACGCGCCCGGCATGAGTTTTAAGCCACCAGGTCCGGGACGCGAACCGCGGTCGACTACGTGGGAGTCCAGCGACATAGGCATTACGCTAACTGCTGGTTCCCTTTTCTTTTTTTGGGGGGGTGGGGGAGGGCAGGAGGTTCTGGGGTCAGACTGCCAGCTTCTCACCAGCTCTGGCCTTGCACAGCTGACTTCCCTCTCCGAGCCTACATTTCTTGTCTGAGAAATGGGATGATAATAACTCTTGGGTCATCAGAAAAGTCATGACCTGTTTTTCTATGCAAAAATCCATGATGACGTTTCCAACGACCCAATATTCCCAGCATTTTAGGATCTTTGAGAGGATTAAACGAGCCAAAGATTATGATATACTCAGCCCACAGCAAACCCTCAGTAAGCATTTTTATTGCCTCCTACAATTCACTTTTTATTTCTGAAGGGAGTGCAGAGTATTCACACACACACACACACACACACACACACTTTACTTTCCCTTACAGAGATGTAGCACCATCTAAAGTCAACAGCTTTTTATTTTAAATCAGTTCATCTAATTGTATTGACTTTTTGCACATGCCTCTGGCCTATTATCTTAAGATGGTGGTGATTTCAGGAGTCTAAAGACACTTTTGCATAAGTAACTTTATCTTTAAACACTAAAATTAATGTTGGTTTCTGAACACAATCTCCATTTTACCTGGGTCATTTTTTCACTGTGGAAATGGCTCCCCTCTGTGGGCTTACTGCATAATTACAACCTTAACTTGAAATTTTAGAAGTCCTGCTTGGTGTGGTAACCAACACTTACAGTGAATTATTTCATAGCATCAAATTAAATTGTTTGTGTATAAATGTATCACCTCAAATATTCATCCCACCAAACCCCTTCCATTAGCATAACATCAATATGTCCATGAAGTAGAATTGGTATTGAGCTGTATGTACCCCAAACAGTCGCAGGCATGTTTCCACCTAGTTAAAATAATGTACATTCACCTCAATGTGTTTAAAAGGGTCAAAGTGATTTGATTCTAAGTATGTTTTTAATGTCAGTTGGGGCCCTTCAAGAACCATCAAAGGTCTGGAAGGATAGGTCTGCTGACCACTAGAAAATTTGGAAGAGCAATGGAAAAAGATCCAGCTATTACATTCTTCAATCCTGAAGCAGGTCTGGGAACTTTTGATATTTTCTGTATTTGATTTGGCATTTAATAAGGTAATTTTAGAGTCTTCCAATTGTTTCCCATGTAAACTATGTACACTCTCCATATTTTCTTGTCTTCTTTTATAATATTTAGGGATTAAACTAGTTTCCTTTACAGTCTTTAAGCAGATTAAATGAACAAATCTTCTAAATGTGTATTAGTTGAATGTCCACTAGTCCGTGTACACTTCCAGAGAATTCAGTCATGGCCCAGATAATGAGAAGGAGGATAGGAAGGCTTCTGATGGAGATAAAAATAAAGATAACTGGGCCAGCACCATAGCATAGCAGCTAAGCCCTTTACATAACGAGCCGGATCTCACATGGTTGACTGTGGTTCAAATCCCAGCTTCGCAGGCTTGATAAACACTCTGAGTGCATGTACATATGTGCCAAATCCTAAGAGGATGGAAGAATGGAGAAAAAAGGGTTGCAGCATGATCATAACCCAGTGTGTGTGTGTGGGGGGGGGATGCTTTCTCTCTCTTTGTCTCTGGCAAGTGTACACACACTTTGGTGATTTTTAAAAAAAGATATTAAAAAGCCGTAGCAATAAAATGTTTTTAAAAGATGATGATAATAGTTAATACTCATGTAGAATCTACTGTGCATCAGGCATTGTTGGCGTCATCCCTGAGTCATCTCATATTATCTTCGCAGTAGCTCCTTACAATAGATGCTCTCATTATCCTCATTGTACAAATGAGGAAACGGGTCACCGAGGTTCAAAGCAACCTGCCCAAGAGCACACAGCTACTCAGTTACCGAGCTGTGACTTCAACCCCCCTCTTCTCCCTGTTACACTATTCTGCCTCTTCCACAATGACTAGAAATAAAAACATGTTAATTGTATGTGAACATCCATTTGTAAAGCTGGAATTAGTTATATTTCTTAATAATCATAGCGTTAAAGAAAAATAACTATAACTTACAAGAAAGCACTCCGAAGAAGATAGAGAGCAGATATGCCCATGAGAACAGGCTCGACATCATCAGATGTCAGAGACCCACTACACATCTGTTAGAACGGACACAACTTCTTTCATCGAAACTGACTTACACCCAGTGCTGAAAAGGATGGAGAGCGAAGTGCTACACACAGCCTTCTTGAGAAAGCAGCTTGGCTGTTTGTTTCTTAGGAAGTTAAATATTCCCTGATCATATGACCCATCAATCCCACTCCTAAGTATTCACCTGAGGTAATGAATACATATATCCACCAAAATACTTCCAGGTGAACATACAGACAGCAGCTGTCTCCGTAATCATCCAAAACTGCAAGTAATATGACGTCCGTCAGCTGGGTAAACTCTTAAACACATTCATACAACGCGATGTCCTTCTATCGTGAACAGAAGTGAATGACTAATATGGACAACAGGGACTCACCTCCTGTGCACTCCAAAGGCGACATTCTGTACGACTCCATCCATGTGGCAATTTTCAAAAAGCAAAACTACAGGGGAGGAGAGGCTAGGAGTGAAGGAAAAGATGAGCCTTGGGGCAATAAGAATGCCTAAAACTTGGCTTTGGGGGTGGTTGACTACAGGTGCTTTCCGAAATTCATAGAACCATGCAACTAAAAAGAGTAGTGTCTACCATGTTAATTGTACCTCAATAATTCAGGGGTGGGGGGAGAGGGGAAGAGAAAGGAAAGAGATTAACAAAAATCAGTTCAGCCAAATGGTTAAGAGCATGGCCACAGACATAGACTTCCTAGGTTCAAGTAGGGCTCCACCACTATAGGACCTGAAGTAAGTCGTTAAAATTCTCTGCGCCTTGGGACCAGCAGATGGGGTAATGGTTACATCACTGGACTCCCACATAGTCAACCGCGGTTTGAGTCCCAGACACAGCAGCTTAAAACAGACCGAGCATGTATTCATGCATGCCCAAAATCCCAAGAGAATGGAAGAGAAGGCATTGTGGCATGGCCATCCTCCCGGGGGGTGGAGGGTGATTTCTTGCTCTCTGTCTCTCTGTCTCTGTCTCTCTGTTTCTGTCTCTCTGGCAAGGGCACATGTCCTATAGCAAAAATTCTCTAAAAAATAAAAAAAAACCTCTCTGTGCCTCAATTTCTTCATCAGCAAAATGAAGTAATAATATTCTTACTTCAGAGAGTTGTTATAAGAATTATTTAACTGTTCTTAGAGCTTTTTTTCTTTTTTTTTTTAAATTTTTATTTTCTACCTTAATTCACTATACACCATCACAACCCACCAATAAATTTTCCATCCAAAATACACTGTGTACTGGTTCAATCAAGCACATCCACATACATGTTCTCAGCGAGTAATTTTCCAATTCTTACATCCTGCATACCTTGCCCTTTGTCTTGCCATCCCTGATTCCCCATCCCCCCCTCTGCCATGTCCCATCTTCCTCCTCCATTGTCCCTGGCATCCATGATTGCCCTCCATGCCTTCCGCCCCCCCCCATTC
>NW_006159436.1:1044191-1044517 GCF_000334495.1 Tupaia belangeri chinensis | reverse complement strand
CAGTCGGCTACATGGGAGTCCAGCAACATAGCCATTACGCTAACTGCTGGTCCCTTCTTAGAGCTTTTTCTAAGCAATTAAACCTGGTGGGTCAGTCAGGTGTAGTTACAACAACTATGTAGATCACTCATAGTACGCTGCCCAGTTTGAGTCTTGAACTCAGCAACTTGAAACAGATGCTGAGTGAGTGTGTGTGTGTGTGTGCCCAAAACCCTGAGAGAGAGAAGAATGAAGGAGAAGGGTTTGCTGTGTGGCCATCCCACCTGAGGGAAGGGGGGCTTCTCTCTCTCTGTCTCTCTCCTCCTCCTCCTCCTCCCCCTCCTCCT
>NW_006159436.1:1023044-1040647 GCF_000334495.1 Tupaia belangeri chinensis | reverse complement strand
CCTTCCTTCCTTCCTTCCTTCCTTCCTTCCTTCCTTCCTTCCTTTCTTTCTTCCCCCTCCTCCTCCTCCCCCTCCTCCTCCTCCTCCTCTTCCTCTACCTCCTCCTCACAAGCACAGGAGAGAGAGCACCTGGCACAGAGTAGGTACTCAACAGACATTCCTACAGAGAATGATCTTGTCATAAACCACAACTCCACGCTCTCAGCAGCAAATCCCCCAGCCCAGAAGGTGGCAGAACAGGCCTGCTGGATCCTCCCCCCTGACTCTGACACTTCCTAGTCCAGACCAGAAAAGGGATCCTAAGTGCATTCCATTCCGCATCCTGATTCAGAATAGACAACTAAATCCCTAGTGGGATTCCACTGCTCGGAACCACTAGCACCAACCTCTAGTCCAGATTTCCACATTCCTATGTGCAGTTCAGAGAAACAAGCCACAAATGCTCGACTGAGAGTGAGTAGTTTGTGCCCAGCTCCAAACTCCTTCCACACCCAGAGCTAGGGATCCTCAGCGCAGCTTCGCTGTGGCAGGATAATGAGCCTGCAGACTCTGCTTGACTCCTGTAAGAGATCAGTCTTCTCTTAGAAGTGATAGGGGAGACCACAAGAGAGAGCTGAGGGCCGAGGCCTGAGGGCTGGGGGCTGAGGAGAGAAGCAGGGACAGGAGCCGCCAGCAGAGAGCGCTGTTGGCCCCTGAGTCTAATGAGATCACCCTTCACGAAGGCGTACAAAAGGCCAGGACAGTGGCGTTGGCAAAACGTGACCCTGTGAATCTTGCATGGGAAGATTCCAGGTTTGCATCTAGAGACCAGTACATGCCACACGTATGCCCACAATCCAGGGCTGGCTGAGGCTGGGGTGATCACAGTGACAGTACCCTGTGAGGCTAGCTCTCTCTTCTCTTTCAATAAACTTTGAAAAAAGAAAGAGGGAGAGAGAAACCATGTAAGGCCCAGGCACAGTGGTGCTGGGTAGTAAGACACTACCAGATGACACTGAAGTCAACGGAAGAGCCATTTGCACACTAGGCGACTGGCCTACCTGTGATCCCGGCTCGCTGGGCGGCTATGGGAAGGATCATAGCATGGTGAGACCCAGTCAGGGGAACCTCTTTCTCTCCCTCATTAAATAAATATATAAAATAAAATCATTTAAAACAAACAAAAAAAAACTGCAGGAAAGTAAGTTCAGGGATAGAAAGGGGAAGAATCATCCAGTGGCTCCTATTCCCATGTCAGATGTTTGCCCCAAGGGGTGTTATCTCTTCCTCTCTGTGTGCTGTACGTGCACAAATACTGAGCCCTGTCCGCAGGGTGCTGGGCTCATTCTAGGACAACACAAGACATAGAGATCAGGGACATGAGGTAGGGGCATACGAGGGGACACCTGGGCAAAGTCACTCAGATCTCAAGCTGAGCTGGCTGTCATAGCAATAACTATGGAAAAGCAGGTCAGGTCTAGAGACTCCAAACTGCACATAGAAGAGGGTATCTGAGTCAACACAGCCCAGTAGTTCCACCTCATGGTGTATCTTGGAAAAGAAAATCTCATGCATGTCCACAAGGAGACATGTATTAGAATTTTATCCTTGCCTTCTTAGAAGCAAATAAAAGGAGAAAGAGAAGGAGGAAACTACCTAAAACTATCTCAATGTTCACTGATATGAGACTGGATTGTTAACTGGTGGTATAATCAGCAAATGAAGCATTATATAACTATTATAATGAGTGAATTAGAGCTGCAGATTTCAAAAGGCAAAATCTTACAAACGAGTCAGGAATATGAATGATTACAGAAGTAGCAAAGTGACTGGATCTAAGACCAACATGGAAAGGAAATTGCATTCTCCTTAGTAGCTTCAAAGGTTAAAAATGCAGTTTTCTAGGACAGCACCATAGCTTAGTGATTAAGGGAACCACATGACTGATCACAATTGAATCCCAGCCCCAAAGCTTGAAAAACACACCAGGTGATTGTGCATGCAGTCCAGAATTCCTGACAGGATAGAGAAATAGAAGAGAAGGGAAAATTCCTGAAAGGATAGAGAAATAGAAGAGAAGGGATCGTGGTATGGCCACACCCACTGGGGAGTGCTTTCACTCTCTCTTTCTCTGTCTCTCCCCGTCTCTGGTGAGTGCATGCTCCCTCTGACAATATTTTTTCAAATGCAATTTCCCAAAAAGACAACATTTATAATAACAAAATGACAGGTAAAAATGATTCACATATTTCCTCACCTTTTACGCCTGTGGCTGCTGATGGATACTATCTAAAAAGACCAATCAAGATAATGTAGGTCTATTTTCATATGACACAAAGATAATATCAGAATTAAGACACATGTAATTAAGAAAAACCACCAGATAAATGATGGAGGAGAGGAAGAAGCAAAGAAAGTCAAATACACACACACACACACACACACACATACACACACACACTACATGATAGTGCTTTTCATGGTATGAGCCCTCTGAGAATACAAGCATTACCACAGAACCTCACAGAAACACAAATTATTCAACCATTCCTGTGGTCTAGTAGTTAAGGGAGCTGGATCTTTCATGATTGGCCATAAGTTCAAGTTCTGGCTCTCATGGCTTGCAAAACACACCTGGCATGTGTGAGTATGTGCCCCAAATCCTGATAGGATGGAAATATGGAGACGGGATTGTGGTGTGACCATGCCCCATTGAAGGATGCTTTCTCCCTCTCCCTTTTTCTCTGTCTCTGTCTCTCCAGTAAAGACATTCATCCTATGGCAATTGAAAGAAAGAGAGAAAGAAAAAGAAAGGAAAGAAAAGAAGAGAAACAAAAGAAAGAAAGGGAAAAGGAAGAGAGAAAGAAAAAAAGAAGGAAAGGAAAGAAGGAAAGGAAAGGAAAGGAAAGGAAAGGAACAAAGAAGAAAGAAAAAGAAACAAAGAAGAATGAAAGAATAAAGAAAGGGAGGAAGAAAGAGAAAGAAAGAAAGGCCAATTCTCAGCACCCATCCTCATCAGATCTCAGAAACTGTGGAGTCGTAACCTAGTAATCCAAGTCTGAAGAAACCCATGGGGTCAGACCCGGTGGTGCAGCAGTGACGGGATGGTCTATAGTGCTGAGGCTACATGGGAGGTCCTGAGTTGGTGCTCCAAGGTCCCCCTGTGCATGCTGAATAGGTACAAGAGTGCCCAGGATCCAGGCTGCTGAGGCTGCAAGCAGGAGTGTACATGAGACCTTGATGGGGGTGTATCTCTCTCTTTCTCTCTCCTCCTCAGGAAAAAAAAATAAGTAAAATGAATTTTTTAAAAAAAGACAAAGAAGGGCCGACAGATGGCACAGTGGTTAAGGTGCTGGACTCGAATCATGGTTCGAGTCCCGGAACTGGTAGCTTGCTCTCTCACATTCCCTCTCCTCTCTCTCTCTCTCTGGTCAAATTTTTAAAAATAATAATAATAAGTAAAATTAAACAACTAATTTATAAAGAAAGAAAGAAGAAAGAAGAAGAGACCTTCAAGTTGTTTCTGATGCATGCTAAAATTTCAGAGCAACTGCTTTCTAATGAGAACACTGTAAATACTGTTTCAATTTACCAGTGAAAAAAAAACTGACATGTAAATATATCAAGCTAATTTCCGGTGGCAACCACCAATCTTCTATCAGAAACTGTTGACAGTGACCATCTCCTGCCTCTGGGGGGCGATATTGACTTTTAGAAGAAAGTCAAGGGCAAGCAGAGAGGCTTATTTAAATGTTATCTTTCTGAATTGGTTGAAATTTTATAGCATGTTAATCTGTGCTTTTTTAATAAAGTCTTTTTTTTAATTATTACAAAAGTTCTCTCTCTTCCTTTTTTCCAAGAAAGGCTCTAAACTCACAAGGAAGTTTATGAACAGAGAATCTTAATCATTTACACGGGTTCAATTTTCGCTTTAAGTTTCTCTTTTTCTTTTCATGAAAGATAGAGAGACAGAGAGACAGACACCCTCAACAGAGTTTCACATTGCAACCCTCCTCGCCCCCCCTCCCCCAGGATCACAGGCGCGCATGTGCACACTCAGCGTGTCAACCAACAACCAAACCCCAATCTCCCGCATAGACCCTGCGTCATAGAACGGCACGCTCCCGTTGCACCACCACAGCCGGCCTTTGTTCTCAGGTTCAGGGTTTCTCGTTTTGGACTGTTTTTGTTGTTTATGGTTCTGGGTTTTGTTTTTGTTTGCTTGGGAGCGGAGCATCCTCTACAAAGAGAGAGGAGAAAGGAAGCAAAATAAGCCCCCTCTACATATGTCCTGTTTTTTAAAAAAAATAAGTGAATGCTGTGGTAACTCTGCATTGCACATCAAATTTTTTTTTTTTGAGAGGTTTTTGCTATAGGGCGCGTGCGCTCACCAGACAGACAGAGAGAGACAGAGAGATAGAAAGCGAGAAATCACCCCCCAGGGGGGAGGGCCACGCCACAATCCCTTCTTCTCCATTCTCCTCTCGGGATCTTGGGCACGCACGCACATGCGCCCAGCGTGAGTTTAAGCCACCGGGTCCGGGACGGGAGCCACTGTCGACTACATGGGAGTCCAGCGACATAGCCATTACGCTAACTGCTGGTCCCTGGGAGGTTCTAGAAATGTGATGGTTTTGTCCTCTCCACAAAAGAGAAGGTACCACCCCATTCAATGTCCGTCCTCACATGACAGGCGTGCATCACTCTCCAGCTGGAGAACTCTCCAAGGCCGACAGCATGCCCTCTCCTCTCCCCCTGCCAGAACACACCTGCCACTCTCGTTCAAGGAGAGGTGGAATTTATCTCCTTGCCTTTCAATTTTGGCCCCTTGCTCTGACTGATAAAATGTGTCTAAAGCAAATTTCAAACAAGTGAAGTTAAGCTGGCAATTCCTATGTCCTTCCTCTGAGAACATTCATTCTCGTAATCCGGGCACCAAATTTTTTTTTTTTTTTGAGAGGTTTGTTAGCTATAGGGTGTGTGCGCTCACCAGACAGAGACAGAGAGACAGAAAGCGAGAAATCACCCCCCACGGGGGATGGTCACGCCGCAATCCCTTCTCCTCCATTCTCTTCTCGGGATCTTGGGCACGCACACACACGCGCCCGGCGTGAGTTTTAAGCCACCGGGTCCAGGACGCGAACCGCAGTCGACTACATGGGAGTCCAGCAACATAGCCATTACGCTAACTGCTGGTTCCCAATCCAGGCACCAAATTTTGAGGAAGCCTAAGAAGCTGTATCACAAGGCCTGTAAGGAAGTGAATTGGCCAACAGCCCTACCTGAGCTCCCAGCTGTCAGCCAGCACCATGTGTTGGGCATGTAAGCTCCTGCTCTCAGATCTCCCATCCCAGTGTCTCCCTCGGAGACTACAGGAAGCACTGACATCATAGGCAGAAGAACCACCCGGTTGAGCCCAGTCACCCACAGACTACCAAGAGTAAGCTGGCTACTGTTTAAGTCACTACATTTTATGGTGGTTAATTTTTAGCAAGAGAAAACGGAAACAGAACTTGTCTCTAAGTGGGGTATTATATCGAGAATCCAAAATAGGCAGCACTGGCTTCGGGATTATTGGGTGGCAGGCAGTGGCCAGAAAGGCATCAAAGAAACCACTAAAGAAGTCTGGAAGGAGAGAGAGGAAATTGCTATGGGATGCTGAAGACATGGCAGCCTATGTCATATTTGGGCACAAACTTAGCAACACTATCGAATCTGGGCAACCATGTCTGCAGCTATGAGGAAGATAAGAAGGTGACTGACTGATGAATACACAGCCCTGACTAAAGAGATTTCCAGACAGAATGTTCAAAGTGACAGTCCCCGCTGAAGTGGTGTGCTTTGCTAAGTCACGAAAAGTCTGAATTGGACCTGGTCCAACCTAAAGACCAGACGCGATGGCAGGCACCTGGAAGATCTGTGAATTATGCTGGCCGGGGGGTGGACTGCAGTAGTTGATGTCCAAAGATGGGCACTCCCTGTGCGTGCATGCCACTTCCACAATGAGTAGAGTTCCTTCTTCTCCTCTTAAAGCTGGGCTGGCCTCGTGCCTTCTTTGACTAATAGAATGGGTGAACGTGAATCCAGACTGGGGAGAGAGAACTGGTAACTTCTGCTTCCCTCCTTTTGCATGCCTCATCTCAGAATGGAGATGCCATGCTCTGTCTGAGGAAGCCCAAGCTGCACATGGAGAGGAGCGCAAGAGCCAGAACTACACCACGAGGTGATAACCTTCGCTGTGGTCCCAGTCACAGCCAGCACTGCACAGCAATGGCCGACTCTGTGCATGAGCCCTTTGAAACCCCACAATCCAGTCCTACCCACAAGTGACTGCAGCCTCAGCCAAAATCATGTGGAAAAGAAGCTTCTCGGGACCAGCAGTTGGCATAATGGTTATGTCGCTGGACTCCCATGTAGTCAACCGTGGTTTCTAGACCCGGACCCAGTGGCTTAAACTCACACCAGGCACGTGTGTGTGCGTGCCCAAGATCCCAAGAGGAGAATGAAGGAGAAGGGATTGTGGCATGGCCATCCCCCTGGGGGGTGATTTCTCACTTTCTGTCTCTCTGTCTCTGTCCTTCTGGCAAGCACATGTGACTTATAGCAAAAACCTCTCCAAAAAAAGAAGTTTCTTACAAGTGAGCCACTCAACCTCTAGAAATGTAAAAGATAATAAAAGGGTGGGTTTTCTTTTGTTTGCTGGATGATGAGTGCACTTGTCAGAGAGAGACAGAAAAAATGAATAGAGAGCAACCCCATGAGGCACAGAGATATCACAATCCCTTCTCCTCCATCTCTCCCTCCTTCAGGGATTTTGGGCATGCGTGCACATGCGCCAGGCACGTTTCTTAAGTTGCCAATCCAGGACTCAAACTGCACAGTCAGCCTTGTGGGATCCAGCCACCTTAACCACCAGGCCATGGAGCTGGCCCATAAAATGGTATTGGGTTTTTTTAAGAACTATTTTATTGACATTATTATTATTTCAATTTGACCAGAGAGAGACAGAAAGAGAGCAGGAAAGTGAGAAAGTAAGCAGACACTTCTGGACTCAAAATGTGGTCAGCCATGTGGGAGTCCGGCGCCTTTATCACCACTCCACCTGCTGGTCCCCAACATAAAATGGTATTTTAAGCCACTAAGTTTTAGGGCGATTTGTCACAGTATTCAGTAGCTGAAACACAAACTTTGGGCAAGTCTCCAGCAGTTAAGCAATTGTGTTCATTTGATCCCAAAGAGCATCATTTTAAAGCTCATTTGCATCATGTAATTGTTTAATTCTTTCTTGGATATAATTGCAAATTAGCCGAATCATCCTTGCAAAAGGATCGGGAAGAAAAAAACAAAAACCTTAATTTCATTAAGCACTGATTTACCCATATCAATCTGATTCACACGCTACCCTTTCTTCTAAAGTTCCTCAGATGGGAGAGAAATAAAACACAAAGCCCAAGGTCAAAAAGGTCAAATATCAACCAGTAAATATTCGTGGTGTTCCTACTATCTGCTATCAGGGACGCTTTCCTATAGTGCTGAGAATGAGAATCCTTAGTCTCCAATTTCTCACAGTAAGAGAGATTTAAAAATAAATACAATAAAATGAAAAGCCTTAGAGGCTGAATCCGACTTGCTGTCAGGTTTTTTTTTTTTTTTTTTGGTTTTTTTTGTTTTTTTTAATGTATGATCAGTTATTTAATTAGGTTCTTGGTAAAAAATTTAGAACACCAATTTGTGAGGATAAACTCCATTTGTAAGGGCAAGCACAGATCGCAGGTAGCCCTGGAGCTGACGAACAGTTTTGATTTTTGGTAAAATTTGCGAGTCCACAGCTTTCTGATCAACCTTGTGCTGCTCTGAAATCTTGTATTTCTCCTCCTCTGTCGAAGATCTCACCTTCCTGGTGTCTGGGCTTCTACAGTTTCTTTTTCTTGAAGTAAGCATTGGTAAGGTGCTTTGGGATTTTTACTTTGCTAATATCAGTTTTTGTGGAGGTGGCAATGACAAATTTCTGGTGTGTTCTACACAGTGGAACTCGATTGAGAACCAGCGGTCCAGTCACAAGTAGCAAGCCCCTGCTCAGCTGCTTCAGGAAAACCACTCTCTTGCCTCTGTGGCGTCCAGTGAGGATGATCAGAATGGTCCCAGGAGCGATGCTGGCTCGCGGCTTTCTCACATGCTGACTGAAGGGTTTTTTGCTGTGGCTCAACAGCTTTAGAGGCACATCTTCAGTAGGATCATACCTAGGCATTTTGCGCAGTTTAACCACCCGGGTACCACCATTCTTGTCTCCACCTATCAGTTTTGTGACAATCGCAAGAAGCTTCTCCTTGTTTTTCTTTTCGATCCTGGATTTAGTGGCCGAGTGTTTCCTCTTGTACAAAGCCTTCCTGGAATACATGGCGGACCGGGAGTATCTGCCGATGCCCCGGACTAGTAGGAGGTTTCAGCTGCAATGGGGCTTCCCCTTCTTGAGCTTTTTAGCCTTGGGGTGACCCTTTTTAACCTTGCCACTGGCATCAGCCTTCTTGGCTTCAGGTTTCTTCTCCTTAGTCTCCTGCTTCGCAGCTTTTCACCTGCCATCTCGTATGGTGGGAAAGAGAACTCACTGTCAGATTTTTTTCTCAGTTAACAACCTCTACATCAGCAGGAGTATGTATGCGAGTCCTAGGGATTGTATGTAGACAGGATCTGAGTACCCTGGACCCTTTCTAGGTTCGCTTTTCTGCACAGATTCTGCGCAGTCGAGCAGAGGAAGAGTCTCACAGACAGCTCTGTGATTCCGATGCTCCAGGTCCTGCATGCTCACCAGCCCTCTGCTGTCACTGTGCTGACCTTGGACCCTGATTATTGTCCACACTGCTAATAAACCCCTCCAGACCCCCACCTGCCATACCTGTGGGCCTGTGTGCATATCTCTGCCTGTTTCTCTCAGAAAGCCCATCTCTGTCAACCCTCACACATAGAAAATGCTCCCACAGTCCTGTCATTTGGGTCCATTGTAACACCACCCTTTCCTTGATGACCCGAGGCCTGTCCCCCACTGAGTGTCCACACTCCTGGGGGAGACTTCAGGCTCAGGAGGGGGTGATTCTACGAGTGTCCTGCCCTGCAGAAGGGTCCAGCCCCATATGGAATAGGACCCACTCCTCCCTTTTCCTCCTGGATTCCCGCTGGTGCACATGCCATTCTTCAGAGCTCCACTGTGGTCAGAAGCTGCCCCACGTATGACATCATTCACGTCTTTACTGCCTGTGCTCCCAGGCTCCAAGGAAATGAGATCGTTTGTCTGTTTCATTGCCACTTACCTCCAGGACAGTGTTGGCACACAGGAGGTGTTCAGTAAGTGCACGTTCAGTCAGTCACTCCTTCTTCCTCCTCTGTCTGATGCTTCTTTCAGTTACTCAGTGGCTTTACCCTGCAGGCCATGGGTGGGGAAAGGGGATTCTCAACATCTGAAATCCAATGGTGGAGAAAACACCCTTGCCCAGGACTGGGAAGGTAAGGGGAGTGTCAAGATTCTTAGTGTCCCTTGTCATCCTGGAGTTCTCAGAGCAATCCACGGACAAAAAACAGACAGTGATTGTGCCCGGGACATACAGCTGACTCAAGAAAAGTGTGAACGGTCAGAACCTGATAGTATGATGGTTGGTCTGTCAGACCTGCCAAGACTCCCCATTACCCAAGAAGAGGTAACCAATGGAGCAAAGCAATAGAAGGTGGGCATCCAGTGGAATGGCATAGAAGAGGACAGGTCTTATAATCAGCCCTGACACTCAACCAGGGTGTTCTGAGAACCTTGAAGGCCTAATCCCAGAAGTGAATTAGAATCTCTGAGTCTGAGACTAGAACACACTTAGAGATGCTTTCGAGGTGATTCTGAGGCTCACTGTAGATTAAGAACTACTGGCCTAGGGGCCAGCAGGTCATGTGATAGTTAAGGCTCTGGACTCCCGCATGGACAACCATGACCCAAGTCCCGAACATAAGTAATTTCAAAAAAAATAAAAACTACTGTCTTAAAGAAATGCAAATGATAGAGAGTTTGATTGATTAGAGAAAGCACCACAGATAAGGAGCAATTTGAATTGGATCTAGAAGAATGAATTAAATCTAAATAGTATTTTTCTAATTTAAAGGAGCAGATGTTCAGAGTGAGGCAAAGGAAAGGAACAAAGCTGTCAGGCTGACACAGTTTGCACACAAGCAACCCAGGAGGGGCAGTGGAAAGCATATCTGGAGATGTAAAGCAGCCTAGGAAATCGAGGGGCCTAGGAAATTTGAACTTAGATACATCATCCCTGGGGAACTTTGAAGATTTTTTGGAAAGAATACGTAATAAAGGTGATTTTATTTTAAAGTGGGTAATATTGCTTCGGTGTAGGGACTGAGTGTCAAAAAAGCGATCTATGGGGACCAGCAGTTAGTGTAATAGCTATGTCGCTGGACTCCCACGTAGTCGACCACAGTTCACATCCCAGACCCAGTGGCTTGAAACTCACACTGGGTGCATGTGCGTGCCCAAGATCCCGAGAGGAGAATGGAGGAGAAGGGATTGCGGCATGGCCATCCACCCAGGGAGTGATTTCTCGCTTTCTATCTCTCTGTCTGTCCGGTGAGCGCATGTGCCCTATGGCAAAAAAAGTCTCCAAAAGAAAAAAAGCTATCTATGCAAGGACTGACCTCTTAGCGATGGGACACTGTGTCCCTGTGAAAATGCACCAGCTTCTCTCAGTCTCCTTGTTTTTACCTCATAAGGAGATTGTCAATACAAAACCAAACATCAACTGATCTTAGTTCGGCTAAGTCAGGAGAGAAACATCAGGGGAAAATAATACAGATGCTGCACTTTGCTTTCCAAGTGTTTGTGTAAACTCTGAGATGTTTGCATTTGTCGAGCTAATAATAATAACATAATGGAATGAGGATAATATTTTATTGAAAGTTATCGATGTGCTTTTCAATTTGCATTTCCAAGTACTTGCCGTCTCCCCTTTTCTGCCAGAGCATCTACTGCCTCTAAGAGGATTTAGAATAATTACATCAACAATGCACAAACAAAAAGAGTCGGTTTTCAGCTTTGACTACAAATATTGTCTTTATGAATCGCTAGAAATCAGATCATTTTGGTGATTTTGTGTCTAAGTCAGGCTTGGCAAAAATGGATTTTCCAGTTTTGCTGCAAGTCATAGGCCAGAAAGAATGCAAGATGGAATGGAAATCTCTAATGTGCAAAAAGGAGAGGTTTCCTCTTCTCGTCCTGATGGCACATGGAAAGGAAGAGAGAGAAATAGAGTGGAGAGGACCGTCATCAGTGTCCTCTGTGTCTGTCAGCGCTACCTTGGGGTAGACAGATGTGGAGTGCCCTGACAACTCCCAAGCACGTCCTTAGGAAGTGGGCTGTTGTATGGCACCATACCCAACATGGCGGGATGAACTACAGTGGGTACGTGTCTGTCTAGTTATCTTGAGAAAATGTTACTGGCACCACAGAGCCCATGCATGGCCTGCAGAGGACCTAGAAATGTGTCCCTTCCTCAGGAAAGCATCTTAGAGGTTCTGAGAGGGTCTGGGCACACAAAGTTCACAAAGTCACGGGGGCTATGGAGCCAGAGGGGACCAGCTGAACAGAACAGACGCTGGGCAGAAACCAAGGGAATGTCCTAGCCCATCCACAACTAAAACCTGGGAGTTTTAGAAACATCTCCCCAGTAGAAACTAAGTGCTGGTTACCAAGAACTTAAGGTGAGATAGACCCTGTTACACTTTCCCAGGGAATCTGTCCTTTACTTCCAGTTTCCACATACTGTCATCATCCACTAGGTGGGGCAGCAGCACAAAACCCAGCTCCCCTCCGCGCAGGCTCAGCCGCTGAAAGGGCTGTCCTTTCTGTTTTCCATTCGGAACAATTCATCCAGTGGGAGAAAGCACAAATAAACTTTGTGCTAACAAGCTGATAGGTGGCATTAGTACTCATTTCACCAAATAGAGCAGAGCTGCAGTTCTCGTGGACAGCGACACAGCACACCGCGGCTCCGTCAGACACAAGGAAACTTGCTTGACCTCAGAGGAGTTTTGCCAGTTTCCTCGACATGCAAAATCGTGGTGACAGCAAAGAAAAAGGCCCCAGAGGCTAGCAACTGTGCAAATGGGGTTAAAAAAAAAAAACAGTCTACAGCCATCACAAAAATTCCAGATTGCCAGATTGCCAGATTTCTTGATTGTGGCTTTTAATCAAAACACAGCCAGCTGCCTGTATTTAACGTTAATTGTTAAGCTCTAAGTCTCAACCAATCATCTTACTTCTGAGCTGGCTCTGAAACAACAACAACAAAAGTATGAAACTCTCTCTCTGACCCAGTTTAGTGGGGGTGGGGGGGAGAACAACAAAGAATTAATTCTAGATTTGGTCAGATTTCCTATGAAGAACACATCTCTGTTTTTCTAAAGCAGAACAACATCTGTGCCTGGAAACTTTCCTAACACCTTCAAAATGAACTGATAGCATGTTTCTCAACCTTGTAAAATCCCTCTCTTTTCTTTTTCCTTTTTTACTTTTTCTCTGCTTTTTAAAATACATTTAGCCACTATCATTACAGCTTGTAAAATGAATTTCCCAAGCATAAATATACCATATATTAGTCTAGTTAAAGTTATGATCGTATGTGTTATCATCAACAGATAATCTTCCATTTCTGTGGGGTTTTGTTTGTTTTTATTTATTTCTTCCATGACACAAGAGAGATAAAGAGAAAGAAAGAGGCACCCCGACAGGGTCTTGATGCCATAATCCACTCCCATCTTTAATCAGCTCCAAATGATGGACACTCGCATGCCTACTGTACTCAGGAAGGTCACTGGACATGAACTCAGAACCCACCCATGGACTCATGGGTGTCAGTTTTGCAGAACATCCCATTTTATTGTAGCACTACGCCACTGTCTGGTCCCCAAATTCCCCTCTCCTGGCTTCTTCCACCAAAGAACAATGTCAGCACTGCAGGAAGATGAGCACTTTGTCAGTGGTTAGCTAGAGGGGTGATCCCAGGGGCACCACCTTTCTTTGCTGGTCTTTTGCTCTCTTGTCAACTGAGAATTCACTCTGCTGATTACTTCCCTGTTCTGAAGCCTTTGTACAATTTGGAGAGTTTCTCTCTCCTCCATTGCTAACAGCTCCAATACTCTCTTCTCCTATTTTTCCTCAGGGGATAGATACCTTAGCCTCCTTTCTCCAAATGGAATCCAAAGAATGCAGCTTCACTGAAGTGAATGGAGAATTCTTGGTAGAGAAAAAACAATCTGTCTCTCTCTGTTTCTATCTCTCTCTTTCTCTTTCTTATCTCTGTTCATTTTTCTTTCTCATAAGCCATAAATGATGAGCAAATGGAGCACTTCCTGACAGTGTCTAAAAGAGCAGCGTGTTCTTAGAATCACAGCACAGGAACCAGACTGTCTTCCTCCAGGGTACACAAAGCCACCTCCCACAACCAATTTGACTTTGAGCCTGGCCTTGAGATCTGACAAGGTTAACCAGCAAGGATGGTGTCAGGCATTGGTGATGGCCATAGCAACAGGTTTCTTCTCCCTAGTCATTTACATATGGAAGACAGCTAATATTCAAATCAGGGTAAGCAGCCCCGCAGTTGATTAAATTAAATCTCTTCTCTAGCTTGATTTGCATAACATGCAATAATCAGAATGGAGAGGGAAGGCATAATTGAAAGGAGAAAATATATGCTGAAGCTATTTGGAATTAGGTATAGTTGAACTAAGCTTGTAAATTCTGGTATTACTGAATGCACAGCTGTCCTAGGCTAACTTTAATTTTAAAATATTAAGAAATGTGAGTTGGTGAACTGGAAAGTTAATTAACAAATACAGTCTTAGAAAATCTTTGATTAACAGTGAAATTTGCTCACATTATTTTTACAGAACCATCATAACCCTCCCTGCATGCTGTGTTCCATACTAGCCCTTGGAAGGAAAATAACTCAGCTAGTATTTTGTTTTGTTTTGTTTTTGCTTTTGTAAAAAATAATTATTGTAGGGACCAGCAGTTAGCGTAATGGCTATGTCATTGGACTCCCAAGTAGTCGACCGTGGTTCGCGTCCCGGACCCGGTGGCTTAAAACTCATGCTGGGTGCATGTGCATGCGTGCCCAAGATCCCGAGAGGAGAATGGAGAAGGGATTGCAGCGTGGCCAGCCCCCCTGGGGTGTGATTTTTCGCTTTCTGTCTCTCTCTGTCTGTCTGGTGAGCTCACGCGCCCTATAGCAAAAACCTCTCCAAAAAGAAAAATTTATTGTATTTAATTTTATTTATTTATTTGTTTTAATTTGCCCAGAGAAAGAAAGTAAAAAAGAAAGCAAGCCGCCAGGTGCGGGACTCAAACCGCAGTCGTCCCTGTGGGCTTAAAACTCATGCTGGGTGCATGTGCGTGCGTGCCCAAGATCCCGAGAGGAGAATGGAGAAGGGATTGCAGCGTGGCCAGCCCCCCTGGGGTGTGATTTTTCGCTTTCTGTCTCTCTCTGTCTGTCTGGTGAGCTCACGCGCCCTATAGCAAAAACCTCTCCAAAAAGAAAAATTTATTGTATTTAATTTTATTTATTTATTTGTTTTAATTTGCCCAGAGAAAGAAAGTAAAAAAGAAAGCAAGCCGCCAGGTGCGGGACTCAAACCGCAGTCGTCCCTGTGGGAGTTCAGTACCCTTAACCACCATGCCACCTGCTGGCTCCAGCTAGTATTTATTTTATGGCAAAAAATAAATAAAATAAAAATCTACTCCCTCCAAGATCCTCCCCATTACTGCACCCAACTCCCAATTCTTTCTCTTTCTGTCCCGTGTCTGACCCACTTCCACCACTCCCTCCCCACATTGCTTTTATGTAAGAACAACATCCAAAAGAAAACCCTCCAAGACACAGAGGCTCCACTGACAAGCAATGCCACTTGGCCGACGGGTCACATGCGCTCCTGAATTTTCATAATTTTACCATTCTTGCTCTTCCCATCACCTGGGTCTCCAAGAAGAAAAGACAAAAGCAACTATGCCTAGCAACAGTGACTTGGATACCTAGTGTAGACCTCTCACTCTGTTGTTTCACATCCATTTTTTTAAAGCAGACAGTACCAGGCCTAGGCCATGTACCCTGGCTCAAGCAAAAGCAGGAAACACTGCAGATGGACAGAGTCTTCATTCTGGACTGGGACAGTATTACACAACTTTTGCAAGTTGGTAGGTTGTTAATAGGTAGTAAGGACAACAGCCCTTTCCTCTCACAGTTCTTGGGGAACTCTACTCTCGTCTCCCTCTGCACAGGTCGCCTTTTCTGAAGTAACCGTATTCCTTTGTAACCTAATTTCCATAAGCATGTGCAGAGCACATGTGTTAATGTTATTGTCCTAAGGTTGCTATTGAAATTAACATTATAGGTTATCCATGAAAAATAAAGGTTCAGATGTTCACGTTTCCCACTCTAAATGTGGACAGGGATCAAATTGCTGTCCCGGATCCATCATTTCACTCCAGAGTGGCTGACAGGCTACCAGTTCCAACTAGCGAGACTACACAGTTGGTTCTTCATAAACTGCCGAATACCAGCTTCAAAGACCCCTACTGAAGAGGTCTCAAACTGTGGTGCTTGCTCTACTCTTGCCTGCTCGCCACTGCCTTGAGTAAGCGTTCCAGCAACCCAAGGGCACTTGGCACTAATTTCTCAGTGTGTCACAATGGTTAGAGCTAAACAAGAGCCAGAAATGAATGAGGTAAATACTGAGGCTTCAGGCACAAATTCAGCAGGTGAATTTATTTGCAAATTACTCTTTATCTTTCTCATTTAAATTTCACTGTAAAGACAGATGAGAACTTTATCACTCTTAAAGAAATGCAATATGGTTTCAACATATTTGGTCTATAGCCAGTTATATAAAAACACCCAATAAAAGAATCCTTTAAAAAATGTTCAAGTTTAAGAGTTTATAAAAAGGATTTTACAATGTTGATGTGATGCTTAGTTTTGAGTGTCAGTTTGACTGGACTAAGGAAAACCTAGAAAAAGCATCACTACAGATTTGTCTGTGAGGTGCGTCCAGCAAGAATTAACTTCCAGGTCTGAGGAGACGAGATGTAGAATATCTGCCCTCGGTGTGGGCAGCCACGATCCAACAACCAAGGAGCCCAGAGAGAACAAGCATAGAAGCTGAACCAGTCTCTTGGAGACAGAGCAAGATTGACATCCATTGCCTCAGACATCAGAACTCAAAGCTCCTCTGCCTCTGGACTCCATGACTTCCACCAGCGGCCCCCTGGGTTCTCAGGCTTTTGGCCATGGACTATGAGTTCTGTCATTAGCTTCCCTGCCTGTGAGGCTTGTGGACTTAGATCAAATCATGCTGTCAGTATCTCAAAATCTCCATTCTGTAGACACTCTGTTGTAGGACTCCTCAGCTGCCATAATTGCTTGGGTTGATCCTCCCAATAAATCTCTTCTTGGTTCTGTCTCCCTAGAGAACCCTGACTAACACAATTGATAAGAGCTTCCTTCTGTTGCCCTTCTAGTCAAATACAGTGATCATTTTGCTATTAGTCTCACTTAAAGAGATAGGAATGATTGCTCAGCTCTCTTTATAGATGAGGTAACTGAGGCTCAACCAGATGAAGTAACTTGCCCAAGGACTAGCCATGCTGTGATGATGTATAGATAGTGAATGAATGTAAATAAATAAATTTAAATAAAAAATAAAATAAAATAAAGAAGAGAAGGAAAGAAAGAAAGAAAGAGAGAAAGAAAGAAAGAAAAAAGAAAGAAAGGGCCTATGATTCAAACACAGGCAGTCAACTCCCCACCACCCCCTCAACTCTTGGGCACCATGCTGGGTTGCCTTCCTACAGGACAGGAACAACCATACTGCATGTTAAGGAACTGTTTTACTTTAACAAAGAACTTGAAGGATACGGTTAAGAAGTAATTGTTTATGTCCATCTAGGGGACTTCATGACCTATCAACCTTTGATGCATATTTCAAAACCTGTATTTTCTTTGTCTCAATTCATCTTCCAAAGCTGAAGTCAGTGTAGGATGATCTTTCTTCAGGGACCTTCCAAAAAGTTTTGTTTTTTCCTCAACTGAAAAGTCCAGGGATTTTGAGGGGAAAAAACCTGAAGACCTCGGAGGAAATTAAGCAGCTAAAATAGAACCAAGAGACCACATTGATAAGCAAACATGAGGTGTTTGGGCCCTGGGGTTGGGCCCAAAAAAACTGGGCCTTGGGGTTGCTCAAAAAGAATGCTATGACTGGCTCCTTTAGCTCTAAGAACCAAGGACTCAATGAAGCTGATGCAAGTGGTAGAGGTCATGGCAGGACACTGGGGTGCACCCACAGTCATGGGGAGGAAGAAACCCAGAATTGTCCTACAGGTAAGCTTCAGCAAAGACCCCTTCCCTCCTCCTGGGAACTTCCTAGACATTCCTCAGCCTCTCTGGCACCTGAATTCAGGATTAAGCAGCTGAGTTCTAGCCAGTCCCAGTCCTGTCCCTCAGAAACATCCCTTTGACTCTTTCTTCCTTAGTCTTGACATCTGGGGGACCATGTATTCCAGGTGGTGTAGCTACAAGAAGGAGGAAGCT
>NW_006159436.1:1021695-1023013 GCF_000334495.1 Tupaia belangeri chinensis | reverse complement strand
TACTTTTTCTCAATTGCCTTCAGCTCAGAGTAATCGTTACACCAAGTGGCATACTTGTGTGTGGCATATTTGGCCACCCTACACTGGGAAGGGTGTGCACTTGGACAAGGGAGTTCTCTGCAGCCGAGGCCAACCCAGAAGAGACTGAGCTGAGGACACTGGCAGCAGCACCGGCCCTGCCTGCATGGAGAGGTGAGAGATGCAGCTCAAGCCCAAGCGCCCCCTCCATTGGTTAGCCAGGTAGCTTTGACCTGTTACAAGAGAAGCTCATATTTTGTCCTGGATTCCCAAAAAGTCACCAGCTTTGACTCCATTCTTGAGTCTTGTGACTAATAATGTAGCCCAGTTCTGACAAGCATCTCTCTCCCTTTCCCAGAAGGTTTCTGTCATTATCCAGTAGCCAACAGTCTCCTCCAGAAGCTTTGGGCTATTCTCAGAAAGCCCTGGACAGGAATCATGAAAGACCCAACTTTGTCAATAAAAAGTCCCAAGCTATGACCAGCAGTTGACGTAATGGCTATGTCGCTGGACTCCCACGTAGTCGACCGCAGTTCGAGTCCCAGACCCAGTGGCTTAAACTCACGCTGGGTGCATGTGCGTGCATGCCCAAGATCCCAAAAGGAGAATGGAGAAGGGATTGTGGCGTGGTCATCCCCCTGGGGGTTGATTTCTCACTTTCTGTCTCTCTCTATCTCTGTGTCATTCTGGCAAATGTATGTGCCCTATAGCAAAAACCTTTCCAAAATAATAATAATAAAGTCCCAAGCTCTAAGGTCTGGAGCAAATGATGCTGCTTGCTCAATAAGGTGGATATATGAGGGTGAGGAAGAAACCTTTCCTCCTTCCAAGCCCAAGCTCTGGGAGAGCTGAGCTGAACCAGAGCTGACAAACACTCAGGTCATGTCTGAACTTGCACAGATGGAATTTTAAGCACATAAAACACTGAAGTACTCGTGCCTGGAAGCTAGCTTTCACAGATTTCTGCTGGCCCTACAAGGGCACCAGGAGCAGATGAGCTGAAATTTCAGCAAGGGGAGGTCTGCCTTTTCTCGTTCCTGGAGAAATGTGGTTCCTTAGGAAGCATCTACGGAAATGTCCCCATGTGGAGGTAGATGATACAGGAGATAGTAGCAAGACTTAATGACTTTGAGCCCATCCAGATCCAAGACAAAGGGCTCTTCCTTCCTCCACCACAACCCCTTCTAGGTGCCTAGGATCCCACCCCCCCTCCATCTGGGGAAAGGGAAGCAGAGATTTTCCACATGGATTCCATCAACTGAAGGCTGAATAAACACTCAGAGCCCAAATGAATGACATT
>NW_006159436.1:1016215-1021664 GCF_000334495.1 Tupaia belangeri chinensis | reverse complement strand
GCTTGACTGATGTCAAAACATGTTGTGACCGGTGTCACAATGAAGTCCTCACCAGAAGCCAATGGGAAGTGTGATCACATTGTCCCACCACACGGTGACCATTGGGTATGTCTAAGTTCCCACAGAGATGCTGGTAACTGTTGGGGCTGGCTCCGGGCTTAGGCTGCTGGTCTTTGAGTTTTGATGGTTCCCGGGCATGGTGTGTACTAGAGCTCCATGCTCTCCCTTCAGTTCCCACAAACCGCTCTCCCTTTCAACTTCATTTCTATCTTTCCCCATGCCTTCAATTCAGGAAGTTTTTTTCTAGTAGAAAGAACATAAAGAAATCTTTGTTCTTATATTATTTGTGTTCTCCCAGATACGTTGGATTGCCTAAGAATGTTTTTCACTTTATCTTTTTTTATGTCACTCCAAGAGCCTACTATGATTTAAAACAAAGCCAACAGAAAGACCTTTTTGGGTTCCTCTTATCAATGCCCTGCCCTTTCTTTGTACTGATAAGCAGAGGATATCCTGGATGTTTCTCAAATTAGGCAGTGGTAGGGATGGGGCACATTGTAACAGGGACTCTCTGGAGAAGAATGACTCAGTTAATATTTGGAGAGAGGATCAGCAACTATACTTTTCATATGCCTGTCTGCCTAGTTCTCCAATTAATGGTCATTTCAGGGTGGTTAAGGGTCTTTCCGCATGGCCTTCCCTCCCTGCCTCTGAGAAGTGCCAGGCATCCTCTCAGTCACCAAGGCAATCTGATGACACCCTCAAGGTCCTCCAACATGGTGTCTTCTGCTCCAGGTATGACTACTCCAAGGTCACCCTGCTGAGCTTGCTGTCATATCAAAAAGGAGTGGCTCCAAGAGGGAGCCGTCTCAAGAAAACCTGGGCCCAGTCACAGACCCTGCAATGAGGCCACAGACGCACTTTCTCTTTCCCCTCGGTTGGACAAACTGAATCTCTTCTCTTCAGCATTAAAATAATAGTAATAAATTAGGGCTGACCCCTTGGCCTAGTGGTTATGGGAATCAGATCCCACATGGTCAACTGTGGATTGAATCCTAGCCCCAGCCACTAGGCACATGTACATTCATGTCCAAAATCATGACAGGATAAGAAATGCAGGAGAAAGGATTGTGACATGACTGTGACCCATAAAAGGGGAGCTTTCTCCCTCTCCCTTTTTCTCTTTTTTTCTCTCTGTCTCTCTGGTGAGTATGCACGCTCTCTGGCAATTAAAATAAAACAATAAAAACTAAAATCAAAGCCATTCCTTGGTGGAGGGTGCACAGCCTAGCTGAATTCATATCCCAACTCTGTCCCCAACTTAATCTTGGTTACATTGCTTTAACCCTCTAAATATATGCTTTCATCTACAAAAAAAGCTGTTAATACCTACTACATAGAGTCAATTTAAACAGTAAATGCAGTGTAGGCTCCTTTCTCCATATGGGAGAGGACACATGGGTTGTTCCATCAGACCAGTGACTCTTAAATTAACCACTCACCAACTGCTGCCCTTCTTTACAACCAAACAATGCATCCACCCACACCGTCAGCATAATGAGGGCAAAGTAAAACCACAGCAAAACTGGCAAACGGAGAAACAGCTCCCAATTCCTTTCCCAAACTTAAAAAAAAAAATTACAGGCTTGCTTCTCGCCTTGTGCATGTCCCCAGACTGTTCACAATATACTTATTCTCAGTTGTCTTGCCTCCCACTTCCCTGCTCTTCCAGCACAGCCTCTGCCTCTTCCAGGTTTTTGTCTGAGATGTCTCCCATTTTCTGTCGATTGTAGCATGCAACGCACCGGGGGCAAAAACATATGCTCTTTAGTCCCATGCTAAGTGCCCAGAACATTGTAGGGAACTTCTTAAATTACAAAACCTAGAGAGATCCAGAAAAAAAGCACAAGGGATCCTGGTTCCATTGGTAGATGTATGCATTTACCCTTCCCCAGGCTTCTCTCTTAACCTGGTGCACGCTGCGAAGGCAGACACATTGGGACCCTATAGGCCACACAAGCAAGTACGTACACGTATTTGTTGGCTGAGGAAGGCTGCCTCTAATATCTATCCCTTAGTTCCTCTAAGTCGGCTGCAGTATAACTCCAGGAACCGTATTATTTCATTTCCCACTCACTGTCTGCAGGTTATGTGATGTTTGGGCAATTTACCCCGGGAAGGGTAGCACAGTGTCTCATTCATCTTCACAAGCCGCTTCCATTGCACAATGTCTAGCACATGGTAAGCACGCAGAACACTGAGGCTGAGTTGAATGAACCATCATGTAACTCACCACAGTGCACTGTACTGAGAACGTTCACATATGGCTAGAGTGGCTCAGCACAGTTGGTAGAAATAGTGTTATTGCTCTCCAGCTGGGAGCAGCGTTAAGTGGCCCAACTTGAGAAGTAATTTTTGTGCTTTTGCTTTTGAAAGTGGAGGGAATGTCTCCAAAAAGAAGGGGAAAAAAGAAAAGGAAAATAACAGATGATAACAAATATGGAAGAGCTACATACTCACAGGAAAAAAAACATTATCTAAGTAGTTTGAGGGTCAAAGTGAATATCCTCACCTGAAACTTCATAGAAATATTGAAGTTGTTCCAACCTTGGAAGAATAGAGCCTGAATGTTTCCTAAGTCAAAGGTGTTCAGGCAGATCTTCCAACTCCAAGGTCCAGTGGTTTTAACTCCCCAGGATGGATTCCTGGTGTTTAATGTTACTGTATTCTTTTGCTCAGACAGAAATTTACTTCCTCACAATCTGGAGGCTAGACATTCAAGACCAAGATGTCAGTGGGGTGCATTTCTTCCAAGTCTCTCCTGGGCTTGTAGAGGGTCATTTTCTCCCTGCGTCTTCACATGGGCCTCCCTCTGTGCCTACCTGTTCCCAAAGTTCCTCTTCTTTTAAGGACACCAGTCATATTAGATTAGGCCCACATTAATGACTTCATTTAACTTAACCTCCTCTTCAGCCTTATCTCCAACCTTAGTCACATTCTGAGGTACTGGGAGTAAAGCCTTCAATATATAAGCATGAGGGCGGGGGGGCACAATTTAGCTGGTGATAGTCTGTGTCACCATGACTAATTGTTGGGCTATTGTATGTTTTCCTATAAAATCCTAATAACCAACCTACATCAAAAAAGCCATTGGCTACAAGCAGAAATCCCTGTTTTAATAAACTGGCAGAGGGACCAGCAGTTAGCATAATGGCAATGTTGCTGGACTCGCATGTAGTCGACCGCAGTTCGCGTCCCGGACCCGGTGTCTTAAAACTCACGCCAGGCGCATGTGCATGCGTGCCTAAGATCCTGAGAGGAGAATGGAGGAGAAGGGATTGCGGCTTGGCCATCCCCCCTGGGGGGTGATTTCTCACTTTCTTTCTCTCTGTCTCTGTCTGTCTCTCTGGCGAACGCACGCGCCCTATGGCAAAAACCTCTTCAAAATAAAATAAAATAAAATAAGCTGGCAGAACTTGGTGAGAACATCACCCACCATACAGATACTAATCTATTTATTTAAGAACAGAATGCTACCCAGATGGACTTTACTAACGCGCTAACAGTTGTGGAGATCAGATTTCTACCACCTAGAAAATGAATACAATGACTGATTAAAAACAGAAATGACTCTATTTCTGCTAATAAAACAGCACTGCTAGTCCTTGGAGTGATCTCATGATAGCAATAATGCAAAATATTTCCATGGTATACTCCTGGTCAACCGCTTACATGAAGCAAGGAGACAGATAACTGTAAATATATTTTTAAACATTTGTGGAAATCTCAAAAATATATTGAGATTGGCTGGTTGCTCCTAACATTGCTGGGTAACGTGGCAAAAGAAAACGATGAGGTCAGGGGTTCGCCCTCCGCCCTTTCCTTCCTTCCTCTTCCTCCCTTTGGGAATGGGAAAGTCTGTCCTATGCCTGTCCCACCAGTGTATGTTGGAAGCACATAACTTGTCTGATTTCACAGGTTCACAGCTGGAAAAAATTTTCCCTCAGGATGAGCTGAACCTCAAGTCATACCCATACTTGATGGAGATGACACTTCAAACTTTAGACTTCAAAGTGAGTGCTGGAATGAGTTAAGACTTTTGAAGCTGTTGGAATTAAATAAATACATTTTACACAATGGCATGAATTTTGGAGGACCAGGGTGGGATGTATAAGCTGAATATTTTCATCCCCATGAATTAATATGTTGAAGATTTCATTCACAGATGATATATTTGCAGATAGGAACATTGAGAGGTCATAGATTTAGGTGATTTGATGAGTATGGGGTTCCCACAGTGGGGTTAGTGTCCTTATAAAAAGAATAAGAGGAACCAAAGTGTACCATAGTGGTTAAGGTGCTAGACTCCCCACATGGCCAACCGTGGTTCAAGTCCCAGACCTGGAAACTTGAAAATCAGGCCGGGCACGTGTACATGTGTGCCCAAAATCCAAAGAGGAGAATAGACAAGATGGAATTGTAGTGTGGCCATCCTCCCCCCAGGGGGGGTGACTTCTCACTTTTTCTCTTTGTCTCTCTAGCAAGCACATGCACCCTATAGCAAAAATTTCTCTTAAAAAAAGGAAAATTAAAAGAACAAAAGAGATCAGAACTCTCCACTTTGTGAGGGCAAAGTAGATGGCTATCTGTCAGCCAGGAATAAAGCCCTCACTGGGGAACCAATCAGCCAACCCCTTGATCTTAAACTTCCCAGCCTCCAGAACTGTAAGAAATAAATTCCTCTTGTTAAGACTTAGTTACGTGCTACTCTCTTAAGGTCAGTTGAGCTGAATAATAGAGCATATAAACAGGATGATCAAGGAATCTTCACCAACAATCAGTATATTCATAAACTACTTAGGCCATTTTTTCTTATGTTATTGGTTTCTATTTAACAATCTGTTTGTATTTCCTTGAGGAGCTGCCTAAGTGCTGACTTCAAGGCCATCAGCACATTTCTGCATATGTACTATAACTCTTACATTTGCTCTGAGATTCAAACTAGCAGAGTTTAAGAGGTGAAGCCATTAACATTCTCAGAGTAGATTTTTTTTTTAATTTGGTGAAGACTTAAGGGTACTTTTTATTTTGTGGAATTAAAAAAAAAAAATCTGTCTTTATAAGAAAGCCAATATAATAGGAAAACCTAATAGAGGGCTCCAGGGCATCTGTTACTGCTGAAAATCTATTTCAATACATTTTTAATATTGGCTTAATTATTTTTAAAAATTAGAAGCTCTAAAATGAAAATACGTTTTTTGGGTTTTGTAGTTTTGTTAAATGTTGAAAGTAAAAGAAGTCAGCCAAATGCCATTTCAAAGTACACATCGATCTCTGCAGTAATCACAAAGCCTTTGGGAAGTTACGTGCTTCTTCCTGATTTCTTCAAGGCAGAAATCACAGTGTAATGGATCAAACTGTTTTCCCTACAGCACAGGACCTGGAAAAG
>NW_006159436.1:1009426-1016203 GCF_000334495.1 Tupaia belangeri chinensis | reverse complement strand
GGACCTGGAAAAGACAAAAACATCCATTTTCCCCAAGAAGTTTACAGAGAGAAAGGTCAAAATAACTGTAGCAATGAGTGTCCTTTCTCCTGCTTTCAGCTTCCCCAATCAGAAGCATTTTAATCATCTCTGCATCTTCACAGGAAAGAGCACCAGCGCTAAGTAAGCAAGACATCTATCACTTTGTGTTTCAAGTTTCAGAAGCCTTGTTTAACAATGCCTGAAGGCTGTCAGCTTCCCAGACAAAGCATCAGCCTGATGAACAACCCAGGCATGGCAGCAAAGCCTTCGTTGGACAGACTATAGGAACTTTGTGGAGGAAGAAGAGAGAAAAGTAAAGCTGCCTGTCTCTTAGGAGCAGGTTAGCAAAGTGTTGCAGACAATGATGGAAGTACCTAGGATAGTTTTGCAATCGCTAACGTCCATTAATTTACTGCAAAATAATCGTTGGGATCTATCAATACCAAGCACTCTGAAAATACTGCAGTAAGTCGGGAAGAGGGTATAACAAACGCAGTGGTAATTCCCCTGAAATTGAATCACATGAATCCTATCTTTTAGTTTCTACGTGAATTGTAAAAACACAAGATACAGATTCAGATCCAAAACTCAATCTGCAGTGATTATATTTAGTGGTTATTTTATCTATTTATTTCATGAGATAGAGAAAGAGAGAGAGAAAGAGAGAGAGGTACCCTTAACAGGGTCTTGCTAATCCTCCTACAAGCCTCCTAGCCAATGTGTGTTAGGTCAACCTGGTATCCAAACCCAGGTCTCTCCTGAGGCTTCAGGATTACTCGGAGCTGCCTACCACCTGTGTCAGCAGAGCTGGGCCTGCAATTACAACGTTTATACTTTTTCATTCAAAGAATATTTTAGGTGCCAACTCGTTTAGGACTATGGGGTATTTTTTATTGCCAGAGGGTGTGTGCATTCACCAGAGAGAGAGGAAGAGAGAGAGAGAAAGTGCCTTTCCCCACACCTCCCCCACGCCCCACAATGAGGCATGGAAGTAATTAAGTCTCAGAGGCCTCCATCCTATTTCCCTCCATTTCTCCAACCCACAGGGTTTAGGGTGTGGACACATATGCACCTGGTATGTTTTTCAGGCTATGGGGACAGGATTTTAAATGAGGTTGGCCATGTGGGATCCTGATTTCTAGGCATACTTAACTGTTGTGCTATGGGGCCAGCCCATTCAAGTTTAATCATTTCTTCCACGAATGAGAGAACCAGAGACAGAAAGAGAGATGAGAAAAACAGATAGCACTCTCAGCAGGACTTTAATGTCATGGTCCACCCTCAGCCTTCAGCCAGTCCCGGATCATGGTCAAGCATGTTCCTGGCATACCAGAGAGGTCTCTGGACTTCAGCTGGCAATCTCTCCATGTGGGATCGTCTCACAGAACATCTTGTTTTACTGTTGTGCCTTTGTCTAATCCTTCTAGCTATTTTTAAAAAGCCTTATTTATTTACTTATTTATTATTTATTTTTCAATTTGACCAGAGGGAGACATACATAGAGAGAAAGAGAAAGTGAGAAAGCAAGTCACTAGATCCAGAACTCAAACCCTGGTCGGCCATGTGGGAGAGAGGGAAAACACACCACAGGGTGGGGGTGGGGGGCAGGGGAAGGGAATGACCTTGCCATAATCCTTTCTCCTCGATTCTCCTCGGGATTTTGGGTGTACACACACACATGCACCTGGCATGAACTTCAAGCCACTGCATCCAAGACTTGAACCGCAGTCAACCATTTGGGAGTCCAACACCTTAGCCACTACACTACCTGCTGGCCCCTCCTTTTAGCTTCTTTTTTTACTTTTTTTTTTTTTTAAGAGGTTTTCACTATAGGGCGTGTACGCTCACCAGACAGACAGAGAGAGAAAGAGAGACAGAAAGCGAGAAATCACCCCCGGGGGGGATGGTCATGCCACAATCCCTTCTCCTCCATTCTCTCGGGATCTTGGGCACACACACATATGCGCCCGGCGTGAGTTTAAGCCACCGGGTCCAGGATGTGAACCACGGTCGACTACATGGGAGTCCAGCGACATAGCCATTACGCTAACTGCTGGTCCCAGCTTCTTTTTTTATTAAAGAAAAATGTTGCATAATTTACTTTTCACCAGTCTGTTCAGGCATACTTCTAACGATATTGGAATCCCCTGGATCGAGGCTAGCCAGTGTGCATGTGCATACGCTGTAGTATTTTCCACATGCTGTGCCCAATTTAGTGTTATTTCCACGTAGTGATGGACACCAGTTTTGACCAACATGGCATAGTACGCTATTTCTGATTTCCCCAAAGCTGGGCAGTTCTTGGCAAGGATGATCAACTCTGTTTTGCCTTGTCTGATCATCTTCAGAGTCTGCTTGTACCCCAGGGCGTACTTCTCACTTCATAACAAGTTGGAGCCCAGAGTTGATCAACTCCAGCGACTTTTTCATCTTCTTTGTGGCCACCATCTTCCTGCCTTAGGTGCAGGATGACCCTCAATCAAAAGTAGCCACCATGATGGCCGGGAAGCAAGAAAGGCCCTTTTAGTTATTTTAAAGCAATATCCTTATTGCTTCAAATCCAGATGCTTCTAAAAATTGTGGTTTTGAAAAATTACTGTGAGCCTGTATGAAATTTCATGAGAAAAGAGCAATTTTATTTTTATCATTGATTCTGTTAGTGACTGTATTACCATGACTACTCGGTCAAAGGCATTTCAAATTTCTTGATTCCTGGATAATTTTCAAATAGGTAACTAATTTTGATGATACTTATTATCAAGTCATGTCAATATTTGTATTATTCTTCCTGTTAAAACAAATTATTTAGCAGACAATAACACTTTTGGAATGAATAGACACATAGACAGTATTTTTACCCATATGTTTTTTTTAAATTATTTCATTTAACTTTATTTATCATTTATTCATTTATTTGAATTTGACCAGAGAGGGACAGAGTGAGAGAGAGAGAGAAAGTGAGAAAGCAAGCCACCAGGTCCAGGACTCAAACCACAGTTGGCCATGTGGGAATCCAGCGCCTTTAACCACCATGCCACCTGCCGGCCCCTTTACCCATATGTTCTTTTTTTTTTTTTTTTTTTTGGAGAGGTTTTTCGCTATAGGGCGCATGCGCTCACCAGACAGACAGAGAGAGACATAGAGACAGAAAGCGAGAAATCACCCCCCAGGGGGGATGGTCACGCTGCAATCCCTTCTCCTCCATTCTCCTCTCGGGATCTTGGGCACGCACGCACACGCGCCCGACATGAGTTCTAAGCCACCGGGTCCAGGACGCGAACCACAGTCGACTACGTGGGAGTCCAGCGACATAGCCATTACGCTAACTGCTGGTTCCCTTTACCCATATGTTTTGAAAATGTATTTTTTAATAAGAAGTTTTCAACCAATTCCAATATTTTGTTGATTTTTGATTATTTGTAACGGCTATAAAATATGTAGTTTTAGTGAGTGAAGACTCTGGTTTATCAAAATGACAGTTCCCTCCCTAAACCCAGGCTGAGTTTCTGTAGCATAATTTCTATTTCATTTTATTTTATTTATTTTTAATTTCCAGTGGGTGTGTGCACGTGCCAGACAGAAATAGAGAAAAAGCAAGAGAGAGGGAGAGGGAGAACACAACCTCGGAAGCGATGTGGCCACACTGCGACCACGTCTCTTCTGTTTCTATCAGGATTTGGGCACGCGTGATGTGTGCCCAGCATGTTTTTCAAGCTGTTGAGGCTGGAATTTAAACTGCAATTAGTCATGTGAAATCATGCTCCCTTAATCATTAGGGCAAGCCCCTCACAGTTTTTATTTCAAATGGTTTAGTTGAGATATATGTAGCTTGCAAACTAAAAATATTTATAGTATAAAATTTGACAAACTTGACACGTATACATCTCTAAAACAATCACCATAATCAAGATAATGATCTTACTGTCCCCAAATAATTTCCTTGTGCCCCTCTGCAACCCCTCCCTTCTGCTCCTCTCCAACCTCCCTTCTCTCTATTCCCATTTCCAGGCAACTGCTGATCTGCTTTCTGCCACTGTGGATTAGATTCCCTTTCTAGAATGTCATATAAGTGGAATAATACAGTATGTATTCTATTCCTTTTCGCACACCTTGAGATTCATCCACACTGCATCGGTCGCTTCTTCCTCATTCCTACTATGGCACTATTCTACGGCAAGGAGGAACCCCACTGTTTGTGTTTTTTTTTTTTTTTTACTCACCTATTCATTGTTTTGATTGTTTTCAGTTTTTGAATATGACAAAGAAAGCTGCTGTGAACATTTGTTTACAGTGTTTGTATGAACATATGATTTTATTTGTCTTGGAAGAATACCTGAGTTCAGTGGCTAGGTGATATGGGATGTGTATATTTAACTTCTGAAAAGTCTGCCAATTGTTGAAGAATCTGCTAAGTATGATTGACCATATCATTTTATATTTCCATTAGAACTGTCTGAGAGGTCTAGTTGTTTCATACCCTCATCCATCCTTAGTAGGATCAACTTCAAACATTTAAACTATGTTGGGGATCAGCAGACGGTGTAATGGTTATGTTGTTGGATTCCCAAGTAGTTCACCATGGAGTCCCAGACCTGGTAACTTAAAACTCATGCTGGGCGCATTTGCGTGCAAGCCAAAAATCTCTAGAGGAGAACAAAGAAGGGATTTCAGGGTAGCCATTCCCCCAGAGGGGGGTGATTTCTCACTTTCTGTCTCTCTGGTGAGCGCAATAGCCCTATAGCAAAAATCTCTCTAAAAAAAAAAATTTAAACCATGTTAACAGGTGTATGTACAGCCTCATTGTGTTAATTTGCATTTTGTTACTAATGAGGCTGAGTATTATTTTATATGCTTATTTGCAATCTATGTATCTTCTTTAATGTAATGCCTCTTCACATCTTTTGTTCATTTTCACTGAGTTTTCATTTTCTCAACACTAAATTTTAAGAGGTCTTTATATATGATGAGTGCAAATCTTTTTTTTTTTTTTATGTTTTTATCATAGGGTTCATGTACTCACCAGAGAGAGAGACAGTGAGAGGGGGAAGTGAGAAATCATGTCCTAGGGGACGGCCATGCTGTAATCTTGGGCATACGTGTACACATACCTGTTGTGATTTTCAAGCAGCCAGGTCTGGGACTCGAACCACAGTCAGTCATGTGTAAATCCAGTGCCTCAACCACCATGCCACCTGCTGGCCCTGATGATTGCAAGCCTTTAGTCAAATATTTGATATGTACACATTTTCTCTCAGTCTATGGTTTATCTTTGCAAACTCTTAACACTGTTTTTTGTTTGGGTTTTTTGTTTGTTTTGTTTTTTGTTTTGTTTTTTGTTTGTTTGTTTGTTTGTTTGTTTTTGCTACAGGGTGTGTGAGCTCACCAGAGAGACAGAAAGTAAGAAATCACCCCCTAGGGAGGATGGCCACGCTGCAATCCCTTCTCCTCCATTCTCTTCTCAGGATCTTGGGCACGCACGCACATGTACCCGGCATGAGTTTAAGCTACCAGGTCTGGGACTCGAACCGTAGTCGACTACATGGAAGTACAGTGACATAATCATTATGCCAACTGCTGGTCCCTCCTCAACATTTTATTGATTCATAAAATATCTTAGTTAATATAACTACTTTCAATAACAAGTTTAGCTGATATATACATATCTGTGAACACATGTTTGACTTTAGGCATGAAACTCTGTGAGTAGAATGAATATACTATAAAGTAGCACCTAGCTGAGGCTATCCAGCTTACTATGGTCATTAAACAGGTATTTTTAATATATTTTTTAATTTTAAGAAAGGTGGTTTTAACTTTAATAAATCAAAATTTAAAAATGTTAAGAGGACTTTGCTTAAGACTTTAAGCCAGGAAATAGGTTAGGATTCTGTTCAAATAGTGGGTACATAAACCTGTCAACAACTCAAGAAAAGACAACAATCCTTAACTCTGAAAAACAAAGTATAGAAGTAGACCAGTGAGAAGAAGCCACGGGCCTTCAGGAGAAGGTTCCACATGGCTACAGTGAACTAGATTTTTAAGGGAATGAAGATTTTCTACTAATAATTCAGCCTCCAACAAACGAGCTAGCACAATCACAATAGAACAGCAAAGAGATTCTAGATCACCTCTGTCTGCTTGCTCCTGAACATTAAGGCTGAACTTCAAGAATTTGAAAGAAACACAACATCCATCAGATGACAAGAAATCACCGCCGAATCATGAGAAATATGGGAAAACGAGAAAATACCTCTCCTCCAGGGGAAAAGAGTAACTCTTCTTCATCCACAAGCAGTTCGGTGAAAATCATGGAAATGTCTGATAAGGAATTCAGATCATTCATAATGTCTAAGCTAACAGAGATGGAAGAGAAGAGAGATAATGAACTGCTAAAGAGGAAGGAGAAAGAAGTTGACGAGTTCCAGGAGATGAGGAAATTCCTGCAAGATCTAAAAGAGGAATTACACACTTTACAAAAGACTCAAATGGAAATGCTAGAGATGAAGTCTATAATACAAGAAGTAAAAATCTCCCTTGAAAGTATTAAAAGCAGACTAGATCATTCAGAAAATAGAATCTCAGATGTAGAAAGAAAATGGCTGGCCTAGAAAAATCCATCATGAAGACTGAGAAAATGGCACAATAATTTGAGAATAATATGCGAGAAGTACTGGATACCATCAAACGTCCAAATATCCGGATAATTGGCATTCCAGAAGGTGAGGAAACCCATAAGGGCATTGATAATCTATTCCA
>NW_006159436.1:1000925-1008655 GCF_000334495.1 Tupaia belangeri chinensis | reverse complement strand
GGAACTAGAAATGGAAAGTGGTTTATAATGTGCATGATTGAGTCACTATACAGTGTGTACTGGATGGGAGATCACATTTTGTGTGCTGTGATGACGCTTAGGGAAGGAATGTAAATTGAGTTACAAAAAAAAAGTTTCAGGAAAAAAAAATATATCTATTCAATGACTGTAGTAGGCTATGTAGCCCAGCTAGGTGCTACTTTATAGGATGCGTAAAGTTAGACTTGTGTTCATGGAAATGTGTGTGTCACCTGTGTTTGCTATGAGGGTATTTGGATTGATTAGGGTCTTTGGTGATTCAATAAAATGTGGGGGGAAAACGGTATAGAAAGCAAACATAGATACCAGAGACAGTGTGGGAGGAGAGTGGGAGATGGCAGAGGGTAAGAGATAGGGAACCAAGGATGGGGGGGAAAAAGCAAAACATACAGAAAACAAGAAATGGAAGATCATTTGCTGACAATAACATGTTTGTTGATGTGCTTGATTGAGACAATACACAGTATACTCTGGATGGAAAATCTCATTTTGTATGCTGTAATGATGTACAGTGAATGAATGCAAATAAATAAATTTAAAAAAAGAAAGAAAGAAAGAAAGAAAGAAGTAGACCAGTGAAGTTTTAGTCAAAATTGTATTGAAAATTGTATTTCACCAGTTCAAGCTCATGTACTTATCTTCTGTTGTGATCCGATCTTTCTGTTTAAATTCTGGAAGATAACATTCAACTCTTATTAGTCTCTTCACCTTCTGAGATATCAATCATCTGAATGTTCAGACGTTTAATGGTATCCAGTATTTCTCACATATTATTCTCATTTTGGGGGGCTATTTTCTCAGTCTTCGTGGTGAATTTTTCTAGTCCAGCAATTCTGTCTTCTACATCTGATTAGATTTTCTGTATGATCTAGTCTGCTTTTAATACTTCCCAGGGAGATTTTGACTTCCTGTATTATAGCCTTCATCTCTGACAGTTCCATTTGATTCTTTTTTATGGTATGTATTTGCTCTTTCAGATCATGCCAGAACTTCCTCACCTCCTGGAACTGGTCGGTTCTTTTTGCCTGCCTTTTCTGGAGATCATTATCACTCTTGCATCTCTGTTAGCTTTGTCACTATAAATATTCTAAATTCTTTATTGGACATTTCCATGAGTTCCACTGTACTGTCTGTGGATGAAGAGGAGTTATTCTTTTCCCTTGAAGGAGAGGTATTTTCTTGGTTTCTCATATTTCTTGTGCCTATGCAGTGATTTGAAGTCACCTGATGGGTTATATGTTTCTTCCTAATTTCTAGAAGAGAATTCGGAGGTGTGCAGGAGGAGGTGATCTGTGATCTCTTTGCTGTTCCACGTCTCTCCCTTTGTGAGGCCAATTCAGTGGAAATTGAGAGATATGGTGACCCTAATAGTAGTCAGATGTTTGGCTATAGTTCACTTTGACCTGTCTAGACTCAGTGCTTGGAGACTGAGCAGCAGAGTGATGAGGTAAGAGAAAAAGGATAAGAAAACAGAGAAAAGGAAGTGAAAAAGAGAGAGAGAGAACAAATAGAGAAAAAAAGAAAAAAGTTTATTTATTTTCTAAAAAGCAAAAAATGAAAACCACACAGCATGCTCTTTCTCATCTCCCATGGAGGAGTCAGTCTTCTTTTGCCTTTCTGCCTCTTCTAAATGGGAGAGGGGAAAGGAGATTATTAGCAAGATAAAGGAGGATCTGAGGGCCAAGAAGATACTTTACCTTAAAAAAATTTAAAAAATATTTTTTTTTAAATGAGAAGGCAGAGAGAGACAGAGGGACAGAAAGAGACAGAGAGAAAGATACAGGTGGCCTACCACTCGAGAATGAGATCTAGAGGGTGTTTATTCTCAGCAGAAAATCTTCATTTCTTAGTCCCTGAAAGCACTAGTTCTTAGCTCCCATGGAAGAGTCATCAGTATTTAACCATTAAGTTTGATGTTGCATTTAGATTTATCATGAATGTCTTCAGAAAGTTAAGGAGGTTTCCTCCTAGTCCAAGTTTGTTGAGAATTTTTATAAGATAAGACCCTAAATTTTATCAAATGCTTTTTTTTTTTTTGGAGAGGTTTTCACTATAGGGCGCTTGCACTAGCCAGACGGACAAAGACATAGAGACAGAAAGCGAGAAATCACCCCCCCCGGGGGGGATGGTCATGCCGCAATCCCTTCTCCTCCATTCTCCTCTTGGGATCCTGGGCACGCACACACACGCACCCGGCGTGAGTTTTAAGCCACTGGGTCTGGGACGCGAAACACAGTCGACTATGTGGGAGTCCAGTGACATAGCCATTACGCTAACTGCTGGTCCCTGTCAAATGCTTTTTTAAAACATTTATTGAAATGATCATACAATTTTTCTTTTTTAGTCTATAAAACAGCAAATTACACTGATTGCTTTCTGAATATTATATCAACCCTATATTCCTGGTATAAACAACATTTGATCATAATGTATTATCCTTTTTATGTATTGTTAGAGTGAATCTTCTAAAATTTTGTTATAAACTGTTTTGTCTATGTTCAGAAGGAATACTTATTTATAGCTTACCTTTCTTGAAATTTTTGTGTCTAGTTTCTGTTTCATTGATTCCTTTGTTCATCTTGACAACGGTCCAGTCTTGATTACAATAGTTTAGTAAGAAAACTTGGGCCCAGCTGGTGGCATAGTGGTTAAGGCACTGGACTCCCACATGGCTATCACAGTTCAAGTCCCAGGCCCAGCAGCTTGAAACTTACACCAGGCACATGTGTGTGTATGCCCAAAATCTCAAAAGAAAAATGGAGGAGAAGGTATTGTGGCATGGCCACCTCCGCTGGGGTGTGATTTCTTACTTTCTCTCTTTCTGTCTCCAGTGGGCACATGCTCCTTATAGCAAAAATTTATCTTAAAAAAAAAGAAAGAAAGAAAACTTAGCTTCGGATTATGACAAACCTTACAGAATTAGTTGAAAAGTAGACCCTTCTTTTCGGTTTTCACCAAGAGTTTATGTATGATCTATATTTATTTCTTAATTTTTTGGTAGAATTAACCAGTAAAGAACTATGGTCTATAGGTCTCTTTATGGGAAGATTCTAAACTATATATTTAAGTGTTTTAATAAACAGTTATTTCAGATATCTATTTCTTCTTGAGAAAGCTACATTAGTAGGTGTCTTTTGAGAAATTTTTCCATTATGGGACCAGCAGTTGGAGTAATAGCTTTGTCACTGGACTCCCATGTAGTCGACCACAGTTCAAGTCCTGGACCCAGTGGCTTAAACTCACACCAGGCGCATGTGTGTATATGCCCAAGATCCTGAGAGGAGAATGGAGGAGAAGAGATTGTGGTATGGCCTCCCCCCCCGGGGGTTGATTTCTCACTTTCTGTCTCTCTGTCTCTGTCTTTCTGATCTGCACACGCACCCTATAACAAAAACCTCTCAAAAAAAAAAAGAATTTTTTCCATTTTTACCTAACTTGTCAAATATTTTTAACATAAATTTGTTCATAATGCTTCCTTATTAGCCCTTTAATATCTGTGAATTCTGTAAAATTATGATGTTGGTAATTTATATCTTCTCTTTTTTCTGATTAAGGATTTATCAATATTTTAAACTATTTCAATAATTTCTGCTCTGATCTTTAAAATTTTCTTTCTTTTATTTTAAAAGTTTCTGCTTAATGAGACTTAGATGTTTTTCATTTTTCTACATTCTTTTTTTTTTTTTTTTGAGAGGTTTTCTCTATAGGGCATGGGCACTCGCCAGACAGACAGAGAGAGACAGAGAGACAGAAAGCAAGAAATCACCCCCCAGGGGGGATGGTCATGCCGCAATCCCTTCTCCTCCACTCTCCTCTCGGGATCTTGGGCACACACGCACACGTGCCTGGCGTGAGTTTTAAGCCACCGGGTCTGGGACTTGAACCGCGGTCGACTACGTGGGAGTCCAGCAACATAGCCATTATGCTAACTGCTGGTTCCCGAATTTTCTACATTCTTAAGGTAGAAACTAAGGTAGTTGATTTGAGACTTTTCTTTAAAAATAAATAAATAAATAAAACAAACAATTTTCTTGGGAGAAGACAGGTATCCTCACCTTTAACAGGATTAGTCATTTTATGATCACCTTCTTCCACCTCTCCAGCTAATCAGGATCTTGGGTGTGCATGCACCTGGCTAGTTTCTGTTTGACTTGGGGTCTGAACCCACCATCAGCTATGTGGCTTCCAGAACTGTAGATAAGTATACTACTTTCTATAGCACTTATGCTGGGCCAATCTGAGCCCTTTCTTCTTGTCTAATATAGTTAATTAGTGCTATAAATTTCCCTCTAGGTACTACTTTACCCGTGTTCTATAAATTTGAATGTTTTGTTCGTATCTTCATTCAGGTCACAGTTTTAATTTATTGGTTTTTTGCTCGTCAATTTTGCCTGAAGGCACATGCACTCACTGGAGAGCAACAGAGACACAAAAGAAAGTGAGAAAGCACTCTGCTCCATGAGGAATGGCCATGTGGTAATCCCTTCCCCTCCATTTCTTCCTCCTTTCAGGATTTTGGACATGCATGCACACATGCCTGGCATGTTTTCATGCCACAGAGTCCAATATTAAACCCTGCAGTTGGCCAGGTAGGATCCATGCACCTGCCTGGCCCAGGTCATAGTCTTCTAATTTCTCTTTTGATTCTTCTTTAAACAGTGGGTTATTTAGAAATGTATTGTCTAATTTCTAAAAGCTTGAGATCCTAAAATGATACATTTTTAGCTTTTATTTATTTTTTTAAATAATTTTATTTAACTTTTATTTATTTATTTATTCATTTTAATTTGACCAGAGAGGGATAGAGAGAGAGAAAGTGAGAAAGCAAGCCACCAGGTCCGGACTTGAACCATGGTTGGCCATGTGAGAGTCCAGCACCTTTAACCACCACGCCACCTGTTGGCTCCTTTAGCTTTTATTTTTAATCTAATTTAATTTTGGTGAGAGAACAACTTAGTATGACATGAATCCTTTAGTTTTTTTTAAGCTTGTTTTATGATTCAACATATGATCTATCTTGGTGAATATTCTGTCTGTACCTGACAAGAATAAGTTCTCCTGGAATAGAATGAAGGCAGAACTGACACTATAGGTTTTGGTTAGACAAAATTGTCTAACACTGCTGTTCAAATATTCTGTAATCTTACTGATTCTCAGTCTATTTTAGCTATCAATTACTGAGAGGGATTGCAGATTTTTCTTTCTTGTAAATTCCCTCCTTTTTTCTTATTTGGAGAGGTTTTTTTTTTTTTTTTTTTTTTTTTTTTTATTTATTTTTTTTTTTTCCTGCTATAGGGCTCTTGCACTCTCCACAAAGACAGAGAGAGACAGAGAGATAGAAAGCAAGAAATCACCCCCCGCAAGGGATGGCCATGCCTCAATCCCTTCTCCTCCATTCTCCTCTCGGGATCTTGGACATGCACACACACGTGCCCAGAGTGAGTTTAAGCCACCGGGTCCAGGACTCGAACCACAGTCGGCTACATGGGAGTCCAATGACATGGCCATTACGCTAACTGCTGGTCCCTTGTAAGTTCTCTCAGAATTTGTTCAAGTGTTTTTAAGCTCTATTCTTCATTGCTTAAGTGTTTAGTACTGGTTATATCCTTTGGATGAATAGTCACCTTTATCATTATAAGAAGACCGTTTTTATCCAGGGTAATGTTCTTTGCTATGAAACCTACTTTGATGCTAATTCAATTACTACAGGGTTTTTGTTCTATTGTGTTAGCTAGTGTTTGCATGATTTATCTTTCTCCACTTTTTCCATTTTAACCTGCTTAGGCCTTTTCTTTCAAATGCATTAGATGGTTCTCCACTCCAGCTGTTGAAAATGCTTTATTCTTATTCTGTGTGAATTCTTGGCACTATTTCTTCTAGTCCTTCTGAGCAGTCCTATCTCCAGGCTCAGCTTCCTCAAACACATGCACTGAAGTGCAATGAAAGGTCAAGACTGAAGTGAGTTCTCCCCATACATTTCTTTCAAGTACTCTGCCCTGAGAAATCTAGCAGCCTTGGCTTACCAAGGATTATAGTTCTATATTTTCTTTATTCTTTCTTTTTTTTAAATTTTGCTATAGTGCATTTACTGGAGAGACAAAGACAGAAAGTGAGAAATCACCCCCCTGAGGGAATGGCCATACCTCAATTCTTTCTCCTCCATTCTCCTCTTAGGATTTTGGGCATGCAAGCACATGCGCCCAGCGAGAGTTTCAAGCTGCCAGGTCTGAGACTCAAACCATGGTAACTACATGGGAGTCCAGTGACATAATCATTACATCATCTGCAGTTCGATCTTTTCAGCTTAAGAAGGTCACTAGATTCCATCTGAGTTCCCTCTCCCTGCACTGCAGCCTAAAATAGGCTGGGGCAATAGTAGGGCTTCGTTTGTTTTCCATCTCTGGGTTATCTTTCCATACCTAATGTCCTATGTGTTGAGAGCTATTTTTAACTCTATTTTTGCCCAATCTTTTTGTTATTTCTAGCAGGCAGTAAGTCCGGTTCCTATAATTTATCTTTAGCAGAAGTAAAATCTCTGAATCTTCTGTTTACCTTTTTCTAGAACACAGAGCCTCAGATGCCAAGGAAGTCAAATGTGCTTTTAATTTTTGAAATTCCAAATGAATGTAACATATAATAAACTAATATTGCATTTAACATATATTGGTATGCTTCTGAATTCATGAATATGCTCTTAAAATTCTTCTTCCTTTAATCTTATGATGTGTTTTAAATTCTGAAGCATTGTTTCATCCATAATACTAACTTCATTATTTCCTTTTAAAAAATAAGTTACATTAAATTACAAAAGAAAAGTTTTGTGTTTTTCACTTTTTTGATCAAGAAATTATTAAAAATCTCATTTAACTTAAATTTGAACACACAAAGAAATCAGTAACAATACTTCCCTGAGCTAGAAGCAGTCAGTTCTCCTCTAGCCACTGGGCAGCCTTTTTTTATGCTGTGGACCAAGTGAAAATAAAGGTTTTTGCCAAAATAGAAAAGAAAAAGAAAGAAAGAAATATATTCAATTCTCTCTTGTCTCGATGCTTTAAAACTTGTGACCCTAATCACTTTGAAGAAGAAATGATCCCACCCTTTGGGGAACAAATAAGGCCCTCACTTACCGGGGAATTGAAATTCAGTCTTTATCTTTTGGATTTTTTAGCTTTGAGGAGGAGCTCTGTAGTGCCTTTAGTTGCTCTATCTATGCCCTCCCACCTATCACTGGTGTTCAACAAACACTGACTGAAAACAAGGTTGCCTTTTGTTGCCCATCTTAAAAAAAAAAAAAAAAAATCCATAACAGTGCAATTTGAGTGCATGATGTTAATCAGTGCTGCCTAAGGCTTTAATGTCAGGGCCTCAGGCATCAGGCCAAAAAGCTGAAACTCACTCAGGACCTCCAACCGACAGCTTTGCTCTTTTTTTTTTTTTTTTTAAGAATTTTTTTTATTTAACTTTATCTATTATTATTATTATCATTTACCAGTTTGGTCAGACAGAGGCAGAAAGAGAGAAAGCAAGCCACCAGGTCCAGGACTTGAACTGGTGGGCCATGTGGGAATCCAGCGCCTTCAACCACCTTCGCTTTTAAAGACATGGCATCACAACTAGGAAAACGTGGCCTTGGCTGTGTTTAGGGTTGGGTTTGCTTTTATTGATTTATCTTAGAAAGAAAGGCCTAGAAT
>NW_006159436.1:975213-1000909 GCF_000334495.1 Tupaia belangeri chinensis | reverse complement strand
TCCTGAAGGGGAATGGAATTGGTCAAGAGAGGCTCACAGCCAAGGGAAGGAAGGAGAGAGTGGGTAGGAGACCAGCAGACCCCAGATCCCACATTTGTCTCCACCATGGTGGGGCAGGGTGGGAACAGAGGCTAAGTGGGCTCATGGTGTCAGCCCCTCCATTGTCTGGAACTCACCTGGCAACCAGGCTCATGTAGGCAGATGTGGAAGAACAGATGACGGCAGATCTATCCCATGTCCCAGAGGCAGAGAGCTTCAGACTTGTGTATAGACGGGGCAGATGCAGGGGAGAGAGATAGCCTCAGGAGCCAATCAAGGGACAGGGTCTGGACCCGGGGAGGAAAAGGCTCTGAACTGATGGCTGTGCCTTTCACCAGCACTAGCTGAGTCTGCTCTGGACTAAACACTGTACCCTTAGCCGGAGATACAGAGGAAAGAAATCAGTCTCTTCCTGTAGGGAGGTCACCATGAGGTGAAGAGTCCTCTGAGGGACAACGGTGCACTCTGATCCGGTCAGCTAGGCTTGGTATAAGGAAAAGCAGCACAAGCTGCAATGTCAATGGAAAAAATCTAGTGTGGGTATGTCACTGGGGTTTCTCCTCTTCTGAAATGATTCTACTCAGTTCTCTAAGTTCTGTGCTTTTTTTTTTATCCTCACTCTCTTTCACACTCACACACACACACCACTCTCTTAAGAGTCATAAACAACTAGCTGTGATAGAATAGGACATCTCTGAATCTCTGAAAGTGGTACAAGTAAGTTTACAGGGAATCGTTGAGGGTGGGATCAGCTGTTAAGGGAAGAGAGAAGTTTCTGGAAAAGGGTCATGCAAGCTACACATTTTAAGAAAACAAAACTCACCAAGAGGTTAGAAGAAGAAATTGGAAGAAGAACAGTAAGGGGAAAGAAAGTTACATGCTCCAAGCCTCAGGACAGCAAAGACCCAGAGAGACAGTGCAGCTGAAACCCTGGGACCACTAAGGTCTCACAGCTTCTGGCTGCCTGTGGTTCCTCCACCCTGGAAGAACCGAAGTGCTGGAAACCTGGAAACCTGACTCAGGAGCTTTAGAAAGCCAGCTGGGCAGTCACGAGGAGGACGAGGTTCCATATGGGGGGAGTGACAGACGGTAAGAAAGCCCAATAAGGAAGTTATCGTAACAATCCAAGCAGAAGATACTGATGGCTTTTCGCATTCCAGAACATTCCTGGCTTGAGAGTCTCATGAGCACATTACATTAGAGCTAACAGGACCAGTCTCGTAGCTCAGCAATTAAGCACTATACATGGGAAGCTGGATCCCACATGGTCAGTTCAAATCCCGAATCCCAGCCTAGTGGCTAGAACATGTCAGGCACATATACGTTAGTGCCCTAAATCCCAACGGGGATGGAGAAACAGAGGAAAAGGGACTTAGCGTGACTACACACCAGTAAGGGGTGCTTTCTCTCTCTCTCTCTGTATGTTTGTGTAAATGCACACCCTCTAGCAATTAAAAACAGATCTGTACTAATATATTGATGTCCATAAACTAACAAAAGTAGGAAAAGAGAGCCCATACAGTCCCTCTCTTCTTCTTGCAAAAGAAGTTTTCTTTTCCATAGCTTTAAATTTTTCAGAAATTTCACATCTCAAGTTTTCCCATCTGGCAGGGATGCAGGCAAAGACAAGGTGGTTAATAGGTAATGTTGCCCTTAGAGGAAAGCAGCTCTGGGTAAAATGTAACTGCTGACCTGCTCGTGCTCCACATTTGTGCAAGCAGCACAATGCCCTCGAGCGCTGGTAATGAAATTAGGAAGAGAGTGAAAAAGGGCTGTGGCGGCCAGGCACGTCTAACCCTCAGGCCTGCAAATGCACGTCTCAGACACAGTTCCAGCCATCCATTCTGCCTCCCTCCCTGTTCCCCAAACCTGGAAAAACAGAGATAAAAAGCAAATGGGAAGAATGAGCTTGTCATTTAATTACTAGTCCCTATTTTAAAATGTGCTGATACTGGGACCAGGAGCTGGCATAATGGCTATGTCACTGGACTCCCATGTGGTTGACTGTGGTTTGAGTCCCGGACTCAGTGGCTTAACTCACACCAGGCACATGTGCGTGCGTGCCCAAGATCCCAAGATCCCGAGAAGAGAATGGAGGAAAAGGGATTGTGGTGTGGCCATCCCCCCTAGGGGGTGATTTCTCATTTTCTGTCTCTCTGTCTCTCTGTGTCTTTCTGGCCAGCACACGTGCCCTTTAGCAAAAACCTCAGGAAAAAAAAAAAAAAAAAAGAATCTTGGGACCAGCAGTTGGCATAATGGCTATGTCGCTGGACTCCCATGTAGTCAACCACAGTTCGCATCCCGAACCTGGTGGCTTAAACTCACGCCAGGCGCTTGTGCATGCGTGCCCAAGATCCCTAGAGGAGAATGGAGGAGAAGGGATTGCGGCGTGACCATCCCCCCTGGGGGGTGATTTCTCGCTTTCTGTCTCTCTGTCTGGCAAGCATATGTGCCCTATGGCAAAAACCTCTCCAAAAAATAAAAAAATTAAAAAAAAAGACTCTTGTCAAGCCTGAATAACAACTCTTATAACTAGTGTAATTATCTGTCTACTGTCTGTCTTTCCCTTTTTTGAAATACAGTCTTAAAAAAAATGTGTTGGAACTACAATATTTCAGAACTAAGGGGCCTTAAAACGGACATGGGAAGCCTCAGTCTAAGCCACTGCCCAGCCTTGAAGGACTGTGAGGGAACTCTCTGCTAAATTTTCTCTTCTGTTAAAGAATATAATCACTCCTGGGCAACCCATTCTCTGGGACCACTCACTTCTTGGGAGCTCGGTTCTTCCTTCCCTCTTCTTCAATAAAGCCCCCACATAGAGACCAGCAGTTAGCGTAATGGCTATGTCACTGAACTCCCATATAGTTGACTGTGGTTCGAGTCCCAGACCCAGTGGCTTTAACTCACGCCGGGCACATGTGCGTGAGTGACCAAGATCAAATGGAGGAGAAGAGATTGCGGTGTGGCCATACCCCTGGGGGAGGAGGTAATTTCTCACTTTCTATCTCTCTGTCTCTCTCTTTCTGGTGAACGCATGCGCCCTATAGCAAAAACCTCTCCTAAAAAAAAACAAAAACAAACAAACAAACAAAAAAACACCACTTTGCTATACCTAGCAAAAAAAGAAAATATATACACACACACATACATAGATATGTATATGATCACTCCTATGGGGCCATCAGGTGGCATGGTGGTTAAGGTGCTGAACTCACACATGGCCAACTGTGGTTTGAGTCTCAGACCTCATGGCTTGCTCCCTCTCTGCCCCCCCACCTCTCTCTCTGTCTCTCTCTCTCTCTCTCTCTGGTGAGTTCATGATAAATACTGGAAATAAAATAATAATAATAAATAAAATTTTTAAAATAAATAATTACTCCTATACCTATGATTCCTGCCATCCCAAGGGTAGTGAGTGGAAAAAATACCATCTGGGGCCAGGAGATAGTATAGTGGTTAAGGCACTGGACTCCCACATGGCTGACCATGGTTTGAATCCCAGATCTGGCAGCTATAAACTCACTGGGTGTGTGTGCGTACATACCCAAACTCCAGAGAGCATAGTGGAGGAGAGGAAATTGTGGCACGGCCATCCCCATGGAGGGAGTGATTTCTCATTTTCTGTCTCTCTGTTTCTCTAGCGAGCACATCCACTCTCACAGTAAACAAACCTCTCCCTCAAAAACAACAACAACAACAAAAAAAAAAAACTACCATCTGTGAAATCATGTGTAGACGTAGAATATTTGCAAATAAATATCTTCAAAAAGTTCATGGAAAATGCATACTACTGAAATAACTATGCAAGAATCTCAGGGGTTTTTTGCATTAAAATAAGTTCATACTTTAATTCCATCTTCCACAAACTTTTTAGTCCCTTTGTATATGGAACACCGTATTGACTTTAAAAATGAGAAGAGTCATAGCCTTGTGCTGCTGCAAACTAAACTGCAGTGCTAGGAGCCATGCAGCCAACATAGGTTCAGATTCCGGGTAGGTTTGAAAGAGCTGGCAGTTGTACATGTGCCCAACATGCTGACGGACTCAAGGACCAGGGGAAGGGGACGGCGGCATGACAAGACCCTGTCGCCTCGCTCCCTCTCTCTCTCTCTCCTGTGTTCTCTATCATAAATTAGACAAATAAACCTGAAGTCAGCCAAGCTTTCCTTTATCCATAGCCAACATGTGCATATTGAATATTAACGTGTGTTTTGACAATAGGACATCTATTTGCTTTTCTGGGTTCCTCTCGTTTCCTTCTCTACTTCATCTCTGAGTCTATTTTTACTTCTTTGAAATCATTTTGAGGCACTGAGAGATCTTCTCAGGATGCCTGCTGCTTGTCCCCAATGCCATCTGCCATCTTTACTGGCTCTTAACTTTGTCCCTCTCCCCTTTTTCCCTGTCTCAGAATTATTCTGAGCCACAGGATCAATTTGAAGTGGAGAGATAGTGACTTAGGACAAGCTTCACCCTGGGAAGGAATTCCAACCATAAGAAGCCGCTGGGTGTCTCCAGTGTTTGCTCAGCCCCGGGTGATCAGTGCTCTGGCTACCATTCAAAGCTCTCCTGAACACTTTACTAGTTAACTTCACATCTGCACAGTGGCTGAAACAATTCCCAGGACTTTAAAAACCTTTCTATTTTGTCCACAGACAGATCCAAACGGCCCCCTTCTTGTTGGACACCAGACTCATTACAGAAGCACTTCTGCATATAAACATCCTTAACAGGCTATCTGCTTTCTCTAGAAACTGGAGGGCAATTGAGGGATCAAATGTTTTAAAGTTCTTAGAGGAGAGGAGCTAACTCTGAGGCTGAAGCGTGACTTCAAAACTAGAAAGCCAGGCGTTGATCTACAGTGCAGATTTGTTCTCATGGCAACCTCAAGTGTAAGATTAAAATGGTTGGTAATATTTGGTGAAGGCCTAACTTTGAGTGGTGTGCAGTTAAGCATCATTCTTTCCAAGGAGTTTTAAAAACACAAACACTACAGAATTAAGGAGGTCTGTAGATAGAGTATGTGGAGATATGGCAACAAGATTGAAAACATAAATGGTGTCCCCAATTCAAATATCTTAAGAATCTATCAAGAAATATAAGTGTGGGGAGCAGCAGTTAGTGTAATAGCTATGTCACTGGACTCCCACGTAGTCGATTGCAGTTAGAGTCCCGGACCCGGTGGCTTACACTCATGCAGGGTGCGTGTACATGCGTGCCCAAGAGCCTGAGAGGAGAATGGAGGAGAAGGGATTGCAGTATGGCCATTCCCCCCTGGGGGGGGTGATTTCTCACTTTCTGTCTCTCTGTCTCTCTCTGTCTGTCTGGCGAGGGCAGGCGCCCTATACCAAAAACCTCTCCAAAAAAAAAAAATATATATATAAGTGTGGAGCAAGACCTTTAGCCTAGTGGTTAAGGGAGCCCAATCCAACATGGCTGACCGGGTTCAAATCCCAGTCCTGAAGGCTCGAAAAACATGGCCAGTGCATGTGTATACATGCCTCAAATCCCAACTGGATGGAGAAACGGAGGAGAAAAGATTGCCATACCTTTTGGGGAGTGCTTTCTCTCTCTTTCTCTCACAGGCCCTCTGGCAATTGGGAAAAAAAAAAAAAAAAAAAACATAAACGTGTAAATATGGGTGGGAAAGGAGGAGAGGGGAATAAGAAGAGGTGGGACCTGCAATGACATGAAGAGTACGTTCTTGGCTGAAAGTCTTCAAATTCCAGTTACTATAACAGACATTTTTAAACATGTCTGCAGACCGGGCTGACCTAAGGATCACAACCTGAGAGTTCCTGATTCTGTTACGCCGCCAGGACATTTCTTTCTCTTTGTTATTGTTGGCACTAAATCCCACTGCCACGAATGAGGCCATTCTTTCATGGCCTTCATCATAGGAAATGTAAAGGCTTATAAAGCAAGTCCCTACCCTCTTCTAGTTAAGGAAAATAAGAGGAGGGAGTAGGTTTGTAAGTAAGAGGCCAGATTTTAAAGTGGGGTGAGATCAAAGCCAACAAGTCTGGTGCAAAGGATACCAGATATGGCATAGGGAGTCAGAGTGGGTTTTTCCAGATGGGGCCAACTGGCGAAGCATTACAATAATACTTGGGATTTTTACTGTGATTGAAGATTAAGTAGGATTTTGAGAGAGAGTGGTAAAAGTTCAATCTTTCTACTTCCTACCAAAAAAGTTATTTGAATCACTGAAATTGCAAGTGGACTTTTATGCTGATTCCACCAACCAGCTGAGTCAGGCCATCTGTGAAGCTTGATGACGATGACAAAGAGATTTGGGGAAATGGTTCCAAAGTCTCGAATGGATCTGGAGATGGATTTTCAGAGCACGAATGATCCAGATCAGAGAAAAACAACACGAGGCAGGTGGACTACTCCTCCCCGTGACTGTGAAGTCTACCAGGGAGTCCAGACACCACTCCCTGTCTCCCAGCCATAGCAGCAGTACCAACAGCTTGGCCAACTCATCCCAAGGAGAGTGTAAACTATCCAGAGCGGATAGGCTTGTCAAAATATTTGTGTCAGTCCAGCAATTTCCAGCTGCTTCTTAATATGGCTTTTTCCAAATCAATTTGCTGTGCAAGATCTCATAATTAACCTTCCAACAATAATTCATTTGGTTGGAGTTAAAAATCTTCACAAAAGTACAGAATTCTGGGTATAGCTATCATCTGAGGACCTCTAAATTATTTGCAAGAAATATCCTGTCCTCATCATTGTACCCACAAGGGTTCTTGGATTGCTAGCAGCCAAAACCAGATCAAGCTAAGCTAATTTAAGTAAAAATGGAGTTTATTGGTGTTTACTGGCTCGCAAAATAGGAAGCAAGACTAAAGTAACATCTCGTGAAGGAGTAAGAGCTCAACGTTAGTCTCCGGGGTAATACCTCTGAATGAATGAGCACTAACTAATTTCAATCTCTGCTAACATTTAAATTCCATAGGGAGAATATGATTGACTTAGGATCACATATGCACCCCCCTGGCGATGAATGAAAAATACCTTGGATACCAGCCCCGGCATTATATCCAAGAGAAGAAATATTGTTTCCCAAAGGAAAATGAAGGTGAATTTTCAGAGAGGTAGGGAAGAAGTCCTTGACACTCAAAAACAATGGAGCGCCATCTGTAAAGATAGCATCACTACTACGGGTATTATGATGCCCGTGTTACCTGGGGAAACAGGTCAGGCTTTTCAGTGTTCAGTCCATTGTAGTGGAGCCAGACCATAACACAACAGTAAAACATGATGCTCTGTCAGGAATTCCACATGAGGAGCATGCCAGTTCACATTCAAAGACCTCCCTGAGTATGCCAGGAGTATCTGTTCCTATTATCCAGGCCTAACTGAAGGCTAGGGTGGATTGCAGTATTGGAAGCTTTTGGGAATTTCTATTTCTCCCTAGCTCTGTTTCTCAATAAACTTTTAAAAATAGTTGTTGTGATCTTATTTTTTTTTAAGAATTATTTTATTTAACTTTATCTATCTATTTTTAAAATTTGAGAGGGACAGAGTGGTAAGGGGTGAGGGAGGAAGAGGAGTGAGAAAGCAAGCCACCAGATCCGGTACTCGAACCACGGTCGGCCATGTGAGAGTCCAGCACCCGTAGCCATGCCACCTGCCGGTCCCGCAATCTTATTTTTAAATGCCACCGGAACATCATCCAGATCTCTGGCCTATCCTGACAGTACATAGGGCATGAGGATAGCGACAGCATGTGGCATGCCCATCTTCAGAGTAAGGTGATGTGTTCGAACATTTGTGAGTTTCCCTAGCATCTGAAGGATCGTTCAGTTGGATTTCAAGGAGCAGGCAAAGAAAAGAAAAACAGTAACAGTGTTTTTTCTGATACTTCTGCTCCTATGCTTGAAAGAAATCAACTTTCCATTAAAATTTCTCTTCATGCCTTTTCAGATCTCTATTAATTTTAGATTCATGTTATCCATCATTTGTCTATAACCTGCTGTCACCAGAGGAGCTAGTGTGACCTGTTATTCTTTTCATTAAATGGGAGATAATTATATTTAGCATGAATATTTGAAAAATCCGTTTTAAATGGGATGATCTGCCTACCAGTGTGGTGATTTTTCTTTTCCCAGAAAGTTGTCAACTAATGGCCAGAGACCTGTGGGCCTGATTTGTGTCGTGAATAGCCAGATCACATACCCTTCATGTCCATCTGAAAAATAAGATTCTATAATTCTAAGTCTCTTCAATACCAATGTGGAATCTCAGTGGCTATAGAGCAGGACTTAAATTTCAGAAGGTATCATTGGTTTCACCTAGAGATGGTGTTAAGGTGGTTGTTAAATCTTTGTTTTTTTTTTTTGGTTTTTTTTTTTTTTTTTTTTTTTAATTTGCCAGAAGGCACATGCATTCACCAGAGAGAAGCAAAGAAACTGAGAGAGGGATGGGAACAGCAGTTAGCGTAATGGCTATGTTGCCGAACTCCCATGTAGTCAACCGCAGTTCGAGTCCCAGACCCGGTGGCTTAAACTCACGCCAGGCTTGTGTGCATGGGGGCCCAAGATCCCAAGAGGAGAACAGAGGAGAAGGGATTGCGGCATGGCCATCCCCCCTGGGGGGGGGGGTGGTTTCTCACTTTCTGTCTCTCTATCTCTCTATCTCTCTCTGTCTTTCTGGTGAGCACACGCACCCTATAGCAAAAACCTCTCCAAAAAAAAAAAGAAAAGAAAAGAAACTGAGAGCGGGAGAAGGAGAAAGCATTCCCAAATGGGATGTGGTCAAGCCACAATCCCTTCTCAATTTCTCCATCCTGTGAAGATGGACACACATGGACAAGTACTTAGCATGTGTTTCCACATGTCAGGTCCAGGATTCAGAGTGCATAGTCAGCCAGGTGAGATCTGCCTCCCTCAACCCTTAGGCCATGGGACCAGCCCAAGAGGGTGTAAAATCTTAACACCTGAAGAAAATGAGTTGTATCTATTTATAAAAAATGATAAATAGAGCCAGGTGATGGTACAGTGGTTATGGTGTCTAGATCCCTCATGGCTGACCATGTGGTTTGAGTCTTGGACCCAGCAGCTTCAGAAACACACCAAGTGCATGTGCACATGTGCCAAAAATCCCAAAAGGAAGGATAAATGGGGGGGGGGAGGGTTATGGCATGACCATCTCCCATGAAGAGGTGCTTACTCACCTCTCTCCCTGTGTCTCTCTCACCATAGAGCACATGCACCCTCTGGGAAAACAAAACTGATCATGGAAAATATGATGTATTTGTCCTTCAAGACAGGGTGTTGCTTTCAATTAAGTTTATCAAGAAGCTGAAACAAGTCATTCTAGCCAAAGGAAGGATTTTAAACTGGGAAATGCCTTACTTGTTAATGCTATTTTTAAGTTCTTTGTACATACTTCGGAATAGTAGAACAACAAGAGAGCACATTGAAGTATACTACCAGTTGCACTAAAACAGACATTATCCAAGACCAGCAAAAATGGATTGGGGACATACAATTTTTATGAAGTTTTCGAAGAGGAAAAGAAAAGCCCATAATACTTCTAAGAGTCTAAATGTAATAATTTAGTGATAGAGTAGTTTCTAATGTGTAAAATTAAAACTCTAAATGGATTATAATGCTGATAAATTGAGATTCACAAATTTCCATTTTTATCAAATTGGTAATTTAAGAGAAAGAGGAGCAGTTGAAGCTCTTCGGGAGTTTTTTTTTTTTTTTTGGAGAGATTTTTCACTGTAGGGCGCGTGCGCTCGCCACACAGAGAGAGACATAGAGACAGAAAGCGAGAAATCACCCCCCAGGGGGGATGGTCACACCGCAATCCCTTCTCCTCCATTCTCCTCTCGGGATCTTGGGCACGCACGCACACACGCCCGGCGTGAGTTTTAAGCCACCGGGTCCAGGACACGAACCGCAGTCGACTACGTGGGAGTCCAGCGACATAGCCATTACGCTAACTGCTGGTTCCCGAGGAGTTCCTAGATCTTAAATCATTTTAAAAACTGCTTAATGAGGGACCAGCAGTTAGCGTAATGGCTATGTCGCTGGACTCCTATGTAGTCGACCGCAGTTTGCGTCCCGGACCCGGTGGCTTAAAACTCAAGCCGGGCGTGTGTGCGTGCGTGCCCAAGATCCCGAGAGGAGAATGGAGGAGAAGGGATTGCGGCGTGGCCAACCCCCGGGGGGTGATTACTCGCTTTCTTTCTCTCTGTCTGTCTCTGTCTGGTAAGCGCACGAGCCCTATAGGGAAAACCTCTCCAAAAAAAAAAATGCTTAGTGAATGGAAACACTCTAAAACTGCATGTCAATACAGACTGACTAAAAAAAATTCCGATGTATGCATTCAATATCATACTATGCAACCATAAAAAAGAATGGATACTCTATCATGTCCTGATATAGAAACTAAGGTCTAGATCAATTTGTTTTCTGCCACTTGAGGAAAAAGACTGAATAAGTAAAAGAATGTTTAGACATATGCTCGTACATATATATTGGGAATCTCCAAAGGACACTTTAGAAACTGGTAACACTGATTACTTCTAAATGGAGCTGGGTAGCACCAGAGGTGGTGAAGGCAGCTGGGTCCTGAATGGCTGACTGCATAGTTTGAGTCCCAAATACAGTGACTTGGAAATTACACCAGGCACATGTGTGTGCTTACCAAAATCCTGAGAGGAGAATGGTGGAGAAGGGATTGTAACACGGTCTCACAGGTGTGTGTGTGTGTGTGTGTGTGTGTGTGACGGAATTTTTCACTCTCTCTCTCTCTTTCTCTGTCTCTTTCTTCCTGTCTCTAGTGAATGCACACACCCTATAATAAAAAACTGAAAACAGAAATAGAAATAAGAAAGATAAAAGAAGCTTGATATAGATGGAAAACTGGAGGAATATTTTTACCATGTACTCTTTCTTTCTCTTGTATTAAAACAATGCAAATATACTACCTATTGATACATAAATGAAATTAACTTTTTATTTTGTAATTCATTAAATTGCTTCTAATAATGAAGGAGCTTATGGAAAATTAAATAAATCCAGAATGATTCAGTCATGCTATTAAGTGGAATTTTGTCAGTTTAGTAGAGTACACTCAAATTAAAGTGGTGACCGGTATCAACCTTCACCAACATCTATTGAGCAACAGTCCCTCCAACTCTATTAAGAACATCAAACACTTGGTTTCCAAGTGGTCAAAGGCAAATCCACTGGTCCTGAGCAGAGTCAACAGAGCCAACAGAAGACAGCTGTTCTCATTATTTTCTGCCACGAAACAGATCCAAATGCAATGTGTGTGAAGATCAGAAGCAGATGTATAGGATACAAAGCATTTTCATTTTTCTATCCTGACCTTTCCCTTTCCTCTATCATAATTCAATTCTCTCTTCCTCTCAAGAATGCCGTGTAAGTTCTACAATGCCCATGTTGTGCCAAGGGGCTAGGGCAAGGGAGAACAGTGGCACCTGTTTTCCTGTATGTCCGTCCATGAAGATATCTAATGTCTTTTCTGGCCTTCCATTTTGGGTGCATATAGGTCTATACTTTTTGTCTAGGAGGGTCTTCAAGACCTCAAAATGATACAGTCAAAATAAATAAGTCTTACCATTTCTCTTCTGGTTCTCCATGTTACCACCTCTCCAGGCTCTCCTGCAGCCCAAGAAATCTTCTCCTTTCCCAAGAAAGGAAGCCTTGCTCTTATTCATGACATTGTCCTCCAGATCATCTGTCTGTTTTGAGTTCTTCCCACTCCTTCTTGTCTATAAAAACTCAAATCCAAGAGTAGATTTCTTTTTTCTCCTGAATTTTTATCCCTTATATGTGAATCCCCCTGACAACGGGAAGTTCAGTCACTTCAGTGATTCTCAAATTTGGCTACTCATTAGAATCCTCCAGTGTTGGCCCTGTAGCCAGAAGTTAAGAGGTGAGCATTGGAAGCCAGATTTCACATGACCGTCAATTATTTGAATCCCAGTCTCTGTCGCTTAAACGCATACCGGGCACATGTGCATGTGTGCCCAGAATCTTGATGGAATGAAGAAATGAGGGAAAAGGATTGTGGTGTGGCCATGCCCTGTTGAGGAGTGTTTTCTTTTTTCTCTCTTTCTACTGAATTCACACTCCTTCCGGCAATTTAAAAAAAAAAAAAAAAAGGTCTCTAGAACACTTTTCAAAAATACCCATGCCTATCCCAAGCCCACAGAAATACTAATTTATTCAATCTGAGAGAGAGGGGCAGATAGGGTTAGGTCGTAAAAGTTTCCCAAGTGATTTTAATTCATGGTCAATTTGAGGACTAGTAAGCATTTAACTAGGGTGATGCACAAAGGGGAAGGATACTGGGAAAACCAAACTTTGGTTAATATTTCAGAATATTACACAACAATCCATGAATCAATATTATGCAATCATACATAAAAACTAGAAGATGGAAAAGTCCTTGAAAATAAATTTGAGTGTCAGTGTGAATATGAAGGAAAAGCTGGAAGGAAACTGAGAAGTTTACATATCGCAGGCATTTAGTAACTTTTTTCTTTTGACAACAGGCTATCTGGACCCTTAACAAGTCCTGCCAAGGTACTTGGAAATTCTTGTTTTCCAACTTACGTATTTCAGTTGTCTTACATTTTTTTTCTGAAGTCCAGCAGTCAGTTAGGGACCAAGCTAGCTCAGATTCTCATGGCAAGGAGACAATTCTGGCTTGGGCTCTACTGCCAGTAGGCATCCGAGAACAAGTAAAATTCTGCTGTCTGTTGACAAGGAAAGGAGATGTATTCAAAATCCAGAGCTTCAGGGTTGGCGTGGCATGACTCTTTGTTTCATACCCTAAGGTAAAGGCCCTGACCCAGGTGCAAAAGGCCACACCCACCTTCTTTCTCTGGAGAGACCCCTTTGAGATCTACTTTGTATTCTCAGGAGGACTGAAAGCAATGACACGGTATTGATCTATGGATAGAAAGTTCAAGTACACATCATTTTTGCTCAGAATAAATTAGTCCAGCTGAAAGATTATTACCTGAGCAATAAAACTTCATGACTCATAGAGATATTAGTTCAGGAAGTGGGTGTATACAATGTAAAGTCTGGAATCAAGTCTAAATACCAACCCTTACCATGTGCCAGCTGTGTGAACTGTAGCAAGTTACTGACCCTCTTGGTGTTTCCTTGGCCACCTATACAAAGCCAAGATAATAATAGAAACTTCTTGGGACTTTCCTAAGGACCAAATGAGAAAATATCATTTTAAAGACCTCGTATGAGAAGTCCTCAGTCAGTGCTGTTGATTTAGTTAAATATATGAATCTTTTCTATGACATGCTTAAGAAATTGTGCAGACCATGCTAGAACACAGTCAGTTTAATACTGAGACAGGGAGCCAACAAGTGGTCTGATTGTCGGTGCACTGGATTCCCACATGGCTGACCGCAGTTTGAGTGCAGGACCTAGCAGCGTGCCTTCTCCCTTTCCCCCTCTCTCTCTCTCTCTCTCTCTGATGACTATAGCAAGTTAAATAATAATAAATGAAATCAAATAAATAATTCTTTTAAAAAAAATACTGAGACAGGAGTGTAATAGCAAGGGCATGAACAAGACAAAGAAGGGGGTGGCATGTATCGTTTTTCAACAGCCAGCGCTGAGATTGGTTAGTGAGAGTGGCCCCCTGAATCCACAGCATTGACAGCCCTCCACCTTCTCCACTGGCATCTCCTATGGAGTGATAACACCCTTCCTCTGTCTGCTTCATAGCAGGCACTTGAGTCTTACTAACCTTTGCAGCCTCAGAGCCAAGCTCCTCATATATGCTCAACACAAAGATGTTGAACTGAGCAAAGCATCTTATCTTTCCCTGGCAGTAGCTGAACAATTTTCTAAACCTGGAAAACAACAGACTATGACTGGGAGAGAGCTGGTCCTATAGCCCAGTGGTTAAGGAAGCCAGATCCCACATGACTGACTGTGCATTAAATCCTGGCCCCTGGTGACTTGAAAAAACACACTGGACACATATATGTGTGCATGAGTGTCCCAAATCCCAACAGGGTATAAAAATGGAGAAGGTATTGCAGCATGACCATACCCCACGGGGGATGGGGGGGCGTGTTAGCTTTCTGCCTATCCCTCCCTTTCTGTCTCCATCTTTCACTGATGAGCGTACATGCCCTCTGGCAGTTAAAAAAGGAAAAAAAGAAAATGAGCAGGAGAGCAGACTAAGGGATGTTCTCCCTCCTTGTTCAGCCCTACAAGAGCACCTAAACAGTTCATCCCAAAGCCGGTCCTTACCCAAGCTGGGTTCCTCGCCTTCTCCAAGAAGGCTGCAGAGGGTCAGCAGTCCGGTCCCTGGGTCTTGCTGTCTTCCAGGCTGTTCTCGGTTTTCAAGGGCCGGCCTCAAGGAACACAGCCCTTCAGCACTGCCTCCCCCTTCTCTGCTCCAGAGAACCTTACAATTGCCCATTCTCCCTCTCCTCCTCAAGACTCTCAGGAAGCCAAAAACGAAAAAAAAAAAAAAAAAAAAAAAAGAGAAAGAAACAAAAAAAGAAAGAAAGTTTTTGCTTCAAAAGGTGGAGCAGATGCCTGAGAGGCATTGCCAAGAATTTCATACCAGATGTAAAATAGCTATGGCTTTTATATAATTGCAAACTTAATGATACATAAAATTCACTATTTAAGGTAAGAAAAGTGGTTTTGAAAGTCTTTGAATCTTACTCACAGGGTAAAATACATATTATGTAAAAAGCATAATGTGACAATAGGTACAATGGGAGTTAATAATTATTATTTCACTTTCCTCTCGCCCTTGCAGTCTAGAGCTCTCCTGTACTTCACACAAACCTCCCCCGGAAACGTTGTGTTTGCACACTGCCAAGCGATCCTGCAACCCGACCCAGAGTCCGATATAAAAGCCATGCAGAAAAACTGTGCCAAGAGCACATGAATCACAATTAGCTTAAGAACCTAAACAAATACCCACCCACGTGTGCACTGATGTCTCATCCTTTACCTGGGAACCATCTTGTGAGAAGTGGAGAGATTCTGAAGGATCTTCTCCTGTATATGCAGCTCTGTATCCTGGCTCTAGTTGCAGCTGCAGTCCTGCCAGGCTAGAAGACCATGGGCCCTCTGGCATAAAACTCAGTCAAAACACCACACTTCTGCACTGATGCACGTGATTTAGCATCAGGGCACTTTCTTATAGAAGCATGAAAATAAAAAAGAAAGAGAAAGGACATTAAAGAGAAATTAGAATGAACTCTTTGATAACATCTTAAAATCATCCATTGATTCATTTTCAGTTATCTATTACTATGTAATGAACCAGCACTGGGATGGCCCTGTAGCACTGTGGTTCGGCACTATGTAGAGGAAGCCAGATTCCACAAGACTGACCAGGGTTTGAGTCCCAGTTCCAGTGGCTTGCAAAACACACCAGGCATGTGTGCCTGCCCAGAATCCTGACAGGATGGAGAATTGGAGGGAAAAGGCTTGCAGCATGACCAGATCCCATTGTGGGTGTTCTCTCATTCCCATGCATATGCACACAACGCGTGGCATTAAAAAGTAAAAACAGCCTGAACATAGTAGCATAATACTCCAACAGGCCAGTCCCATAGCCTTACAGTTAAAGAAGCCAGATCCCACATGACTGATTGTGGTTCAAATCCCATCCCCAGCAGCTTGAAATACTCCAGATGCATGTGTGTGTGTGTGTGTGTGTGTGTGTGTGTGTGTGTGTGTGTAAAATTTCAACAGGATAGAGAAATGGAGAGAGCATTATAGTGTGACCATGCAGTGAGGACAGGAGGAGTTCTTCCTCTGACTTTTCTTTTGTGAGCGCATTGATCCCCTGGCAATTAAAAACAAAATATAACCATTTTCATGGAGAGAAAAAGAAGATAAAAGAGGGGGAAGGAAGTCTCTTACTTTTCCATAGGTGGACAGGGCTGTTAGGCAGTTCTCAGGCAAGATCTCTCAGGAGACTTGAGGTTGCTGTTGGTTGGGACTGGGACTGGGTCTTGAAGGCTTTCTCAGTCACATGGGTGGTAGTTGACGCCAGCTGTTGGTGGGAAGCTCCGCAGGAACTGCCGGCCAGAATCAACACGTGGCTATCCAGGCATCCTGGGCTTCCTCCAAGACAGAGCCAGGTGACGTCATATCTCCTTTTATGACTGGCCTCTGCTCTCACGCTCTTCACTTCTACCACGTTCTATTAATTAGGAGCAAGAGAAAGGGAATTGGGCCCTTGATTGGAAGAGCATCCAAGAACATGTAGACGTGTTTTAAAGCTACCGTAATTAGCAGTGTTGTGTTTTTCTTTCTTTATCAAAACTATGATTAAACATTTTTTTAAAAAAAGACTCATCAAATATAAACATAGAAAGTTAAATCTCTTTGCTTCTTTGCAATCGGATAATTCACCCCATCTTTCAGCGTGCTTTGAGAAGATAAGGCATTTCTGACACATTCCTAAATGCATCCTCTAGTGAGCTCTCTTAGGCAAGACCACTTGTCACAAGGAAACCCTAGATCCATATTCCCAATAAGGAACCTTGGAAGAGATTGATTTTATGTTCCTCCAAATCTCCTTCCTATTCAACCTCAGCGCTGTCATGGGCAGCCATTGGCTGGTGTCATATTTGTGATTCCTCACATCTTGTCATCACTGACCCCAGAGCTAATCTCCCTTATATGTGTCTTTGGTCTTCTTCATATCACTTAAAGCTTAGACCAGAGCTTCTTTATGGCCACCTTCTACATAGCTCTCCAGTTCACCACTGCCCCTTCAAGTTAAGGACCAAAATATCTTTCTCAAATGTTACATGCCTTCCCAATTTTGTCATCTACAGTTGTTTTTTTTTTTGAGAAGTTTTTGCTATAGGGCGTGTGCACTTGCCGGACAGACAGAGACAGAAAGACAGAAAGCAAGAAATCACCCTCCCCCCAGGGGGGATGGCCACATTGCAATCCCTTCTCCTCCATTCTCTGTCGGGATCTTGGGCAAGCGCGCACATGCACCCAGCATGAGTTTAAGCCACTGGGTCCGGGACTCGAACCGCGGTCGACTAGGTGGGAGTCTAGTAACATAGCCATTACGCTAACTATTGGTCCCAAGTTCCTGAATGCATTTTACTCAGATTTCTAGTCATGGATCTCCAAGACTTAATCACCACACATAGACATAACTATGGCCTCCTGTTCCAAAGTAATTGTGCTCCTCCACCAACTCCCTCCAGTTTATAACCCCAACTACATGCTAAGGAACAACTTGTCGTTGTCTTGTCAGTAGGGTAGAACAGAAGGGTGACAAGAATTGGAAATAAGAGATCCTAGTTCTAGTGTTATAAATCTCAAAATAAGATATTCAACAAAATCTTTTGTAAAAGTTAAATGTACACTATGACAATAACCATTCTTTTCATCTTTTAAAAAATCTTCTGAAGTTACATGGACCTTATGAATCTTCTACTAGTAAGCAAAGGAAGTTCCATTTGTGTCACTGCTCACAACAGCCCTTGCTGAAAGCTGGCAGCTGTGAATATCAAGTCTCTCTCTAGATGGTGATCCCAACAAAGTCCATGCCAAGATTTGCAGTCCTCTTTGCAGATCCTGCGGTAACCACAAAGAACTTGTGTCTGAAGACACCAGGTTTCTCATAGTAATGCACACTTGACACTTTTCAGAGCATGTGCAGCTAAGGGCTTATCCCACACTCTATCTGGGAAACAACATAAACGTGCAGCATCCAATGACTTCTCACACTGCACCTGGCAAGGACTTCCTGAGGAGGCCAGCGAGCAGAGGAGTCTTCTGGAGCAGGGAGCATTGCCACACATCTTGAGACAGAAGAAGCAAGGCTAAAAGTCTTTCAGTCAACAACCTGTAAAACACAGAACCACAGAATCCAAACAGAGTTTCAAAATTAGTTCATATATAAAGAATTTTCAAAAATACTTAATGAAAATGCATATTATGACAACCTAGGCATAGGCTTCAAAATGTTTTGCATCAAATAAACTCATACTTTAATTCCATTTTCGTTCGTTCTTTTTTTTTTTGGAGAGGTTTTTGCTGTAGGGCGCATGCGCTCTCCAGAAAGACAGAGAGAGACAGAGAGAAAGAAAGTGAGAAATCACCCCCCAGGGGGTATGGCCGCACCGCAATCCCTTCTCCTCCACTGTCTTCTTGGGACCTTAGGCATGCACGTACACACGCCTGGCGTGAGTTTAAACCACCAGGTCCGGGACTCGAACCACGGTCAACTACATGGGAGTCCAGCAACATAGCCATTATGCTAACTGCTGGTCCCTTTCATTCCATTTTCCACAAACTTTCTGAAGTCCTCTCATAATAATTAATCATATCTCTGATATTTATTTGTATAAACTAACATAAACAGCTTTGCCTGAGTATCCATAACTTTTTCTCTATAAAAGTGCGTTTGATTAAGCGATAGCTATGCAATTTCAAAAACAGCTCAGTATTTCTTTTTGTTTTTGTTTTGTGTGTGTGTGTGTGTTTTTGAGAGTTTTTTGCTATAGGGCGCGTGCACTCGCCAGACAGACAGAGAGAGACAGAGACAGAAAGTGAGAAATCACCCCCCAGGGGGATGGTCATGCCACAATCCCTTCTCCTCCATTCTCCTCTCGGGATCTTGGGCACGCACGCACACGCGCCTGGCATGCGTTTTAAGCCACCGGGTGGGGGGCACAAACCGCGGTCGACTACATGGGAGTCCAGCAACATAGCCATTACGCTAACTGCTGGTCCCAACAGCTCAGTATTTCTGAGAATTATCATGAAACATTGCTTTTTAAGCGCATTTTTAAAAATTCCGCATTTTAAAAAATGCTTTCCTTTTGACTTATTTTTTACATGTATTTATATATGTGTGCGTGTGTGTGTGTGTATGTGTGCATCTCATAACTTATTTTACTTCAAATAAGACAAAGCATATTTCTTTGGCGTATTTCTAATCTTCAGAAGCCTCTTTATTTTATCAGACATTTTCCTTCAACACAGCATTAAGGCTTGTTTGAAATTTATACAAAAATAAGAAAAAGCTGAAGTGAGTGACTAAATACTAGAGTCTTTTATTTGATACTAAAGTCTTTCTATGATGCTTCAATGAAACATTTTAAAGGCCGATACCAAAGATTGCCAGCCCTTCAAATATACTAAATCACTTTCTTAACACGAGCTGTCATTAGAGGAGGCAGGGCTTTCAGTGTCCCAGATGTGAGCCCCCAGAACCACTTGATGAACAGGTGCTGATTGCTCTCTACCTGCCCCTCTGCCTCAACCACCAGGCATAAAAGTGGTTGCACTGGCTTTTCTAACTCAACTATGACCAGATAAGGAATTCTTACCACATATAGGGCTTTACCTGAAACTTCTTACATAAAAATAGTACGAAGAATATACTCACAGCGCAATTGCTCATGCCTTTTGTCCTGGCTATCAACACTAATGGTTTTCATTCGAAATTGAACAATATTAACTGTGGTGCTTGGATTTTTCCAGATACTTTTGTACACAAAGAAGAGAAAATTCTATCTAAAGTATTTTCAAAGTGTAACTGGCAGCACCAACATATAACTAATTTGGACCTAGAGAAGTGATCCCAAGAACAAAAAATCTAAATTATTTCAAATGTGGGGGTCTACAGCAGCCTCGAATGTGACCACTGAAAATAAATAGGTAGCTCAGTCCATGGTATAGAAGATTCTAGTTAAAAATTGAGGAGTCGTGGGACCAGCAGACGGCATAATGGTTACATCGCTGAACTCCCACATGGTCAATTGAGGTTCCAGTCCCAGACCCAGAGGCTTGAAATTCATGCTGGGCACAGGGCATTCCCAAAATCCTGAGAGGCAAATGGAGGAGAAGGGATTGTGGCATAGCCACCCCTCTGGGGGTGATTGCTTGCTTTCTGTCTCTCTCTGTGGCAAGCACACACACCCTATAGCAACAATCTCTCTCTCTCTCTCTCTCTCTCTCTCTCTCTCTCTTTTTAAAGGAGGTGTTGTTTGTCTTCTCTTTTAAACCAACCAAACATTTCTTTTTCCCTAACTTTAACCCTAGCCAATGGAACATTTTTTAAAAAGGAATGTTTAATACAACTATAATTATACTAGAACTAGGTCCTAACTCTAAAACATATTTAAGGCAAAAAGTTTGCAAATGTCTATAAAAATGAGTAGGCCGAGGCAAGGGAGGTGTCAGAGGAATTGTTTATATATTCGCCACTCATTTATTGGACATATTTCACACAAAGCCAGATTTCCCAGCCTCCCTTGGATTTAGCTTTGGGAAACTACTGAGTTTTGACCCACAGAGTGTGAGGGGCAAGGTGTGTTACCGCTGGTTGAAGAAGGCATGCCTTCCTCATTCTCCTTTCCCAGTAGTCTGGAAGCATAAATCTGAGAAACAGGAGGAAGGGATGCAAATGGCTCCTTTCAATTGTATCTCCACCTCAACTTTGAGATCGGAAAATCCAGAAGTCCGAGCTTGGGTCCCAGAGCCACCACTTAGGCACAAATCATGCCAGAGAGCTATCTCATCCACCTCAACTTGGTATCAGTGAAAAGTAACTCTTTACATTCAAATGAAAAACTATTCTACCAAGGACCATAGTTTAGGTCCTGCTAAATGAGAAGCTGAGACTATCCCATGGCTATCTCTGCTCATCATACAAGTGATGTAGCAAGCAGAGGAGAGGGTCTCTGTGCTGACAAGGTGGCAGGGAGACATGGGACTACTACAATTCAATTATAGATATAAGGCACTCTTGGTCTAGAACCCAGGAGGTTGGCTGAGGCCCTTAATCATTTCTGCCCCAATACTTCTGGTCAATAGAAAACTGAGGTTAATAAAATGAAAATAAAACCATCAAGGTATTTGATCTCACAGGAATCAAAGTTCATTTCATTCCACAGGTGAAGAGCTCTATGCAGAGGAGACGCTGGCAGAAAATAAGAGGGACATGAAATGGATGCTCTTCAACTCTCCCTCACTGTGTTCTGCCACCATTCTCTTCTGCACTCAGACCTTTCCGCACACTGGCCTGGGGCAAAACTCTTAATATCAATGTGTCCTCCACACGGTTACCAAGATCCTACCTGATTTAACTATGTAAACATGCTATGCGATTCAAGAGAATTACACTTCTTGCAAATTTCCCCTCCACTATTTTATTTTAAATTTTTCTTTTTAAATATATTTTCTCTTTTAATTTGTTTTATACATTCAATCATTACACATCACTTAGCTTGTAAAGTGAATATATTTCACATCACTCCAGTTGAGGATACTATACTCGTTATCATCAACAGATAATAATCCATTTCTGTGTCCCATTAATATCTTGCCTCTCTATTTTTCGCCTTAATGTCTTTCCTCACGCTCTCCTCCTTCTCCCACCCTCTTCCCACACTGTATCTGGTATCTATAACAGTTTTCCATGTTTCTGTATCCTCTAATTTTTCAGTTTCAGTCACAGAGTGCAGATAGTCGGTATATATTAAGTGGCAACATCCCCTATCTCTCCTTCATAGCCTGGCTTGATTCACTCAGCAGTAAGTCTTCCATATTTGTCCACTTTCTATCAAAAGCCAGGGTCTTATTGTTTATGACTGAATAGTATTCCATAGAGTATATGTGTCACATTTTTCAATCCATCCTTCTGTTTGTGGACATTTGGGTTGGTTCCTTGTCTTAGCAATTGTGGATAGTGTTGCAATAAACATAAATGTTCAAGTACTTTTCCAATTAAGCATTCTCCTGTCCTTGGGGGAAATTCCCAGGAATGGTAGTTCTATTTGTAGATCTTTGAGGAATCTCCATATTGTTCTCCACAGTGGCTGGAACAATTTACATTCCCACCAGCAATGTAGGAGAGTTCCCCTTTGACCACATCCCTGCCAGCACTTATCACTTATTGTTTTTTTAATCTTAGTCATTCTGACTGGGATTAGGTGGTATCTCATTGTGGTTTTGATCTGCATCTCCCTTATGATAAGGGATGTTGAGCATTTTTTCATATGCCTTTTGGCTATTCATCAGCTAATTGTCCCATCTTTTAATTGGGTTGATCTTTTTTCTTTTTTTTTTTTGAAGGGGAGGTGGGAGGTAAGCTGCTAGAGTTCCCTGCATATTCTGGTTATCAGTCCCTTATCTGAAGCATAGTTTACAAAAATATTCTCTCATTCCCAGGGTTGTCATTCGCTGTGTAGAAAGTTTTTAATCTGATATAATCCCACCTATCCATTTTAGGGATTACTGCCTGTGCTTTGAGGGTTTTATTTAAGAAGTCTTTGCCTACCTCAATGACTCCCAGAGTTTCCCCAGTATTTTCTACCAGTAGTTTTATAGTTTGAGGTCTTAGCTTTAGATTTTGACCCACTTTGAGTTTATTTTTGTCAATGGTGAGAGGTAGGAGTTCAGATTCTTCTTTCTGCAGGTGGATATCCAGTTTTTCCAGCATCATTTGCTAAAGAGGTTTTCCTTTTCCCACTGGATTGCCTGGTACCCTTTGTCAAAAATCAGTTGACTGTATGTTTTGGGGTTTATTTCTGGGGTCTCTATTCTGTTCCATTGGTCCATCTGTTGTTTTTGTGCCAATACCATGCTGTTTTGATTATCACAGTTTTGTACTAAATTTTGGGGTCATATAATCAGATGCCTTCTACTCTACTCTTTTTGCACAGGATGGCTTTGGCATAAATTTCATTTTCTTAATTTACATTTAATCATCATACATCTTTACAGCTTGCAACTTGGCTTTTTCCAGCATGTATGCAGTGCATGTCAATCAAATCAAAGATATTACCACATATATCATCATCAACAGATAATTTTCCATTCTTATATCTGATAATTTTTTTTCCTGAGCCCCTCCTCCTCTCCCACTACGCACTCACTCCTGTACTGATTGTAGTTTTTACATTTGTCCTCCCTTCCTACTATGCCTTTCAATCTTTCAGTTTCTGCTATAAAGCAGACATTGGGTATATAGTGAGCCAGGACATACCATGTCTCTTTCATAGTCTGGTTTACTTTGCTTAGCATTAAATCTTCTATATTCATACACTTTATATCAAAGGAGAGTGTTGTGTTTTTTTATGGCTGAGTAGTATTCCATACTAAAAACTTTACTTTTTTTTTTTTTTTGAGAGGTTTTTGCTATAGGGAGCGTGCACTCACCAGAAAGAACGAGAGAGACAGAGAGACAGAAAGTGAGAAGTCACCCCCTGGGGGAGTGGTCATGCCACAATCCCTTCTCCTTCAATCTCTTCTTGGGATCTTGGGCACGCACACACACACACACACACACACACACGCAAAGTGTGAGTTTAACCCACCAGGTATGGAACTCAAATCATGGACGACTACATGGGAGTCCAGTGAGATAGCCATTACGCCAACTGCTGGTCCCATATTCTGGTTATATTTTTAAACAAGGGTTTTATTTTTTTTATTGGAAGAGGGCATGTATGCTTTCCAGAGAGAGAGAGAAAGCACCCCCTTATGGGGCATGGTCATACCTCAATCCTTTTTCCATTTCTCCATTCCATCAGGATTTGGAGTATACATGCATAGGTTTTTCAAGCCAGCAGGGCCAAGATTGATCAGTCATGTGGGTTCTGGATCCCTATACAGAGCTTAACTGCTGAGCTATGGGCCAGTATCCTCCATTTTTTTTTAAATTAGCTCAATTTATTGCATCAACATGTTAAATAAGGAAAGGTATGTAAGACCAGCAGATGATGTAATGTTTACATTGTTGGATTCCCACGAAGTTGACCATGGTTCAAGTCCTGGATCCGGTAGCTTAAAACTCATTCCAGGCACATGTGTGTGCATGCCCAAAATCCCAAGAGGAGAATAGAAAAGAAGGGATTTTAATGTGACCATCACCCCTGGGGGGGGTGTGTGTGATTTCCTGCTTTCCGCCTCTCCAGCAAGTGCACATGCCTTATTGCAAAAATGTCTCTATTAAAGAAAAAAGAAAAGGCATATCATCTCAATAGTTACTAAAACAGAGCCTTAAAAGTATGTATGCCTTGGGCCAGACATTGGCTTGGTGGTTAAGGAAGCAGGGTCCCAGTCCTGGTGACAGGTCATGCAGTTTGAATCCCAGGCTCAGTGATTTGAAGAACACCCCAGATGTGTGTGCATACATGCCTAAAGTTGCAAAAAGGGGAGAAATGGAGAAAAAGAGATTGTTGTAAGACTACTCCCACCGGAAGGGTGCTTTCTCTCTCTCTCTCTCACTCCCTCTGCCCCCCAGCAAGTGCACACACACTTTGACAAATTTTTAAAATAGAACTTATGTCTTTTGACAAAGTCTGCTTCTAGGAATTTATGAAATCTATGGAAATCTATAGACTACATATAGAAATGATAAATAAAGGCAAAAGATGTACATACTAAAACATTTACTGAAGGATTATATGTATATAGGAAAACTGGAAACAACCCACTCATCAACCAATAGAAAAATGGCTCAGTAAATTATGGAAATTTCATAAGACTGTTATATAGTCATTAAAATCATACTTGCAAAGAACATTAATGTCATGGGGAAATAGATATGCTAAAATAAGCAAAAGGTGGGACCAGCAGTTGCCATAGTGGTTAAGGCACCAAATTCCCACATGGCCGACCACAGTTCAAGTCCTGGACTTGGTGACTTGCTTTCTTGCTTCCCCTCTCTGTCTGCTGCTCTGTGGTCAAATTGAAAAACTAATAATGATGATGAATAAAATTAAATTAAATAATTCTTTTAAAAAATTAAATAAGCTAAAGAAACATGACATACATTGTAATCTATGCATATTAAATAAAACTTTCTAAAAGTCAACTCTACTTGTTTGTGGTTTTTGTTTTCAATGAGCAAGAGCCTATGCTTTTTTGATAATGAGTTTTAAATTCTTTGTTTTTTTAAAGGGTTACATTCATATATGACTTTTATCTCAGGCTTCCCTCCCTGCCTTATAAGTATCATCAAGAAAGAAGAGTGCCTTCTGAATTTACAATGTAATAGTCCTTATTCAATTGTAAATTTAGGCTTTCTTTAAAAAAAAAAAAAGTGAGGAGCCAGCAGATGGTGTGGTGATAAAAGGGGCTGGATCCCACTTGGTCATCTTTGTAATTCAAGTCCCAGACCCAGCAACTTGGGAATCACACCGGGCACATGTGCATGTGTGCCCAAAATCCCAAGAGGAGAATGAAGGAGAAGGTACTGTGGCATGGCCATCCCTTTAGGAGGTGATTTCTCATTTCCCCCCTCTCTCCCCACAGATGCACCCTACAGCAAAACTACAAAATAATTAATTAAATTAATTAATTAAAAATAAGAAAGTCAGGAGAATGTGAAAAGGAGACTTTCAAGTCTAATCCTTCAAACTAAGATCTCTAATAATAGAGCCATGATCTATATCTTAACATAAAATGATAGGGCTGAGGCCTAGATCTTTTCTATAGATTGTATTCCCTAGGGCTCTCCTGACTTAAAATAAAAATAAAAACAGAACACAGGCTTTCACCACTTCTTTTCTTTGTATACAAAAGAGCACTAAAGAGACTGTTGGTAGGAAGAGTGCAAAGGAAACCAAACTGTTTGCGATTTGCTCTCTTCTTTTGTAACTTCTCCCATTGTTTTG